>NW_027222395.1:0-303030 GCF_041296265.1 Equus caballus
TGTCAAAATTATCCCAGGGAAATAAACGCCTTTTCAGTAGCATAGTAGGGTTAGGCTTATTTAATATGTATTGTTTATATTGGTTTGTTTAGTATTTGTTGGTAACCTTTTTTTTTTTTTTTTTTCTTTTCTGCAAAGCTGTTCGGTTAAAAAGAGCAGATTAGCTATGAAAATGGTTCAGACACAGAGAAAAGTAGAGAGTCGTGTAAGCAGAGCACGCCTTTCCCTGACTCTCTGTCGAGAGCTTGTGTGATTCCAGCTGCTCTCTGCCTCAGACACGGTGCCCTCTGCGTGTGCAGTCATGTAAACAGTGCAGGGTCTGGAACCGTGGAGAATCTAAGGCAGTCCAGTCATGCTTTGCTTAACAGTGGGGATCAGTTCTGAGGAGTGTGTCACAGTCAGGCAATCTCGAGACTGTGCAAACACCACGGAGTTCCTAATCCTAGATGGCAGAGCCTCCTACACACCTAGGCCGCATGGGACTAATCTTATGGGAGCCCCGTTGTTGACTGAAACGTCCCGATGTAGGGCATGACTGAACTGCCCAACTCCAAGGGCACGGAAGTGTAGCCTGTGGGGCTTTTTCAAAGAACAGAGACGCTCAAGGCCTCCTCTGGGCCCACTGACTCCGAATCTACTGGGATAGTTCCCGGCTTTAAAGACCAGACGTAGTCCTCCTCTGCAGACCTCTCATCAAGGGTTTTTCACACTGGGTTTTCCCTCATCTGAGAAAACAGGCCAAGAGATTGTGAGGATCCATAATTAGTGTTTTAATGCACTTGGCAGGACTCAGTGTTTTTCGCGTTCTGTGATACTGGGATCTGCATCTTCACTGTAATGTGTTAAACCTTTAAGTCTTGTCCAAAAGTCACGTCATTACATAGAGAATCCTTCTGTGAATTCCAGGCAGATTGCCATCATTCTGCTTCCGTCTCCTCACCTTTAAAATGGGGAGAGTAGCGGTAACCTAGCTTTGGGATGTGAGGATTAAATGAGATAGTTGGTGCAAAGCAGTGAGCACAGGATCTGGCACAAAGTGAGGCCTTTGATAAATTATTATTATTATAGTAGTTTTGATTTTCCTCCGGTCGGAATATAATTTAGTTGAAGTTAGTGACTGTGTCACAGCTGTGTCTCAGGCTGGTGTCTGCCGCCCTGAGCTAAGCCGTAAAAATCCCTAGAATAACTTTTCAAAAGCCTGTCAGCCTCTTGAGGCTCCTACACTTCTTTATTGTATTGTATTTTATTGTATTGTATTTTATTTTATTGCAGTAACAGTGGATTCTAACATCATATAGCTTTCAGATGTACGTTGTAATATATTTCGAGTTCTGTGTAGATTACATCGTGTTCACCACCCAAAAACTAATTATAGTCCGTCACCTCCCATGTGAGCCTCATCACCCCTTTTGCTCTCTCCCCTCCCCCCCCTCCCCCTATGGTAACCAGCAATCCAATCTCCGTGGCTCTGTGTGTGTTTGTGATTGTTTTTATCTTCTGCTCATGAGTGAGATCACACGGTGTTTGACTTTCTCCCTCTGATTTATTTCACTTCACATAATACCCTCAGGGTCCATCCAGGTTGTCACAAATGGCCGGGTCTCATCATTTCTTATGGCCGAGTAGTATTCCATTGTGTATACGTACCACATCTTCTTTATCCATTCCTCCCTTGATGGGCACCTAGGTTGCTTCCAAGTTTTGGCTGTTGTGAATAATGCTGCAGTGAACCTAGGGGTGCACGTGTCTTTCTGCATTTGTGTCTTCGAGTTCTTTGGATGAATAGCCAGCAGTGGGATAGCGGGATCATAACGGTAGATCTATTCTTAGTTTTCTGAGGATACTCCCTACTGCTTTCCATAGTGGCTGCACCAGTCTGCGCCCCCACCAGCAGTGCAGGAGAGTTCCCGTCTCTCCACATCCTCTCCGACACTTGTCTCTTGTCTTGCTACTTAGAGCCATTCTGACCAGAGTAAGGTGACGTCTCATGGTAGTTTTCATTTGCACTTGTCTGATCGCTAATGATGTTGAGCACCTCTCCATAGGCCTGTTGGCCATCCGGATGTCTTCTTTGGAGAAGTCACTGCTCAGATCTTTTGCCCGTTTTTTTAATTGGGTTGTTGATTTGTTTTGTTGTTGAGGTGTATGAGTTCTTTCTGTATTTTGGGTATTAACCCCTTATCCGACATACGGTTTGCAAGTATCTTCTCCCAGGTGTTAGGTTGCGTTTTGGTTTTGTGGATGGTTTCCTTTGCCGTGCAGAAGATTTTTTTACTTTGATGTAGTCCCGTTTGTTCATTTTGTATTTTGTTTCCATTGCCCAGTCAGACGTGGTACTTGAACATAGGCTGCTAAGACTGATGTCAAAGGGTTTGCTTGTAGACGTTGCGTGGTTTCGGGTCTGACGTTCGAGTAAAACCCGAGGGAGGAGGCTGCAGTTCCCCGAGAGCGAGCTTGGCGGGGACCCTGCGTCCCTGTCAGCGCACCTTCCCGCTCCGCGAAGGTCCGAAGCGTGTGGGCGGGGCCCCAGGAGTTCTCCCAGGAGGGTGTCCCTGTCCCTGTCCGCAGTCCACCGCCGGAGGGGGCGGGGCAACGGCCTGGGAGCGTCTGGGCGGCGGCGCGCGCCCGCGAGGAGAGGAGCGCGCGCGGCTGCCGGGCCACCGTCGCGGGAGGCGTGGGAGGCGTCGGCGAGCCGCGCCTGCCTGGCCAGAGCCGAGCCCCGCGGAGTCCGGCCGCGCTCTGCGGCTCTCTCCCGGGCCGGGCTCGTCCGTGGACGCCGCTCCGTGTCCCCGCTGGGCACAGCAGCCCGGGCCCTCCACAGCCACGGCCGCTGGCCTGAGGTGGCCCTCCTTCAGCTCCCGCTCTTCCTGCTCGCCGGACACGGACGACCAGGGCGCCTGCGAAGATGATGCCATCTGGGAGAGGTACCTGGGGGCGTGGGCCTGGGGGCTGGTGGGAGGCGAGCGTGTTTCTGAGGAATAGGCTTGTGCGCCGAGAGGTGCCCGTCAGGTCGCGGGACAGCTGTGCGGCGCGTGGAGCGGGGGGGGGGGGCGGGGGGGGGGGGTCTCTTCGTGCGCGTCACTCGTTCATGGAACGGGCGGTGTGTGCCGGGCACGGGGCCAGCCTGGGGACGCGGTGCCCGGGAGTCGGGCGCTGAAGCGGCCCCCGGGGTCTTGGCTTCTTGGAGGGACAGACGCGAAGTCGATAAGGACACTGGTCTCGATGCGTTCTGAGGAGTGCAGGTCTCCCTCCTTTAGAGGCTACGTTCCGTTGGGGTTTTCATGAAGCCTGTTGTGCCCCTGAAGCTCAGGCCGGTTCAGGGGAAGTGGCCTGTCGAGGGCCACGTAACGTTTGTGTGCAGAGCCAGTGCTTTCCAAAGCCCTTGACTGTGCGGAAGTCTAGCTGTTAGGGGTGCGGTGGGGGCTGTCCGGGGAGCATTGTGAGCACAGGTATGTGTCCCACACTTGAAAGTCTGGCAGAGAAAGCGTGAGGCTCGAGGGTGCTCCGTTCGTTCCCTCCTTCCACAGAAAGTCTGGAGAGCTGACCTTGGGACAAGTCCTTCCTTTCCTCTGGTCGGTGCGTTGTTCAGTGGTCTGGACACTTGGTGAGCAAGACTGACAGGGTGTTTGACGTACTGGGCCTCACAGCCTAGTTGGAAAGGACAGATAGGCAGCGACTAGTTACCTAGGAGATACGTAAAAACTATTTCGTGTTGGGTGCTGAGAAATACGGCATTTACTGATAGACTTTGTGGCTTAGGCAGTGATGTTGAAGCTGAGAGCAGATGCCTACAAGAAAAGGAGGACTTGTGCGGGAGAGCGTTGGGACGGGGCAAGGGAGGAGTATGGCCTGTCAGAGGAGCTGAAAGAGTGCCCTGGAGCCTGGGGCCGCGTAGGGACTGTAGGGTGGGGAAAACAAAACTTTTCGGTTAAGGCTGGCGCTTTCTATAGGTTTTTGGAGACTAAGCGTGGTGATTCGGAGCGTGGACTCTGGAGCCAGACTCTGTCAAACGGGTCCTAGCTCTGCCACCTACGGGCTGTGTGAACTTGGGCAAGTTACCGTACCATTGTGTGTGTCAGTTTCCTGATCTGTCAAACGGGGATGATTATCATACACACTCCATAGGTGAGTGTAAAGGTGAGAGGATATTTCATAGCCGTAAAGTACTTAGAGCAGCGTCTGGCCTGTAGTAGGCGTTAGTAGTGGTTGATTAAATAAATGGATAAATGCATACATAAGTATTAAAGGCTCGGAGGCTGTCCCTGGTGAAACGTGTGAACTTGAATGGATTACACCCAACTTTGTTTCCTTTCCAGCTTGCAGTTGCTACTGACCGCATCTGTAGCACCGTGGAATTCGAAATAATCTCCCTCGACTTGGCTGCTCTTGGGAAAACAATCTAATGCTGTCAAAATTATCCCAGGGAAATAAACGCCTTTTCAGTAGCATAGTAGGGTTAGGCTTATTTAATATGTATTGTTTATATTGGTTTGTTTAGTATTTGTTGGTAACCTTTTTTTTTTTTTTTTTCTTTTCTGCAAAGCTGTTCGGTTAAAAAGAGCAGATTAGCTATGAAATGGTTCAGACACAGAGAAAAGTAGAGAGTCGTGTAAGCAGAGCACGCCTTTCCCTGACTCTCTGTCGAGAGCTTGTGTGATTCCAGCTGCTCTCTGCCTCAGACACGGTGCCCTCTGCGTGTGCAGTCATGTAAACAGTGCAGGGTCTGGAACCGTGGAGAATCTAAGGCAGTCCAGTCATGCTTTGCTTAACAGTGGGGATCAGTTCTGAGGAGTGTGTCACAGTCAGGCAATCTCGAGACTGTGCAAACACCACGGAGTTCCTAATCCTAGATGGCAGAGCCTCCTACACACCTAGGCCGCATGGGACTAATCTTATGGGAGCCCCGTTGTTGACTGAAACGTCCCGATGTAGGGCATGACTGAACTGCCCAACTCCAAGGGCACGGAAGTGTAGCCTGTGGGGCTTTTTCAAAGAACAGAGACGCTCAAGGCCTCCTCTGGGCCCACTGACTCCGAATCTACTGGGATAGTTCCCGGCTTTAAAGACCAGACGTAGTCCTCCTCTGCAGACCTCTCATCAAGGGTTTTTCACACTGGGTTTTCCCTCATCTGAGAAAACAGGCCAAGAGATTGTGAGGATCCATAATTAGTGTTTTAATGCACTTGGCAGGACTCAGTGTTTTTCGCGTTCTGTGATACTGGGATCTGCATCTTCACTGTAATGTGTTAAACCTTTAAGTCTTGTCCAAAAGTCACGTCATTACATAGAGAATCCTTCTGTGAATTCCAGGCAGATTGCCATCATTCTGCTTCCGTCTCCTCACCTTTAAAATGGGGAGAGTAGCGGTAACCTAGCTTTGGGATGTGAGGATTAAATGAGATAGTTGGTGCAAAGCAGTGAGCACAGGATCTGGCACAAAGTGAGGCCTTTGATAAATTATTATTATTATAGTAGTTTTGATTTTCCTCCGGTCGGAATATAATTTAGTTGAAGTTAGTGACTGTGTCACAGCTGTGTCTCAGGCTGGTGTCTGCCGCCCTGAGCTAAGCCGTAAAAATCCCTAGAATAACTTTTCAAAAGCCTGTCAGCCTCTTGAGGCTCCTACACTTCTTTATTGTATTGTATTTTATTGTATTGTATTTTATTTTATTGCAGTAACAGTGGATTCTAACATCATATAGCTTTCAGATGTACGTTGTAATATATTTCGAGTTCTGTGTAGATTACATCGTGTTCACCACCCAAAAACTAATTATAGTCCGTCACCTCCCATGTGAGCCTCATCACCCCTTTTGCTCTCTCCCCTCCCCCCCCTCCCCCTATGGTAACCAGCAATCCAATCTCCGTGGCTCTGTGTGTGTTTGTGATTGTTTTTATCTTCTGCTCATGAGTGAGATCACACGGTGTTTGACTTTCTCCCTCTGATTTATTTCACTTCACATAATACCCTCAGGGTCCATCCAGGTTGTCACAAATGGCCGGGTCTCATCATTTCTTATGGCCGAGTAGTATTCCATTGTGTATACGTACCACATCTTCTTTATCCATTCCTCCCTTGATGGGCACCTAGGTTGCTTCCAAGTTTTGGCTGTTGTGAATAATGCTGCAGTGAACCTAGGGGTGCACGTGTCTTTCTGCATTTGTGTCTTCGAGTTCTTTGGATGAATAGCCAGCAGTGGGATAGCGGGATCATAACGGTAGATCTATTCTTAGTTTTCTGAGGATACTCCCTACTGCTTTCCATAGTGGCTGCACCAGTCTGCGCCCCCACCAGCAGTGCAGGAGAGTTCCCGTCTCTCCACATCCTCTCCGACACTTGTCTCTTGTCTTGCTACTTAGAGCCATTCTGACCAGAGTAAGGTGACGTCTCATGGTAGTTTTCATTTGCACTTGTCTGATCGCTAATGATGTTGAGCACCTCTCCATAGGCCTGTTGGCCATCCGGATGTCTTCTTTGGAGAAGTCACTGCTCAGATCTTTTGCCCGTTTTTTTAATTGGGTTGTTGATTTGTTTTGTTGTTGAGGTGTATGAGTTCTTTCTGTATTTTGGGTATTAACCCCTTATCCGACATACGGTTTGCAAGTATCTTCTCCCAGGTGTTAGGTTGCGTTTTGGTTTTGTGGATGGTTTCCTTTGCCGTGCAGAAGATTTTTTTACTTTGATGTAGTCCCGTTTGTTCATTTTGTATTTTGTTTCCATTGCCCAGTCAGACGTGGTACTTGAACATAGGCTGCTAAGACTGATGTCAAAGGGTTTGCTTGTAGACGTTGCGTGGTTTCGGGTCTGACGTTCGAGTAAAACCCGAGGGAGGAGGCTGCAGTTCCCCGAGAGCGAGCTTGGCGGGGACCCTGCGTCCCTGTCAGCGCACCTTCCCGCTCCGCGAAGGTCCGAAGCGTGTGGGCGGGGCCCCAGGAGTTCTCCCAGGAGGGTGTCCCTGTCCCTGTCCGCAGTCCACCGCCGGAGGGGGCGGGGCAACGGCCTGGGAGCGTCTGGGCGGCGGCGCGCGCCCGCGAGGAGAGGAGCGCGCGCGGCTGCCGGGCCACCGTCGCGGGAGGCGTGGGAGGCGTCGGCGAGCCGCGCCTGCCTGGCCAGAGCCGAGCCCCGCGGAGTCCGGCCGCGCTCTGCGGCTCTCTCCCGGGCCGGGCTCGTCCGTGGACGCCGCTCCGTGTCCCCGCTGGGCACAGCAGCCCGGGCCCTCCACAGCCACGGCCGCTGGCCTGAGGTGGCCCTCCTTCAGCTCCCGCTCTTCCTGCTCGCCGGACACGGACGACCAGGGCGCCTGCGAAGATGATGCCATCTGGGAGAGGTACCTGGGGGCGTGGGCCTGGGGGCTGGTGGGAGGCGAGCGTGTTTCTGAGGAATAGGCTTGTGCGCCGAGAGGTGCCCGTCAGGTCGCGGGACAGCTGTGCGGCGCGTGGAGCGGGGGGGGGGGCGGGGGGGGGGGGTCTCTTCGTGCGCGTCACTCGTTCATGGAACGGGCGGTGTGTGCCGGGCACGGGGCCAGCCTGGGGACGCGGTGCCCGGGAGTCGGGCGCTGAAGCGGCCCCCGGGGTCTTGGCTTCTTGGAGGGACAGACGCGAAGTCGATAAGGACACTGGTCTCGATGCGTTCTGAGGAGTGCAGGTCTCCCTCCTTTAGAGGCTACGTTCCGTTGGGGTTTTCATGAAGCCTGTTGTGCCCCTGAAGCTCAGGCCGGTTCAGGGGAAGTGGCCTGTCGAGGGCCACGTAACGTTTGTGTGCAGAGCCAGTGCTTTCCAAAGCCCTTGACTGTGCGGAAGTCTAGCTGTTAGGGGTGCGGTGGGGGCTGTCCGGGGAGCATTGTGAGCACAGGTATGTGTCCCACACTTGAAAGTCTGGCAGAGAAAGCGTGAGGCTCGAGGGTGCTCCGTTCGTTCCCTCCTTCCACAGAAAGTCTGGAGAGCTGACCTTGGGACAAGTCCTTCCTTTCCTCTGGTCGGTGCGTTGTTCAGTGGTCTGGACACTTGGTGAGCAAGACTGACAGGGTGTTTGACGTACTGGGCCTCACAGCCTAGTTGGAAAGGACAGATAGGCAGCGACTAGTTACCTAGGAGATACGTAAAAACTATTTCGTGTTGGGTGCTGAGAAATACGGCATTTACTGATAGACTTTGTGGCTTAGGCAGTGATGTTGAAGCTGAGAGCAGATGCCTACAAGAAAAGGAGGACTTGTGCGGGAGAGCGTTGGGACGGGGCAAGGGAGGAGTATGGCCTGTCAGAGGAGCTGAAAGAGTGCCCTGGAGCCTGGGGCCGCGTAGGGACTGTAGGGTGGGGAAAACAAAACTTTTCGGTTAAGGCTGGCGCTTTCTATAGGTTTTTGGAGACTAAGCGTGGTGATTCGGAGCGTGGACTCTGGAGCCAGACTCTGTCAAACGGGTCCTAGCTCTGCCACCTACGGGCTGTGTGAACTTGGGCAAGTTACCGTACCATTGTGTGTGTCAGTTTCCTGATCTGTCAAACGGGGATGATTATCATACACACTCCATAGGTGAGTGTAAAGGTGAGAGGATATTTCATAGCCGTAAAGTACTTAGAGCAGCGTCTGGCCTGTAGTAGGCGTTAGTAGTGGTTGATTAAATAAATGGATAAATGCATACATAAGTATTAAAGGCTCGGAGGCTGTCCCTGGTGAAACGTGTGAACTTGAATGGATTACACCCAACTTTGTTTCCTTTCCAGCTTGCAGTTGCTACTGACCGCATCTGTAGCACCGTGGAATTCGAAATAATCTCCCTCGACTTGGCTGCTCTTGGGAAAACAATCTAATGCTGTCAAAATTATCCCAGGGAAATAAACGCCTTTTCAGTAGCATAGTAGGGTTAGGCTTATTTAATATGTATTGTTTATATTGGTTTGTTTAGTATTTGTTGGTAACCTTTTTTTTTTTTTTTTTCTTTTCTGCAAAGCTGTTCGGTTAAAAAGAGCAGATTAGCTATGAAATGGTTCAGACACAGAGAAAAGTAGAGAGTCGTGTAAGCAGAGCACGCCTTTCCCTGACTCTCTGTCGAGAGCTTGTGTGATTCCAGCTGCTCTCTGCCTCAGACACGGTGCCCTCTGCGTGTGCAGTCATGTAAACAGTGCAGGGTCTGGAACCGTGGAGAATCTAAGGCAGTCCAGTCATGCTTTGCTTAACAGTGGGGATCAGTTCTGAGGAGTGTGTCACAGTCAGGCAATCTCGAGACTGTGCAAACACCACGGAGTTCCTAATCCTAGATGGCAGAGCCTCCTACACACCTAGGCCGCATGGGACTAATCTTATGGGAGCCCCGTTGTTGACTGAAACGTCCCGATGTAGGGCATGACTGAACTGCCCAACTCCAAGGGCACGGAAGTGTAGCCTGTGGGGCTTTTTCAAAGAACAGAGACGCTCAAGGCCTCCTCTGGGCCCACTGACTCCGAATCTACTGGGATAGTTCCCGGCTTTAAAGACCAGACGTAGTCCTCCTCTGCAGACCTCTCATCAAGGGTTTTTCACACTGGGTTTTCCCTCATCTGAGAAAACAGGCCAAGAGATTGTGAGGATCCATAATTAGTGTTTTAATGCACTTGGCAGGACTCAGTGTTTTTCGCGTTCTGTGATACTGGGATCTGCATCTTCACTGTAATGTGTTAAACCTTTAAGTCTTGTCCAAAAGTCACGTCATTACATAGAGAATCCTTCTGTGAATTCCAGGCAGATTGCCATCATTCTGCTTCCGTCTCCTCACCTTTAAAATGGGGAGAGTAGCGGTAACCTAGCTTTGGGATGTGAGGATTAAATGAGATAGTTGGTGCAAAGCAGTGAGCACAGGATCTGGCACAAAGTGAGGCCTTTGATAAATTATTATTATTATAGTAGTTTTGATTTTCCTCCGGTCGGAATATAATTTAGTTGAAGTTAGTGACTGTGTCACAGCTGTGTCTCAGGCTGGTGTCTGCCGCCCTGAGCTAAGCCGTAAAAATCCCTAGAATAACTTTTCAAAAGCCTGTCAGCCTCTTGAGGCTCCTACACTTCTTTATTGTATTGTATTTTATTGTATTGTATTTTATTTTATTGCAGTAACAGTGGATTCTAACATCATATAGCTTTCAGATGTACGTTGTAATATATTTCGAGTTCTGTGTAGATTACATCGTGTTCACCACCCAAAAACTAATTATAGTCCGTCACCTCCCATGTGAGCCTCATCACCCCTTTTGCTCTCTCCCCTCCCCCCCCTCCCCCTATGGTAACCAGCAATCCAATCTCCGTGGCTCTGTGTGTGTTTGTGATTGTTTTTATCTTCTGCTCATGAGTGAGATCACACGGTGTTTGACTTTCTCCCTCTGATTTATTTCACTTCACATAATACCCTCAGGGTCCATCCAGGTTGTCACAAATGGCCGGGTCTCATCATTTCTTATGGCCGAGTAGTATTCCATTGTGTATACGTACCACATCTTCTTTATCCATTCCTCCCTTGATGGGCACCTAGGTTGCTTCCAAGTTTTGGCTGTTGTGAATAATGCTGCAGTGAACCTAGGGGTGCACGTGTCTTTCTGCATTTGTGTCTTCGAGTTCTTTGGATGAATAGCCAGCAGTGGGATAGCGGGATCATAACGGTAGATCTATTCTTAGTTTTCTGAGGATACTCCCTACTGCTTTCCATAGTGGCTGCACCAGTCTGCGCCCCCACCAGCAGTGCAGGAGAGTTCCCGTCTCTCCACATCCTCTCCGACACTTGTCTCTTGTCTTGCTACTTAGAGCCATTCTGACCAGAGTAAGGTGACGTCTCATGGTAGTTTTCATTTGCACTTGTCTGATCGCTAATGATGTTGAGCACCTCTCCATAGGCCTGTTGGCCATCCGGATGTCTTCTTTGGAGAAGTCACTGCTCAGATCTTTTGCCCGTTTTTTTAATTGGGTTGTTGATTTGTTTTGTTGTTGAGGTGTATGAGTTCTTTCTGTATTTTGGGTATTAACCCCTTATCCGACATACGGTTTGCAAGTATCTTCTCCCAGGTGTTAGGTTGCGTTTTGGTTTTGTGGATGGTTTCCTTTGCCGTGCAGAAGATTTTTTTACTTTGATGTAGTCCCGTTTGTTCATTTTGTATTTTGTTTCCATTGCCCAGTCAGACGTGGTACTTGAACATAGGCTGCTAAGACTGATGTCAAAGGGTTTGCTTGTAGACGTTGCGTGGTTTCGGGTCTGACGTTCGAGTAAAACCCGAGGGAGGAGGCTGCAGTTCCCCGAGAGCGAGCTTGGCGGGGACCCTGCGTCCCTGTCAGCGCACCTTCCCGCTCCGCGAAGGTCCGAAGCGTGTGGGCGGGGCCCCAGGAGTTCTCCCAGGAGGGTGTCCCTGTCCCTGTCCGCAGTCCACCGCCGGAGGGGGCGGGGCAACGGCCTGGGAGCGTCTGGGCGGCGGCGCGCGCCCGCGAGGAGAGGAGCGCGCGCGGCTGCCGGGCCACCGTCGCGGGAGGCGTGGGAGGCGTCGGCGAGCCGCGCCTGCCTGGCCAGAGCCGAGCCCCGCGGAGTCCGGCCGCGCTCTGCGGCTCTCTCCCGGGCCGGGCTCGTCCGTGGACGCCGCTCCGTGTCCCCGCTGGGCACAGCAGCCCGGGCCCTCCACAGCCACGGCCGCTGGCCTGAGGTGGCCCTCCTTCAGCTCCCGCTCTTCCTGCTCGCCGGACACGGACGACCAGGGCGCCTGCGAAGATGATGCCATCTGGGAGAGGTACCTGGGGGCGTGGGCCTGGGGGCTGGTGGGAGGCGAGCGTGTTTCTGAGGAATAGGCTTGTGCGCCGAGAGGTGCCCGTCAGGTCGCGGGACAGCTGTGCGGCGCGTGGAGCGGGGGGGGGGGGGGGGGGCGGGGGGGGGGGCGGGGGGGTGGGGGGGTCTCTTCGTGCGCGTCACTCGTTCATGGAACGGGCGGTGTGTGCCGGGCACGGGGCCAGCCTGGGGACGCGGTGCCCGGGAGTCGGGCGCTGAAGCGGCCCCCGGGGTCTTGGCTTCTTGGAGGGACAGACGCGAAGTCGATAAGGACACTGGTCTCGATGCGTTCTGAGGAGTGCAGGTCTCCCTCCTTTAGAGGCTACGTTCCGTTGGGGTTTTCATGAAGCCTGTTGTGCCCCTGAAGCTCAGGCCGGTTCAGGGGAAGTGGCCTGTCGAGGGCCACGTAACGTTTGTGTGCAGAGCCAGTGCTTTCCAAAGCCCTTGACTGTGCGGAAGTCTAGCTGTTAGGGGTGCGGTGGGGGCTGTCCGGGGAGCATTGTGAGCACAGGTATGTGTCCCACACTTGAAAGTCTGGCAGAGAAAGCGTGAGGCTCGAGGGTGCTCCGTTCGTTCCCTCCTTCCACAGAAAGTCTGGAGAGCTGACCTTGGGACAAGTCCTTCCTTTCCTCTGGTCGGTGCGTTGTTCAGTGGTCTGGACACTTGGTGAGCAAGACTGACAGGGTGTTTGACGTACTGGGCCTCACAGCCTAGTTGGAAAGGACAGATAGGCAGCGACTAGTTACCTAGGAGATACGTAAAAACTATTTCGTGTTGGGTGCTGAGAAATACGGCATTTACTGATAGACTTTGTGGCTTAGGCAGTGATGTTGAAGCTGAGAGCAGATGCCTACAAGAAAAGGAGGACTTGTGCGGGAGAGCGTTGGGACGGGGCAAGGGAGGAGTATGGCCTGTCAGAGGAGCTGAAAGAGTGCCCTGGAGCCTGGGGCCGCGTAGGGACTGTAGGGTGGGGAAAACAAAACTTTTCGGTTAAGGCTGGCGCTTTCTATAGGTTTTTGGAGACTAAGCGTGGTGATTCGGAGCGTGGACTCTGGAGCCAGACTCTGTCAAACGGGTCCTAGCTCTGCCACCTACGGGCTGTGTGAACTTGGGCAAGTTACCGTACCATTGTGTGTGTCAGTTTCCTGATCTGTCAAACGGGGATGATTATCATACACACTCCATAGGTGAGTGTAAAGGTGAGAGGATATTTCATAGCCGTAAAGTACTTAGAGCAGCGTCTGGCCTGTAGTAGGCGTTAGTAGTGGTTGATTAAATAAATGGATAAATGCATACATAAGTATTAAAGGCTCGGAGGCTGTCCCTGGTGAAACGTGTGAACTTGAATGGATTACACCCAACTTTGTTTCCTTTCCAGCTTGCAGTTGCTACTGACCGCATCTGTAGCACCGTGGAATTCGAAATAATCTCCCTCGACTTGGCTGCTCTTGGGAAAACAATCTAATGCTGTCAAAATTATCCCAGGGAAATAAACGCCTTTTCAGTAGCATAGTAGGGTTAGGCTTATTTAATATGTATTGTTTATATTGGTTTGTTTAGTATTTGTTGGTAACCTTTTTTTTTTTTTTTTTCTTTTCTGCAAAGCTGTTCGGTTAAAAAGAGCAGATTAGCTATGAAATGGTTCAGACACAGAGAAAAGTAGAGAGTCGTGTAAGCAGAGCACGCCTTTCCCTGACTCTCTGTCGAGAGCTTGTGTGATTCCAGCTGCTCTCTGCCTCAGACACGGTGCCCTCTGCGTGTGCAGTCATGTAAACAGTGCAGGGTCTGGAACCGTGGAGAATCTAAGGCAGTCCAGTCATGCTTTGCTTAACAGTGGGGATCAGTTCTGAGGAGTGTGTCACAGTCAGGCAATCTCGAGACTGTGCAAACACCACGGAGTTCCTAATCCTAGATGGCAGAGCCTCCTACACACCTAGGCCGCATGGGACTAATCTTATGGGAGCCCCGTTGTTGACTGAAACGTCCCGATGTAGGGCATGACTGAACTGCCCAACTCCAAGGGCACGGAAGTGTAGCCTGTGGGGCTTTTTCAAAGAACAGAGACGCTCAAGGCCTCCTCTGGGCCCACTGACTCCGAATCTACTGGGATAGTTCCCGGCTTTAAAGACCAGACGTAGTCCTCCTCTGCAGACCTCTCATCAAGGGTTTTTCACACTGGGTTTTCCCTCATCTGAGAAAACAGGCCAAGAGATTGTGAGGATCCATAATTAGTGTTTTAATGCACTTGGCAGGACTCAGTGTTTTTCGCGTTCTGTGATACTGGGATCTGCATCTTCACTGTAATGTGTTAAACCTTTAAGTCTTGTCCAAAAGTCACGTCATTACATAGAGAATCCTTCTGTGAATTCCAGGCAGATTGCCATCATTCTGCTTCCGTCTCCTCACCTTTAAAATGGGGAGAGTAGCGGTAACCTAGCTTTGGGATGTGAGGATTAAATGAGATAGTTGGTGCAAAGCAGTGAGCACAGGATCTGGCACAAAGTGAGGCCTTTGATAAATTATTATTATTATAGTAGTTTTGATTTTCCTCCGGTCGGAATATAATTTAGTTGAAGTTAGTGACTGTGTCACAGCTGTGTCTCAGGCTGGTGTCTGCCGCCCTGAGCTAAGCCGTAAAAATCCCTAGAATAACTTTTCAAAAGCCTGTCAGCCTCTTGAGGCTCCTACACTTCTTTATTGTATTGTATTTTATTGTATTGTATTTTATTTTATTGCAGTAACAGTGGATTCTAACATCATATAGCTTTCAGATGTACGTTGTAATATATTTCGAGTTCTGTGTAGATTACATCGTGTTCACCACCCAAAAACTAATTATAGTCCGTCACCTCCCATGTGAGCCTCATCACCCCTTTTGCTCTCTCCCCTCCCCCCCCTCCCCCTATGGTAACCAGCAATCCAATCTCCGTGGCTCTGTGTGTGTTTGTGATTGTTTTTATCTTCTGCTCATGAGTGAGATCACACGGTGTTTGACTTTCTCCCTCTGATTTATTTCACTTCACATAATACCCTCAGGGTCCATCCAGGTTGTCACAAATGGCCGGGTCTCATCATTTCTTATGGCCGAGTAGTATTCCATTGTGTATACGTACCACATCTTCTTTATCCATTCCTCCCTTGATGGGCACCTAGGTTGCTTCCAAGTTTTGGCTGTTGTGAATAATGCTGCAGTGAACCTAGGGGTGCACGTGTCTTTCTGCATTTGTGTCTTCGAGTTCTTTGGATGAATAGCCAGCAGTGGGATAGCGGGATCATAACGGTAGATCTATTCTTAGTTTTCTGAGGATACTCCCTACTGCTTTCCATAGTGGCTGCACCAGTCTGCGCCCCCACCAGCAGTGCAGGAGAGTTCCCGTCTCTCCACATCCTCTCCGACACTTGTCTCTTGTCTTGCTACTTAGAGCCATTCTGACCAGAGTAAGGTGACGTCTCATGGTAGTTTTCATTTGCACTTGTCTGATCGCTAATGATGTTGAGCACCTCTCCATAGGCCTGTTGGCCATCCGGATGTCTTCTTTGGAGAAGTCACTGCTCAGATCTTTTGCCCGTTTTTTTAATTGGGTTGTTGATTTGTTTTGTTGTTGAGGTGTATGAGTTCTTTCTGTATTTTGGGTATTAACCCCTTATCCGACATACGGTTTGCAAGTATCTTCTCCCAGGTGTTAGGTTGCGTTTTGGTTTTGTGGATGGTTTCCTTTGCCGTGCAGAAGATTTTTTTACTTTGATGTAGTCCCGTTTGTTCATTTTGTATTTTGTTTCCATTGCCCAGTCAGACGTGGTACTTGAACATAGGCTGCTAAGACTGATGTCAAAGGGTTTGCTTGTAGACGTTGCGTGGTTTCGGGTCTGACGTTCGAGTAAAACCCGAGGGAGGAGGCTGCAGTTCCCCGAGAGCGAGCTTGGCGGGGACCCTGCGTCCCTGTCAGCGCACCTTCCCGCTCCGCGAAGGTCCGAAGCGTGTGGGCGGGGCCCCAGGAGTTCTCCCAGGAGGGTGTCCCTGTCCCTGTCCGCAGTCCACCGCCGGAGGGGGCGGGGCAACGGCCTGGGAGCGTCTGGGCGGCGGCGCGCGCCCGCGAGGAGAGGAGCGCGCGCGGCTGCCGGGCCACCGTCGCGGGAGGCGTGGGAGGCGTCGGCGAGCCGCGCCTGCCTGGCCAGAGCCGAGCCCCGCGGAGTCCGGCCGCGCTCTGCGGCTCTCTCCCGGGCCGGGCTCGTCCGTGGACGCCGCTCCGTGTCCCCGCTGGGCACAGCAGCCCGGGCCCTCCACAGCCACGGCCGCTGGCCTGAGGTGGCCCTCCTTCAGCTCCCGCTCTTCCTGCTCGCCGGACACGGACGACCAGGGCGCCTGCGAAGATGATGCCATCTGGGAGAGGTACCTGGGGGCGTGGGCCTGGGGGCTGGTGGGAGGCGAGCGTGTTTCTGAGGAATAGGCTTGTGCGCCGAGAGGTGCCCGTCAGGTCGCGGGACAGCTGTGCGGCGCGTGGAGCGGGGGGGGGGGCGGGGGGGGGGGGGGTCTCTTCGTGCGCGTCACTCGTTCATGGAACGGGCGGTGTGTGCCGGGCACGGGGCCAGCCTGGGGACGCGGTGCCCGGGAGTCGGGCGCTGAAGCGGCCCCCGGGGTCTTGGCTTCTTGGAGGGACAGACGCGAAGTCGATAAGGACACTGGTCTCGATGCGTTCTGAGGAGTGCAGGTCTCCCTCCTTTAGAGGCTACGTTCCGTTGGGGTTTTCATGAAGCCTGTTGTGCCCCTGAAGCTCAGGCCGGTTCAGGGGAAGTGGCCTGTCGAGGGCCACGTAACGTTTGTGTGCAGAGCCAGTGCTTTCCAAAGCCCTTGACTGTGCGGAAGTCTAGCTGTTAGGGGTGCGGTGGGGGCTGTCCGGGGAGCATTGTGAGCACAGGTATGTGTCCCACACTTGAAAGTCTGGCAGAGAAAGCGTGAGGCTCGAGGGTGCTCCGTTCGTTCCCTCCTTCCACAGAAAGTCTGGAGAGCTGACCTTGGGACAAGTCCTTCCTTTCCTCTGGTCGGTGCGTTGTTCAGTGGTCTGGACACTTGGTGAGCAAGACTGACAGGGTGTTTGACGTACTGGGCCTCACAGCCTAGTTGGAAAGGACAGATAGGCAGCGACTAGTTACCTAGGAGATACGTAAAAACTATTTCGTGTTGGGTGCTGAGAAATACGGCATTTACTGATAGACTTTGTGGCTTAGGCAGTGATGTTGAAGCTGAGAGCAGATGCCTACAAGAAAAGGAGGACTTGTGCGGGAGAGCGTTGGGACGGGGCAAGGGAGGAGTATGGCCTGTCAGAGGAGCTGAAAGAGTGCCCTGGAGCCTGGGGCCGCGTAGGGACTGTAGGGTGGGGAAAACAAAACTTTTCGGTTAAGGCTGGCGCTTTCTATAGGTTTTTGGAGACTAAGCGTGGTGATTCGGAGCGTGGACTCTGGAGCCAGACTCTGTCAAACGGGTCCTAGCTCTGCCACCTACGGGCTGTGTGAACTTGGGCAAGTTACCGTACCATTGTGTGTGTCAGTTTCCTGATCTGTCAAACGGGGATGATTATCATACACACTCCATAGGTGAGTGTAAAGGTGAGAGGATATTTCATAGCCGTAAAGTACTTAGAGCAGCGTCTGGCCTGTAGTAGGCGTTAGTAGTGGTTGATTAAATAAATGGATAAATGCATACATAAGTATTAAAGGCTCGGAGGCTGTCCCTGGTGAAACGTGTGAACTTGAATGGATTACACCCAACTTTGTTTCCTTTCCAGCTTGCAGTTGCTACTGACCGCATCTGTAGCACCGTGGAATTCGAAATAATCTCCCTCGACTTGGCTGCTCTTGGGAAAACAATCTAATGCTGTCAAAATTATCCCAGGGAAATAAACGCCTTTTCAGTAGCATAGTAGGGTTAGGCTTATTTAATATGTATTGTTTATATTGGTTTGTTTAGTATTTGTTGGTAACCTTTTTTTTTTTTTTTTTCTTTTCTGCAAAGCTGTTCGGTTAAAAAGAGCAGATTAGCTATGAAATGGTTCAGACACAGAGAAAAGTAGAGAGTCGTGTAAGCAGAGCACGCCTTTCCCTGACTCTCTGTCGAGAGCTTGTGTGATTCCAGCTGCTCTCTGCCTCAGACACGGTGCCCTCTGCGTGTGCAGTCATGTAAACAGTGCAGGGTCTGGAACCGTGGAGAATCTAAGGCAGTCCAGTCATGCTTTGCTTAACAGTGGGGATCAGTTCTGAGGAGTGTGTCACAGTCAGGCAATCTCGAGACTGTGCAAACACCACGGAGTTCCTAATCCTAGATGGCAGAGCCTCCTACACACCTAGGCCGCATGGGACTAATCTTATGGGAGCCCCGTTGTTGACTGAAACGTCCCGATGTAGGGCATGACTGAACTGCCCAACTCCAAGGGCACGGAAGTGTAGCCTGTGGGGCTTTTTCAAAGAACAGAGACGCTCAAGGCCTCCTCTGGGCCCACTGACTCCGAATCTACTGGGATAGTTCCCGGCTTTAAAGACCAGACGTAGTCCTCCTCTGCAGACCTCTCATCAAGGGTTTTTCACACTGGGTTTTCCCTCATCTGAGAAAACAGGCCAAGAGATTGTGAGGATCCATAATTAGTGTTTTAATGCACTTGGCAGGACTCAGTGTTTTTCGCGTTCTGTGATACTGGGATCTGCATCTTCACTGTAATGTGTTAAACCTTTAAGTCTTGTCCAAAAGTCACGTCATTACATAGAGAATCCTTCTGTGAATTCCAGGCAGATTGCCATCATTCTGCTTCCGTCTCCTCACCTTTAAAATGGGGAGAGTAGCGGTAACCTAGCTTTGGGATGTGAGGATTAAATGAGATAGTTGGTGCAAAGCAGTGAGCACAGGATCTGGCACAAAGTGAGGCCTTTGATAAATTATTATTATTATAGTAGTTTTGATTTTCCTCCGGTCGGAATATAATTTAGTTGAAGTTAGTGACTGTGTCACAGCTGTGTCTCAGGCTGGTGTCTGCCGCCCTGAGCTAAGCCGTAAAAATCCCTAGAATAACTTTTCAAAAGCCTGTCAGCCTCTTGAGGCTCCTACACTTCTTTATTGTATTGTATTTTATTGTATTGTATTTTATTTTATTGCAGTAACAGTGGATTCTAACATCATATAGCTTTCAGATGTACGTTGTAATATATTTCGAGTTCTGTGTAGATTACATCGTGTTCACCACCCAAAAACTAATTATAGTCCGTCACCTCCCATGTGAGCCTCATCACCCCTTTTGCTCTCTCCCCTCCCCCCCCTCCCCCTATGGTAACCAGCAATCCAATCTCCGTGGCTCTGTGTGTGTTTGTGATTGTTTTTATCTTCTGCTCATGAGTGAGATCACACGGTGTTTGACTTTCTCCCTCTGATTTATTTCACTTCACATAATACCCTCAGGGTCCATCCAGGTTGTCACAAATGGCCGGGTCTCATCATTTCTTATGGCCGAGTAGTATTCCATTGTGTATACGTACCACATCTTCTTTATCCATTCCTCCCTTGATGGGCACCTAGGTTGCTTCCAAGTTTTGGCTGTTGTGAATAATGCTGCAGTGAACCTAGGGGTGCACGTGTCTTTCTGCATTTGTGTCTTCGAGTTCTTTGGATGAATAGCCAGCAGTGGGATAGCGGGATCATAACGGTAGATCTATTCTTAGTTTTCTGAGGATACTCCCTACTGCTTTCCATAGTGGCTGCACCAGTCTGCGCCCCCACCAGCAGTGCAGGAGAGTTCCCGTCTCTCCACATCCTCTCCGACACTTGTCTCTTGTCTTGCTACTTAGAGCCATTCTGACCAGAGTAAGGTGACGTCTCATGGTAGTTTTCATTTGCACTTGTCTGATCGCTAATGATGTTGAGCACCTCTCCATAGGCCTGTTGGCCATCCGGATGTCTTCTTTGGAGAAGTCACTGCTCAGATCTTTTGCCCGTTTTTTTAATTGGGTTGTTGATTTGTTTTGTTGTTGAGGTGTATGAGTTCTTTCTGTATTTTGGGTATTAACCCCTTATCCGACATACGGTTTGCAAGTATCTTCTCCCAGGTGTTAGGTTGCGTTTTGGTTTTGTGGATGGTTTCCTTTGCCGTGCAGAAGATTTTTTTACTTTGATGTAGTCCCGTTTGTTCATTTTGTATTTTGTTTCCATTGCCCAGTCAGACGTGGTACTTGAACATAGGCTGCTAAGACTGATGTCAAAGGGTTTGCTTGTAGACGTTGCGTGGTTTCGGGTCTGACGTTCGAGTAAAACCCGAGGGAGGAGGCTGCAGTTCCCCGAGAGCGAGCTTGGCGGGGACCCTGCGTCCCTGTCAGCGCACCTTCCCGCTCCGCGAAGGTCCGAAGCGTGTGGGCGGGGCCCCAGGAGTTCTCCCAGGAGGGTGTCCCTGTCCCTGTCCGCAGTCCACCGCCGGAGGGGGCGGGGCAACGGCCTGGGAGCGTCTGGGCGGCGGCGCGCGCCCGCGAGGAGAGGAGCGCGCGCGGCTGCCGGGCCACCGTCGCGGGAGGCGTGGGAGGCGTCGGCGAGCCGCGCCTGCCTGGCCAGAGCCGAGCCCCGCGGAGTCCGGCCGCGCTCTGCGGCTCTCTCCCGGGCCGGGCTCGTCCGTGGACGCCGCTCCGTGTCCCCGCTGGGCACAGCAGCCCGGGCCCTCCACAGCCACGGCCGCTGGCCTGAGGTGGCCCTCCTTCAGCTCCCGCTCTTCCTGCTCGCCGGACACGGACGACCAGGGCGCCTGCGAAGATGATGCCATCTGGGAGAGGTACCTGGGGGCGTGGGCCTGGGGGCTGGTGGGAGGCGAGCGTGTTTCTGAGGAATAGGCTTGTGCGCCGAGAGGTGCCCGTCAGGTCGCGGGACAGCTGTGCGGCGCGTGGAGCGGGGGGGGGGGGGGGGGGGCGGGGGGGGGGGCGGGGGGGGTGGGGGGGTCTCTTCGTGCGCGTCACTCGTTCATGGAACGGGCGGTGTGTGCCGGGCACGGGGCCAGCCTGGGGACGCGGTGCCCGGGAGTCGGGCGCTGAAGCGGCCCCCGGGGTCTTGGCTTCTTGGAGGGACAGACGCGAAGTCGATAAGGACACTGGTCTCGATGCGTTCTGAGGAGTGCAGGTCTCCCTCCTTTAGAGGCTACGTTCCGTTGGGGTTTTCATGAAGCCTGTTGTGCCCCTGAAGCTCAGGCCGGTTCAGGGGAAGTGGCCTGTCGAGGGCCACGTAACGTTTGTGTGCAGAGCCAGTGCTTTCCAAAGCCCTTGACTGTGCGGAAGTCTAGCTGTTAGGGGTGCGGTGGGGGCTGTCCGGGGAGCATTGTGAGCACAGGTATGTGTCCCACACTTGAAAGTCTGGCAGAGAAAGCGTGAGGCTCGAGGGTGCTCCGTTCGTTCCCTCCTTCCACAGAAAGTCTGGAGAGCTGACCTTGGGACAAGTCCTTCCTTTCCTCTGGTCGGTGCGTTGTTCAGTGGTCTGGACACTTGGTGAGCAAGACTGACAGGGTGTTTGACGTACTGGGCCTCACAGCCTAGTTGGAAAGGACAGATAGGCAGCGACTAGTTACCTAGGAGATACGTAAAAACTATTTCGTGTTGGGTGCTGAGAAATACGGCATTTACTGATAGACTTTGTGGCTTAGGCAGTGATGTTGAAGCTGAGAGCAGATGCCTACAAGAAAAGGAGGACTTGTGCGGGAGAGCGTTGGGACGGGGCAAGGGAGGAGTATGGCCTGTCAGAGGAGCTGAAAGAGTGCCCTGGAGCCTGGGGCCGCGTAGGGACTGTAGGGTGGGGAAAACAAAACTTTTCGGTTAAGGCTGGCGCTTTCTATAGGTTTTTGGAGACTAAGCGTGGTGATTCGGAGCGTGGACTCTGGAGCCAGACTCTGTCAAACGGGTCCTAGCTCTGCCACCTACGGGCTGTGTGAACTTGGGCAAGTTACCGTACCATTGTGTGTGTCAGTTTCCTGATCTGTCAAACGGGGATGATTATCATACACACTCCATAGGTGAGTGTAAAGGTGAGAGGATATTTCATAGCCGTAAAGTACTTAGAGCAGCGTCTGGCCTGTAGTAGGCGTTAGTAGTGGTTGATTAAATAAATGGATAAATGCATACATAAGTATTAAAGGCTCGGAGGCTGTCCCTGGTGAAACGTGTGAACTTGAATGGATTACACCCAACTTTGTTTCCTTTCCAGCTTGCAGTTGCTACTGACCGCATCTGTAGCACCGTGGAATTCGAAATAATCTCCCTCGACTTGGCTGCTCTTGGGAAAACAATCTAATGCTGTCAAAATTATCCCAGGGAAATAAACGCCTTTTCAGTAGCATAGTAGGGTTAGGCTTATTTAATATGTATTGTTTATATTGGTTTGTTTAGTATTTGTTGGTAACCTTTTTTTTTTTTTTTTTCTTTTCTGCAAAGCTGTTCGGTTAAAAAGAGCAGATTAGCTATGAAATGGTTCAGACACAGAGAAAAGTAGAGAGTCGTGTAAGCAGAGCACGCCTTTCCCTGACTCTCTGTCGAGAGCTTGTGTGATTCCAGCTGCTCTCTGCCTCAGACACGGTGCCCTCTGCGTGTGCAGTCATGTAAACAGTGCAGGGTCTGGAACCGTGGAGAATCTAAGGCAGTCCAGTCATGCTTTGCTTAACAGTGGGGATCAGTTCTGAGGAGTGTGTCACAGTCAGGCAATCTCGAGACTGTGCAAACACCACGGAGTTCCTAATCCTAGATGGCAGAGCCTCCTACACACCTAGGCCGCATGGGACTAATCTTATGGGAGCCCCGTTGTTGACTGAAACGTCCCGATGTAGGGCATGACTGAACTGCCCAACTCCAAGGGCACGGAAGTGTAGCCTGTGGGGCTTTTTCAAAGAACAGAGACGCTCAAGGCCTCCTCTGGGCCCACTGACTCCGAATCTACTGGGATAGTTCCCGGCTTTAAAGACCAGACGTAGTCCTCCTCTGCAGACCTCTCATCAAGGGTTTTTCACACTGGGTTTTCCCTCATCTGAGAAAACAGGCCAAGAGATTGTGAGGATCCATAATTAGTGTTTTAATGCACTTGGCAGGACTCAGTGTTTTTCGCGTTCTGTGATACTGGGATCTGCATCTTCACTGTAATGTGTTAAACCTTTAAGTCTTGTCCAAAAGTCACGTCATTACATAGAGAATCCTTCTGTGAATTCCAGGCAGATTGCCATCATTCTGCTTCCGTCTCCTCACCTTTAAAATGGGGAGAGTAGCGGTAACCTAGCTTTGGGATGTGAGGATTAAATGAGATAGTTGGTGCAAAGCAGTGAGCACAGGATCTGGCACAAAGTGAGGCCTTTGATAAATTATTATTATTATAGTAGTTTTGATTTTCCTCCGGTCGGAATATAATTTAGTTGAAGTTAGTGACTGTGTCACAGCTGTGTCTCAGGCTGGTGTCTGCCGCCCTGAGCTAAGCCGTAAAAATCCCTAGAATAACTTTTCAAAAGCCTGTCAGCCTCTTGAGGCTCCTACACTTCTTTATTGTATTGTATTTTATTGTATTGTATTTTATTTTATTGCAGTAACAGTGGATTCTAACATCATATAGCTTTCAGATGTACGTTGTAATATATTTCGAGTTCTGTGTAGATTACATCGTGTTCACCACCCAAAAACTAATTATAGTCCGTCACCTCCCATGTGAGCCTCATCACCCCTTTTGCTCTCTCCCCTCCCCCCCCTCCCCCTATGGTAACCAGCAATCCAATCTCCGTGGCTCTGTGTGTGTTTGTGATTGTTTTTATCTTCTGCTCATGAGTGAGATCACACGGTGTTTGACTTTCTCCCTCTGATTTATTTCACTTCACATAATACCCTCAGGGTCCATCCAGGTTGTCACAAATGGCCGGGTCTCATCATTTCTTATGGCCGAGTAGTATTCCATTGTGTATACGTACCACATCTTCTTTATCCATTCCTCCCTTGATGGGCACCTAGGTTGCTTCCAAGTTTTGGCTGTTGTGAATAATGCTGCAGTGAACCTAGGGGTGCACGTGTCTTTCTGCATTTGTGTCTTCGAGTTCTTTGGATGAATAGCCAGCAGTGGGATAGCGGGATCATAACGGTAGATCTATTCTTAGTTTTCTGAGGATACTCCCTACTGCTTTCCATAGTGGCTGCACCAGTCTGCGCCCCCACCAGCAGTGCAGGAGAGTTCCCGTCTCTCCACATCCTCTCCGACACTTGTCTCTTGTCTTGCTACTTAGAGCCATTCTGACCAGAGTAAGGTGACGTCTCATGGTAGTTTTCATTTGCACTTGTCTGATCGCTAATGATGTTGAGCACCTCTCCATAGGCCTGTTGGCCATCCGGATGTCTTCTTTGGAGAAGTCACTGCTCAGATCTTTTGCCCGTTTTTTTAATTGGGTTGTTGATTTGTTTTGTTGTTGAGGTGTATGAGTTCTTTCTGTATTTTGGGTATTAACCCCTTATCCGACATACGGTTTGCAAGTATCTTCTCCCAGGTGTTAGGTTGCGTTTTGGTTTTGTGGATGGTTTCCTTTGCCGTGCAGAAGATTTTTTTACTTTGATGTAGTCCCGTTTGTTCATTTTGTATTTTGTTTCCATTGCCCAGTCAGACGTGGTACTTGAACATAGGCTGCTAAGACTGATGTCAAAGGGTTTGCTTGTAGACGTTGCGTGGTTTCGGGTCTGACGTTCGAGTAAAACCCGAGGGAGGAGGCTGCAGTTCCCCGAGAGCGAGCTTGGCGGGGACCCTGCGTCCCTGTCAGCGCACCTTCCCGCTCCGCGAAGGTCCGAAGCGTGTGGGCGGGGCCCCAGGAGTTCTCCCAGGAGGGTGTCCCTGTCCCTGTCCGCAGTCCACCGCCGGAGGGGGCGGGGCAACGGCCTGGGAGCGTCTGGGCGGCGGCGCGCGCCCGCGAGGAGAGGAGCGCGCGCGGCTGCCGGGCCACCGTCGCGGGAGGCGTGGGAGGCGTCGGCGAGCCGCGCCTGCCTGGCCAGAGCCGAGCCCCGCGGAGTCCGGCCGCGCTCTGCGGCTCTCTCCCGGGCCGGGCTCGTCCGTGGACGCCGCTCCGTGTCCCCGCTGGGCACAGCAGCCCGGGCCCTCCACAGCCACGGCCGCTGGCCTGAGGTGGCCCTCCTTCAGCTCCCGCTCTTCCTGCTCGCCGGACACGGACGACCAGGGCGCCTGCGAAGATGATGCCATCTGGGAGAGGTACCTGGGGGCGTGGGCCTGGGGGCTGGTGGGAGGCGAGCGTGTTTCTGAGGAATAGGCTTGTGCGCCGAGAGGTGCCCGTCAGGTCGCGGGACAGCTGTGCGGCGCGTGGAGCGGGGGGGGGGGCGGGGGGGGGGGGGTCTCTTCGTGCGCGTCACTCGTTCATGGAACGGGCGGTGTGTGCCGGGCACGGGGCCAGCCTGGGGACGCGGTGCCCGGGAGTCGGGCGCTGAAGCGGCCCCCGGGGTCTTGGCTTCTTGGAGGGACAGACGCGAAGTCGATAAGGACACTGGTCTCGATGCGTTCTGAGGAGTGCAGGTCTCCCTCCTTTAGAGGCTACGTTCCGTTGGGGTTTTCATGAAGCCTGTTGTGCCCCTGAAGCTCAGGCCGGTTCAGGGGAAGTGGCCTGTCGAGGGCCACGTAACGTTTGTGTGCAGAGCCAGTGCTTTCCAAAGCCCTTGACTGTGCGGAAGTCTAGCTGTTAGGGGTGCGGTGGGGGCTGTCCGGGGAGCATTGTGAGCACAGGTATGTGTCCCACACTTGAAAGTCTGGCAGAGAAAGCGTGAGGCTCGAGGGTGCTCCGTTCGTTCCCTCCTTCCACAGAAAGTCTGGAGAGCTGACCTTGGGACAAGTCCTTCCTTTCCTCTGGTCGGTGCGTTGTTCAGTGGTCTGGACACTTGGTGAGCAAGACTGACAGGGTGTTTGACGTACTGGGCCTCACAGCCTAGTTGGAAAGGACAGATAGGCAGCGACTAGTTACCTAGGAGATACGTAAAAACTATTTCGTGTTGGGTGCTGAGAAATACGGCATTTACTGATAGACTTTGTGGCTTAGGCAGTGATGTTGAAGCTGAGAGCAGATGCCTACAAGAAAAGGAGGACTTGTGCGGGAGAGCGTTGGGACGGGGCAAGGGAGGAGTATGGCCTGTCAGAGGAGCTGAAAGAGTGCCCTGGAGCCTGGGGCCGCGTAGGGACTGTAGGGTGGGGAAAACAAAACTTTTCGGTTAAGGCTGGCGCTTTCTATAGGTTTTTGGAGACTAAGCGTGGTGATTCGGAGCGTGGACTCTGGAGCCAGACTCTGTCAAACGGGTCCTAGCTCTGCCACCTACGGGCTGTGTGAACTTGGGCAAGTTACCGTACCATTGTGTGTGTCAGTTTCCTGATCTGTCAAACGGGGATGATTATCATACACACTCCATAGGTGAGTGTAAAGGTGAGAGGATATTTCATAGCCGTAAAGTACTTAGAGCAGCGTCTGGCCTGTAGTAGGCGTTAGTAGTGGTTGATTAAATAAATGGATAAATGCATACATAAGTATTAAAGGCTCGGAGGCTGTCCCTGGTGAAACGTGTGAACTTGAATGGATTACACCCAACTTTGTTTCCTTTCCAGCTTGCAGTTGCTACTGACCGCATCTGTAGCACCGTGGAATTCGAAATAATCTCCCTCGACTTGGCTGCTCTTGGGAAAACAATCTAATGCTGTCAAAATTATCCCAGGGAAATAAACGCCTTTTCAGTAGCATAGTAGGGTTAGGCTTATTTAATATGTATTGTTTATATTGGTTTGTTTAGTATTTGTTGGTAACCTTTTTTTTTTTTTTTTTCTTTTCTGCAAAGCTGTTCGGTTAAAAAGAGCAGATTAGCTATGAAATGGTTCAGACACAGAGAAAAGTAGA
This sequence comes from Equus caballus, assembly GCF_041296265.1. Lineage (NCBI taxonomy): Eukaryota > Metazoa > Chordata > Mammalia > Perissodactyla > Equidae > Equus > Equus caballus. The sequence goes on from NW_027222395.1 coordinate 26,667, forward strand.
GAGTCGTGTAAGCAGAGCACGCCTTTCCCTGACTCTCTGTCGAGAGCTTGTGTGATTCCAGCTGCTCTCTGCCTCAGACACGGTGCCCTCTGCGTGTGCAGTCATGTAAACAGTGCAGGGTCTGGAACCGTGGAGAATCTAAGGCAGTCCAGTCATGCTTTGCTTAACAGTGGGGATCAGTTCTGAGGAGTGTGTCACAGTCAGGCAATCTCGAGACTGTGCAAACACCACGGAGTTCCTAATCCTAGATGGCAGAGCCTCCTACACACCTAGGCCGCATGGGACTAATCTTATGGGAGCCCCGTTGTTGACTGAAACGTCCCGATGTAGGGCATGACTGAACTGCCCAACTCCAAGGGCACGGAAGTGTAGCCTGTGGGGCTTTTTCAAAGAACAGAGACGCTCAAGGCCTCCTCTGGGCCCACTGACTCCGAATCTACTGGGATAGTTCCCGGCTTTAAAGACCAGACGTAGTCCTCCTCTGCAGACCTCTCATCAAGGGTTTTTCACACTGGGTTTTCCCTCATCTGAGAAAACAGGCCAAGAGATTGTGAGGATCCATAATTAGTGTTTTAATGCACTTGGCAGGACTCAGTGTTTTTCGCGTTCTGTGATACTGGGATCTGCATCTTCACTGTAATGTGTTAAACCTTTAAGTCTTGTCCAAAAGTCACGTCATTACATAGAGAATCCTTCTGTGAATTCCAGGCAGATTGCCATCATTCTGCTTCCGTCTCCTCACCTTTAAAATGGGGAGAGTAGCGGTAACCTAGCTTTGGGATGTGAGGATTAAATGAGATAGTTGGTGCAAAGCAGTGAGCACAGGATCTGGCACAAAGTGAGGCCTTTGATAAATTATTATTATTATAGTAGTTTTGATTTTCCTCCGGTCGGAATATAATTTAGTTGAAGTTAGTGACTGTGTCACAGCTGTGTCTCAGGCTGGTGTCTGCCGCCCTGAGCTAAGCCGTAAAAATCCCTAGAATAACTTTTCAAAAGCCTGTCAGCCTCTTGAGGCTCCTACACTTCTTTATTGTATTGTATTTTATTGTATTGTATTTTATTTTATTGCAGTAACAGTGGATTCTAACATCATATAGCTTTCAGATGTACGTTGTAATATATTTCGAGTTCTGTGTAGATTACATCGTGTTCACCACCCAAAAACTAATTATAGTCCGTCACCTCCCATGTGAGCCTCATCACCCCTTTTGCTCTCTCCCCTCCCCCCCCTCCCCCTATGGTAACCAGCAATCCAATCTCCGTGGCTCTGTGTGTGTTTGTGATTGTTTTTATCTTCTGCTCATGAGTGAGATCACACGGTGTTTGACTTTCTCCCTCTGATTTATTTCACTTCACATAATACCCTCAGGGTCCATCCAGGTTGTCACAAATGGCCGGGTCTCATCATTTCTTATGGCCGAGTAGTATTCCATTGTGTATACGTACCACATCTTCTTTATCCATTCCTCCCTTGATGGGCACCTAGGTTGCTTCCAAGTTTTGGCTGTTGTGAATAATGCTGCAGTGAACCTAGGGGTGCACGTGTCTTTCTGCATTTGTGTCTTCGAGTTCTTTGGATGAATAGCCAGCAGTGGGATAGCGGGATCATAACGGTAGATCTATTCTTAGTTTTCTGAGGATACTCCCTACTGCTTTCCATAGTGGCTGCACCAGTCTGCGCCCCCACCAGCAGTGCAGGAGAGTTCCCGTCTCTCCACATCCTCTCCGACACTTGTCTCTTGTCTTGCTACTTAGAGCCATTCTGACCAGAGTAAGGTGACGTCTCATGGTAGTTTTCATTTGCACTTGTCTGATCGCTAATGATGTTGAGCACCTCTCCATAGGCCTGTTGGCCATCCGGATGTCTTCTTTGGAGAAGTCACTGCTCAGATCTTTTGCCCGTTTTTTTAATTGGGTTGTTGATTTGTTTTGTTGTTGAGGTGTATGAGTTCTTTCTGTATTTTGGGTATTAACCCCTTATCCGACATACGGTTTGCAAGTATCTTCTCCCAGGTGTTAGGTTGCGTTTTGGTTTTGTGGATGGTTTCCTTTGCCGTGCAGAAGATTTTTTTACTTTGATGTAGTCCCGTTTGTTCATTTTGTATTTTGTTTCCATTGCCCAGTCAGACGTGGTACTTGAACATAGGCTGCTAAGACTGATGTCAAAGGGTTTGCTTGTAGACGTTGCGTGGTTTCGGGTCTGACGTTCGAGTAAAACCCGAGGGAGGAGGCTGCAGTTCCCCGAGAGCGAGCTTGGCGGGGACCCTGCGTCCCTGTCAGCGCACCTTCCCGCTCCGCGAAGGTCCGAAGCGTGTGGGCGGGGCCCCAGGAGTTCTCCCAGGAGGGTGTCCCTGTCCCTGTCCGCAGTCCACCGCCGGAGGGGGCGGGGCAACGGCCTGGGAGCGTCTGGGCGGCGGCGCGCGCCCGCGAGGAGAGGAGCGCGCGCGGCTGCCGGGCCACCGTCGCGGGAGGCGTGGGAGGCGTCGGCGAGCCGCGCCTGCCTGGCCAGAGCCGAGCCCCGCGGAGTCCGGCCGCGCTCTGCGGCTCTCTCCCGGGCCGGGCTCGTCCGTGGACGCCGCTCCGTGTCCCCGCTGGGCACAGCAGCCCGGGCCCTCCACAGCCACGGCCGCTGGCCTGAGGTGGCCCTCCTTCAGCTCCCGCTCTTCCTGCTCGCCGGACACGGACGACCAGGGCGCCTGCGAAGATGATGCCATCTGGGAGAGGTACCTGGGGGCGTGGGCCTGGGGGCTGGTGGGAGGCGAGCGTGTTTCTGAGGAATAGGCTTGTGCGCCGAGAGGTGCCCGTCAGGTCGCGGGACAGCTGTGCGGCGCGTGGAGCGGGGGGGGGGGGGGGGGGGGCGGGGGGGGGGGCGGGGGGGTGGGGGGGTCTCTTCGTGCGCGTCACTCGTTCATGGAACGGGCGGTGTGTGCCGGGCACGGGGCCAGCCTGGGGACGCGGTGCCCGGGAGTCGGGCGCTGAAGCGGCCCCCGGGGTCTTGGCTTCTTGGAGGGACAGACGCGAAGTCGATAAGGACACTGGTCTCGATGCGTTCTGAGGAGTGCAGGTCTCCCTCCTTTAGAGGCTACGTTCCGTTGGGGTTTTCATGAAGCCTGTTGTGCCCCTGAAGCTCAGGCCGGTTCAGGGGAAGTGGCCTGTCGAGGGCCACGTAACGTTTGTGTGCAGAGCCAGTGCTTTCCAAAGCCCTTGACTGTGCGGAAGTCTAGCTGTTAGGGGTGCGGTGGGGGCTGTCCGGGGAGCATTGTGAGCACAGGTATGTGTCCCACACTTGAAAGTCTGGCAGAGAAAGCGTGAGGCTCGAGGGTGCTCCGTTCGTTCCCTCCTTGCACAGAAAGTCTGGAGAGCTGACCTTGGGACAAGTCCTTCCTTTCCTCTGGTCGGTGCGTTGTTCAGTGGTCTGGACACTTGGTGAGCAAGACTGACAGGGTGTTTGACGTACTGGGCCTCACAGCCTAGTTGGAAAGGACAGATAGGCAGCGACTAGTTACCTAGGAGATACGTAAAAACTATTTCGTGTTGGGTGCTGAGAAATACGGCATTTACTGATAGACTTTGTGGCTTAGGCAGTGATGTTGAAGCTGAGAGCAGATGCCTACAAGAAAAGGAGGACTTGTGCGGGAGAGCGTTGGGACGGGGCAAGGGAGGAGTATGGCCTGTCAGAGGAGCTGAAAGAGTGCCCTGGAGCCTGGGGCCGCGTAGGGACTGTAGGGTGGGGAAAACAAAACTTTTCGGTTAAGGCTGGCGCTTTCTATAGGTTTTTGGAGACTAAGCGTGGTGATTCGGAGCGTGGACTCTGGAGCCAGACTCTGTCAAACGGGTCCTAGCTCTGCCACCTACGGGCTGTGTGAACTTGGGCAAGTTACCGTACCATTGTGTGTGTCAGTTTCCTGATCTGTCAAACGGGGATGATTATCATACACACTCCATAGGTGAGTGTAAAGGTGAGAGGATATTTCATAGCCGTAAAGTACTTAGAGCAGCGTCTGGCCTGTAGTAGGCGTTAGTAGTGGTTGATTAAATAAATGGATAAATGCATACATAAGTATTAAAGGCTCGGAGGCTGTCCCTGGTGAAACGTGTGAACTTGAATGGATTACACCCAACTTTGTTTCCTTTCCAGCTTGCAGTTGCTACTGACCGCATCTGTAGCACCGTGGAATTCGAAATAATCTCCCTCGACTTGGCTGCTCTTGGGAAAACAATCTAATGCTGTCAAAATTATCCCAGGGAAATAAACGCCTTTTCAGTAGCATAGTAGGGTTAGGCTTATTTAATATGTATTGTTTATATTGGTTTGTTTAGTATTTGTTGGTAACCTTTTTTTTTTTTTTTTTCTTTTCTGCAAAGCTGTTCGGTTAAAAAGAGCAGATTAGCTATGAAATGGTTCAGACACAGAGAAAAGTAGAGAGTCGTGTAAGCAGAGCACGCCTTTCCCTGACTCTCTGTCGAGAGCTTGTGTGATTCCAGCTGCTCTCTGCCTCAGACACGGTGCCCTCTGCGTGTGCAGTCATGTAAACAGTGCAGGGTCTGGAACCGTGGAGAATCTAAGGCAGTCCAGTCATGCTTTGCTTAACAGTGGGGATCAGTTCTGAGGAGTGTGTCACAGTCAGGCAATCTCGAGACTGTGCAAACACCACGGAGTTCCTAATCCTAGATGGCAGAGCCTCCTACACACCTAGGCCGCATGGGACTAATCTTATGGGAGCCCCGTTGTTGACTGAAACGTCCCGATGTAGGGCATGACTGAACTGCCCAACTCCAAGGGCACGGAAGTGTAGCCTGTGGGGCTTTTTCAAAGAACAGAGACGCTCAAGGCCTCCTCTGGGCCCACTGACTCCGAATCTACTGGGATAGTTCCCGGCTTTAAAGACCAGACGTAGTCCTCCTCTGCAGACCTCTCATCAAGGGTTTTTCACACTGGGTTTTCCCTCATCTGAGAAAACAGGCCAAGAGATTGTGAGGATCCATAATTAGTGTTTTAATGCACTTGGCAGGACTCAGTGTTTTTCGCGTTCTGTGATACTGGGATCTGCATCTTCACTGTAATGTGTTAAACCTTTAAGTCTTGTCCAAAAGTCACGTCATTACATAGAGAATCCTTCTGTGAATTCCAGGCAGATTGCCATCATTCTGCTTCCGTCTCCTCACCTTTAAAATGGGGAGAGTAGCGGTAACCTAGCTTTGGGATGTGAGGATTAAATGAGATAGTTGGTGCAAAGCAGTGAGCACAGGATCTGGCACAAAGTGAGGCCTTTGATAAATTATTATTATTATAGTAGTTTTGATTTTCCTCCGGTCGGAATATAATTTAGTTGAAGTTAGTGACTGTGTCACAGCTGTGTCTCAGGCTGGTGTCTGCCGCCCTGAGCTAAGCCGTAAAAATCCCTAGAATAACTTTTCAAAAGCCTGTCAGCCTCTTGAGGCTCCTACACTTCTTTATTGTATTGTATTTTATTGTATTGTATTTTATTTTATTGCAGTAACAGTGGATTCTAACATCATATAGCTTTCAGATGTACGTTGTAATATATTTCGAGTTCTGTGTAGATTACATCGTGTTCACCACCCAAAAACTAATTATAGTCCGTCACCTCCCATGTGAGCCTCATCACCCCTTTTGCTCTCTCCCCTCCCCCCCCTCCCCCTATGGTAACCAGCAATCCAATCTCCGTGGCTCTGTGTGTGTTTGTGATTGTTTTTATCTTCTGCTCATGAGTGAGATCACACGGTGTTTGACTTTCTCCCTCTGATTTATTTCACTTCACATAATACCCTCAGGGTCCATCCAGGTTGTCACAAATGGCCGGGTCTCATCATTTCTTATGGCCGAGTAGTATTCCATTGTGTATACGTACCACATCTTCTTTATCCATTCCTCCCTTGATGGGCACCTAGGTTGCTTCCAAGTTTTGGCTGTTGTGAATAATGCTGCAGTGAACCTAGGGGTGCACGTGTCTTTCTGCATTTGTGTCTTCGAGTTCTTTGGATGAATAGCCAGCAGTGGGATAGCGGGATCATAACGGTAGATCTATTCTTAGTTTTCTGAGGATACTCCCTACTGCTTTCCATAGTGGCTGCACCAGTCTGCGCCCCCACCAGCAGTGCAGGAGAGTTCCCGTCTCTCCACATCCTCTCCGACACTTGTCTCTTGTCTTGCTACTTAGAGCCATTCTGACCAGAGTAAGGTGACGTCTCATGGTAGTTTTCATTTGCACTTGTCTGATCGCTAATGATGTTGAGCACCTCTCCATAGGCCTGTTGGCCATCCGGATGTCTTCTTTGGAGAAGTCACTGCTCAGATCTTTTGCCCGTTTTTTTAATTGGGTTGTTGATTTGTTTTGTTGTTGAGGTGTATGAGTTCTTTCTGTATTTTGGGTATTAACCCCTTATCCGACATACGGTTTGCAAGTATCTTCTCCCAGGTGTTAGGTTGCGTTTTGGTTTTGTGGATGGTTTCCTTTGCCGTGCAGAAGATTTTTTTACTTTGATGTAGTCCCGTTTGTTCATTTTGTATTTTGTTTCCATTGCCCAGTCAGACGTGGTACTTGAACATAGGCTGCTAAGACTGATGTCAAAGGGTTTGCTTGTAGACGTTGCGTGGTTTCGGGTCTGACGTTCGAGTAAAACCCGAGGGAGGAGGCTGCAGTTCCCCGAGAGCGAGCTTGGCGGGGACCCTGCGTCCCTGTCAGCGCACCTTCCCGCTCCGCGAAGGTCCGAAGCGTGTGGGCGGGGCCCCAGGAGTTCTCCCAGGAGGGTGTCCCTGTCCCTGTCCGCAGTCCACCGCCGGAGGGGGCGGGGCAACGGCCTGGGAGCGTCTGGGCGGCGGCGCGCGCCCGCGAGGAGAGGAGCGCGCGCGGCTGCCGGGCCACCGTCGCGGGAGGCGTGGGAGGCGTCGGCGAGCCGCGCCTGCCTGGCCAGAGCCGAGCCCCGCGGAGTCCGGCCGCGCTCTGCGGCTCTCTCCCGGGCCGGGCTCGTCCGTGGACGCCGCTCCGTGTCCCCGCTGGGCACAGCAGCCCGGGCCCTCCACAGCCACGGCCGCTGGCCTGAGGTGGCCCTCCTTCAGCTCCCGCTCTTCCTGCTCGCCGGACACGGACGACCAGGGCGCCTGCGAAGATGATGCCATCTGGGAGAGGTACCTGGGGGCGTGGGCCTGGGGGCTGGTGGGAGGCGAGCGTGTTTCTGAGGAATAGGCTTGTGCGCCGAGAGGTGCCCGTCAGGTCGCGGGACAGCTGTGCGGCGCGTGGAGCGGGGGGGGGGGCGGGGGGGGGGGGGTCTCTTCGTGCGCGTCACTCGTTCATGGAACGGGCGGTGTGTGCCGGGCACGGGGCCAGCCTGGGGACGCGGTGCCCGGGAGTCGGGCGCTGAAGCGGCCCCCGGGGTCTTGGCTTCTTGGAGGGACAGACGCGAAGTCGATAAGGACACTGGTCTCGATGCGTTCTGAGGAGTGCAGGTCTCCCTCCTTTAGAGGCTACGTTCCGTTGGGGTTTTCATGAAGCCTGTTGTGCCCCTGAAGCTCAGGCCGGTTCAGGGGAAGTGGCCTGTCGAGGGCCACGTAACGTTTGTGTGCAGAGCCAGTGCTTTCCAAAGCCCTTGACTGTGCGGAAGTCTAGCTGTTAGGGGTGCGGTGGGGGCTGTCCGGGGAGCATTGTGAGCACAGGTATGTGTCCCACACTTGAAAGTCTGGCAGAGAAAGCGTGAGGCTCGAGGGTGCTCCGTTCGTTCCCTCCTTCCACAGAAAGTCTGGAGAGCTGACCTTGGGACAAGTCCTTCCTTTCCTCTGGTCGGTGCGTTGTTCAGTGGTCTGGACACTTGGTGAGCAAGACTGACAGGGTGTTTGACGTACTGGGCCTCACAGCCTAGTTGGAAAGGACAGATAGGCAGCGACTAGTTACCTAGGAGATACGTAAAAACTATTTCGTGTTGGGTGCTGAGAAATACGGCATTTACTGATAGACTTTGTGGCTTAGGCAGTGATGTTGAAGCTGAGAGCAGATGCCTACAAGAAAAGGAGGACTTGTGCGGGAGAGCGTTGGGACGGGGCAAGGGAGGAGTATGGCCTGTCAGAGGAGCTGAAAGAGTGCCCTGGAGCCTGGGGCCGCGTAGGGACTGTAGGGTGGGGAAAACAAAACTTTTCGGTTAAGGCTGGCGCTTTCTATAGGTTTTTGGAGACTAAGCGTGGTGATTCGGAGCGTGGACTCTGGAGCCAGACTCTGTCAAACGGGTCCTAGCTCTGCCACCTACGGGCTGTGTGAACTTGGGCAAGTTACCGTACCATTGTGTGTGTCAGTTTCCTGATCTGTCAAACGGGGATGATTATCATACACACTCCATAGGTGAGTGTAAAGGTGAGAGGATATTTCATAGCCGTAAAGTACTTAGAGCAGCGTCTGGCCTGTAGTAGGCGTTAGTAGTGGTTGATTAAATAAATGGATAAATGCATACATAAGTATTAAAGGCTCGGAGGCTGTCCCTGGTGAAACGTGTGAACTTGAATGGATTACACCCAACTTTGTTTCCTTTCCAGCTTGCAGTTGCTACTGACCGCATCTGTAGCACCGTGGAATTCGAAATAATCTCCCTCGACTTGGCTGCTCTTGGGAAAACAATCTAATGCTGTCAAAATTATCCCAGGGAAATAAACGCCTTTTCAGTAGCATAGTAGGGTTAGGCTTATTTAATATGTATTGTTTATATTGGTTTGTTTAGTATTTGTTGGTAACCTTTTTTTTTTTTTTTTTCTTTTCTGCAAAGCTGTTCGGTTAAAAAGAGCAGATTAGCTATGAAATGGTTCAGACACAGAGAAAAGTAGAGAGTCGTGTAAGCAGAGCACGCCTTTCCCTGACTCTCTGTCGAGAGCTTGTGTGATTCCAGCTGCTCTCTGCCTCAGACACGGTGCCCTCTGCGTGTGCAGTCATGTAAACAGTGCAGGGTCTGGAACCGTGGAGAATCTAAGGCAGTCCAGTCATGCTTTGCTTAACAGTGGGGATCAGTTCTGAGGAGTGTGTCACAGTCAGGCAATCTCGAGACTGTGCAAACACCACGGAGTTCCTAATCCTAGATGGCAGAGCCTCCTACACACCTAGGCCGCATGGGACTAATCTTATGGGAGCCCCGTTGTTGACTGAAACGTCCCGATGTAGGGCATGACTGAACTGCCCAACTCCAAGGGCACGGAAGTGTAGCCTGTGGGGCTTTTTCAAAGAACAGAGACGCTCAAGGCCTCCTCTGGGCCCACTGACTCCGAATCTACTGGGATAGTTCCCGGCTTTAAAGACCAGACGTAGTCCTCCTCTGCAGACCTCTCATCAAGGGTTTTTCACACTGGGTTTTCCCTCATCTGAGAAAACAGGCCAAGAGATTGTGAGGATCCATAATTAGTGTTTTAATGCACTTGGCAGGACTCAGTGTTTTTCGCGTTCTGTGATACTGGGATCTGCATCTTCACTGTAATGTGTTAAACCTTTAAGTCTTGTCCAAAAGTCACGTCATTACATAGAGAATCCTTCTGTGAATTCCAGGCAGATTGCCATCATTCTGCTTCCGTCTCCTCACCTTTAAAATGGGGAGAGTAGCGGTAACCTAGCTTTGGGATGTGAGGATTAAATGAGATAGTTGGTGCAAAGCAGTGAGCACAGGATCTGGCACAAAGTGAGGCCTTTGATAAATTATTATTATTATAGTAGTTTTGATTTTCCTCCGGTCGGAATATAATTTAGTTGAAGTTAGTGACTGTGTCACAGCTGTGTCTCAGGCTGGTGTCTGCCGCCCTGAGCTAAGCCGTAAAAATCCCTAGAATAACTTTTCAAAAGCCTGTCAGCCTCTTGAGGCTCCTACACTTCTTTATTGTATTGTATTTTATTGTATTGTATTTTATTTTATTGCAGTAACAGTGGATTCTAACATCATATAGCTTTCAGATGTACGTTGTAATATATTTCGAGTTCTGTGTAGATTACATCGTGTTCACCACCCAAAAACTAATTATAGTCCGTCACCTCCCATGTGAGCCTCATCACCCCTTTTGCTCTCTCCCCTCCCCCCCCTCCCCCTATGGTAACCAGCAATCCAATCTCCGTGGCTCTGTGTGTGTTTGTGATTGTTTTTATCTTCTGCTCATGAGTGAGATCACACGGTGTTTGACTTTCTCCCTCTGATTTATTTCACTTCACATAATACCCTCAGGGTCCATCCAGGTTGTCACAAATGGCCGGGTCTCATCATTTCTTATGGCCGAGTAGTATTCCATTGTGTATACGTACCACATCTTCTTTATCCATTCCTCCCTTGATGGGCACCTAGGTTGCTTCCAAGTTTTGGCTGTTGTGAATAATGCTGCAGTGAACCTAGGGGTGCACGTGTCTTTCTGCATTTGTGTCTTCGAGTTCTTTGGATGAATAGCCAGCAGTGGGATAGCGGGATCATAACGGTAGATCTATTCTTAGTTTTCTGAGGATACTCCCTACTGCTTTCCATAGTGGCTGCACCAGTCTGCGCCCCCACCAGCAGTGCAGGAGAGTTCCCGTCTCTCCACATCCTCTCCGACACTTGTCTCTTGTCTTGCTACTTAGAGCCATTCTGACCAGAGTAAGGTGACGTCTCATGGTAGTTTTCATTTGCACTTGTCTGATCGCTAATGATGTTGAGCACCTCTCCATAGGCCTGTTGGCCATCCGGATGTCTTCTTTGGAGAAGTCACTGCTCAGATCTTTTGCCCGTTTTTTTAATTGGGTTGTTGATTTGTTTTGTTGTTGAGGTGTATGAGTTCTTTCTGTATTTTGGGTATTAACCCCTTATCCGACATACGGTTTGCAAGTATCTTCTCCCAGGTGTTAGGTTGCGTTTTGGTTTTGTGGATGGTTTCCTTTGCCGTGCAGAAGATTTTTTTACTTTGATGTAGTCCCGTTTGTTCATTTTGTATTTTGTTTCCATTGCCCAGTCAGACGTGGTACTTGAACATAGGCTGCTAAGACTGATGTCAAAGGGTTTGCTTGTAGACGTTGCGTGGTTTCGGGTCTGACGTTCGAGTAAAACCCGAGGGAGGAGGCTGCAGTTCCCCGAGAGCGAGCTTGGCGGGGACCCTGCGTCCCTGTCAGCGCACCTTCCCGCTCCGCGAAGGTCCGAAGCGTGTGGGCGGGGCCCCAGGAGTTCTCCCAGGAGGGTGTCCCTGTCCCTGTCCGCAGTCCACCGCCGGAGGGGGCGGGGCAACGGCCTGGGAGCGTCTGGGCGGCGGCGCGCGCCCGCGAGGAGAGGAGCGCGCGCGGCTGCCGGGCCACCGTCGCGGGAGGCGTGGGAGGCGTCGGCGAGCCGCGCCTGCCTGGCCAGAGCCGAGCCCCGCGGAGTCCGGCCGCGCTCTGCGGCTCTCTCCCGGGCCGGGCTCGTCCGTGGACGCCGCTCCGTGTCCCCGCTGGGCACAGCAGCCCGGGCCCTCCACAGCCACGGCCGCTGGCCTGAGGTGGCCCTCCTTCAGCTCCCGCTCTTCCTGCTCGCCGGACACGGACGACCAGGGCGCCTGCGAAGATGATGCCATCTGGGAGAGGTACCTGGGGGCGTGGGCCTGGGGGCTGGTGGGAGGCGAGCGTGTTTCTGAGGAATAGGCTTGTGCGCCGAGAGGTGCCCGTCAGGTCGCGGGACAGCTGTGCGGCGCGTGGAGCGGGGGGGTGGGGGGGTGGCGGGGGGGGGGGGGCGGGGGGGTGGGGGGGTCTCTTCGTGCGCGTCACTCGTTCATGGAACGGGCGGTGTGTGCCGGGCACGGGGCCAGCCTGGGGACGCGGTGCCCGGGAGTCGGGCGCTGAAGCGGCCCCCGGGGTCTTGGCTTCTTGGAGGGACAGACGCGAAGTCGATAAGGACACTGGTCTCGATGCGTTCTGAGGAGTGCAGGTCTCCCTCCTTTAGAGGCTACGTTCCGTTGGGGTTTTCATGAAGCCTGTTGTGCCCCTGAAGCTCAGGCCGGTTCAGGGGAAGTGGCCTGTCGAGGGCCACGTAACGTTTGTGTGCAGAGCCAGTGCTTTCCAAAGCCCTTGACTGTGCGGAAGTCTAGCTGTTAGGGGTGCGGTGGGGGCTGTCCGGGGAGCATTGTGAGCACAGGTATGTGTCCCACACTTGAAAGTCTGGCAGAGAAAGCGTGAGGCTCGAGGGTGCTCCGTTCGTTCCCTCCTTCCACAGAAAGTCTGGAGAGCTGACCTTGGGACAAGTCCTTCCTTTCCTCTGGTCGGTGCGTTGTTCAGTGGTCTGGACACTTGGTGAGCAAGACTGACAGGGTGTTTGACGTACTGGGCCTCACAGCCTAGTTGGAAAGGACAGATAGGCAGCGACTAGTTACCTAGGAGATACGTAAAAACTATTTCGTGTTGGGTGCTGAGAAATACGGCATTTACTGATAGACTTTGTGGCTTAGGCAGTGATGTTGAAGCTGAGAGCAGATGCCTACAAGAAAAGGAGGACTTGTGCGGGAGAGCGTTGGGACGGGGCAAGGGAGGAGTATGGCCTGTCAGAGGAGCTGAAAGAGTGCCCTGGAGCCTGGGGCCGCGTAGGGACTGTAGGGTGGGGAAAACAAAACTTTTCGGTTAAGGCTGGCGCTTTCTATAGGTTTTTGGAGACTAAGCGTGGTGATTCGGAGCGTGGACTCTGGAGCCAGACTCTGTCAAACGGGTCCTAGCTCTGCCACCTACGGGCTGTGTGAACTTGGGCAAGTTACCGTACCATTGTGTGTGTCAGTTTCCTGATCTGTCAAACGGGGATGATTATCATACACACTCCATAGGTGAGTGTAAAGGTGAGAGGATATTTCATAGCCGTAAAGTACTTAGAGCAGCGTCTGGCCTGTAGTAGGCGTTAGTAGTGGTTGATTAAATAAATGGATAAATGCATACATAAGTATTAAAGGCTCGGAGGCTGTCCCTGGTGAAACGTGTGAACTTGAATGGATTACACCCAACTTTGTTTCCTTTCCAGCTTGCAGTTGCTACTGACCGCATCTGTAGCACCGTGGAATTCGAAATAATCTCCCTCGACTTGGCTGCTCTTGGGAAAACAATCTAATGCTGTCAAAATTATCCCAGGGAAATAAACGCCTTTTCAGTAGCATAGTAGGGTTAGGCTTATTTAATATGTATTGTTTATATTGGTTTGTTTAGTATTTGTTGGTAACCTTTTTTTTTTTTTTTTTCTTTTCTGCAAAGCTGTTCGGTTAAAAAGAGCAGATTAGCTATGAAATGGTTCAGACACAGAGAAAAGTAGAGAGTCGTGTAAGCAGAGCACGCCTTTCCCTGACTCTCTGTCGAGAGCTTGTGTGATTCCAGCTGCTCTCTGCCTCAGACACGGTGCCCTCTGCGTGTGCAGTCATGTAAACAGTGCAGGGTCTGGAACCGTGGAGAATCTAAGGCAGTCCAGTCATGCTTTGCTTAACAGTGGGGATCAGTTCTGAGGAGTGTGTCACAGTCAGGCAATCTCGAGACTGTGCAAACACCACGGAGTTCCTAATCCTAGATGGCAGAGCCTCCTACACACCTAGGCCGCATGGGACTAATCTTATGGGAGCCCCGTTGTTGACTGAAACGTCCCGATGTAGGGCATGACTGAACTGCCCAACTCCAAGGGCACGGAAGTGTAGCCTGTGGGGCTTTTTCAAAGAACAGAGACGCTCAAGGCCTCCTCTGGGCCCACTGACTCCGAATCTACTGGGATAGTTCCCGGCTTTAAAGACCAGACGTAGTCCTCCTCTGCAGACCTCTCATCAAGGGTTTTTCACACTGGGTTTTCCCTCATCTGAGAAAACAGGCCAAGAGATTGTGAGGATCCATAATTAGTGTTTTAATGCACTTGGCAGGACTCAGTGTTTTTCGCGTTCTGTGATACTGGGATCTGCATCTTCACTGTAATGTGTTAAACCTTTAAGTCTTGTCCAAAAGTCACGTCATTACATAGAGAATCCTTCTGTGAATTCCAGGCAGATTGCCATCATTCTGCTTCCGTCTCCTCACCTTTAAAATGGGGAGAGTAGCGGTAACCTAGCTTTGGGATGTGAGGATTAAATGAGATAGTTGGTGCAAAGCAGTGAGCACAGGATCTGGCACAAAGTGAGGCCTTTGATAAATTATTATTATTATAGTAGTTTTGATTTTCCTCCGGTCGGAATATAATTTAGTTGAAGTTAGTGACTGTGTCACAGCTGTGTCTCAGGCTGGTGTCTGCCGCCCTGAGCTAAGCCGTAAAAATCCCTAGAATAACTTTTCAAAAGCCTGTCAGCCTCTTGAGGCTCCTACACTTCTTTATTGTATTGTATTTCATTGTATTGTATTTTATTTTATTGCAGTAACAGTGGATTCTAACATCATATAGCTTTCAGATGTACGTTGTAATATATTTCGAGTTCTGTGTAGATTACATCGTGTTCACCACCCAAAAACTAATTATAGTCCGTCACCTCCCATGTGAGCCTCATCACCCCTTTTGCTCTCTCCCCTCCCCCCCCTCCCCCTATGGTAACCAGCAATCCAATCTCCGTGGCTCTGTGTGTGTTTGTGATTGTTTTTATCTTCTGCTCATGAGTGAGATCACACGGTGTTTGACTTTCTCCCTCTGATTTATTTCACTTCACATAATACCCTCAGGGTCCATCCAGGTTGTCACAAATGGCCGGGTCTCATCATTTCTTATGGCCGAGTAGTATTCCATTGTGTATACGTACCACATCTTCTTTATCCATTCCTCCCTTGATGGGCACCTAGGTTGCTTCCAAGTTTTGGCTGTTGTGAATAATGCTGCAGTGAACCTAGGGGTGCACGTGTCTTTCTGCATTTGTGTCTTCGAGTTCTTTGGATGAATAGCCAGCAGTGGGATAGCGGGATCATAACGGTAGATCTATTCTTAGTTTTCTGAGGATACTCCCTACTGCTTTCCATAGTGGCTGCACCAGTCTGCGCCCCCACCAGCAGTGCAGGAGAGTTCCCGTCTCTCCACATCCTCTCCGACACTTGTCTCTTGTCTTGCTACTTAGAGCCATTCTGACCAGAGTAAGGTGACGTCTCATGGTAGTTTTCATTTGCACTTGTCTGATCGCTAATGATGTTGAGCACCTCTCCATAGGCCTGTTGGCCATCCGGATGTCTTCTTTGGAGAAGTCACTGCTCAGATCTTTTGCCCGTTTTTTTAATTGGGTTGTTGATTTGTTTTGTTGTTGAGGTGTATGAGTTCTTTCTGTATTTTGGGTATTAACCCCTTATCCGACATACGGTTTGCAAGTATCTTCTCCCAGGTGTTAGGTTGCGTTTTGGTTTTGTGGATGGTTTCCTTTGCCGTGCAGAAGATTTTTTTACTTTGATGTAGTCCCGTTTGTTCATTTTGTATTTTGTTTCCATTGCCCAGTCAGACGTGGTACTTGAACATAGGCTGCTAAGACTGATGTCAAAGGGTTTGCTTGTAGACGTTGCGTGGTTTCGGGTCTGACGTTCGAGTAAAACCCGAGGGAGGAGGCTGCAGTTCCCCGAGAGCGAGCTTGGCGGGGACCCTGCGTCCCTGTCAGCGCACCTTCCCGCTCCGCGAAGGTCCGAAGCGTGTGGGCGGGGCCCCAGGAGTTCTCCCAGGAGGGTGTCCCTGTCCCTGTCCGCAGTCCACCGCCGGAGGGGGCGGGGCAACGGCCTGGGAGCGTCTGGGCGGCGGCGCGCGCCCGCGAGGAGAGGAGCGCGCGCGGCTGCCGGGCCACCGTCGCGGGAGGCGTGGGAGGCGTCGGCGAGCCGCGCCTGCCTGGCCAGAGCCGAGCCCCGCGGAGTCCGGCCGCGCTCTGCGGCTCTCTCCCGGGCCGGGCTCGTCCGTGGACGCCGCTCCGTGTCCCCGCTGGGCACAGCAGCCCGGGCCCTCCACAGCCACGGCCGCTGGCCTGAGGTGGCCCTCCTTCAGCTCCCGCTCTTCCTGCTCGCCGGACACGGACGACCAGGGCGCCTGCGAAGATGATGCCATCTGGGAGAGGTACCTGGGGGCGTGGGCCTGGGGGCTGGTGGGAGGCGAGCGTGTTTCTGAGGAATAGGCTTGTGCGCCGAGAGGTGCCCGTCAGGTCGCGGGACAGCTGTGCGGCGCGTGGAGCGGGGGGGGGGGCGGGGGGGGGGGGGTCTCTTCGTGCGCGTCACTCGTTCATGGAACGGGCGGTGTGTGCCGGGCACGGGGCCAGCCTGGGGACGCGGTGCCCGGGAGTCGGGCGCTGAAGCGGCCCCCGGGGTCTTGGCTTCTTGGAGGGACAGACGCGAAGTCGATAAGGACACTGGTCTCGATGCGTTCTGAGGAGTGCAGGTCTCCCTCCTTTAGAGGCTACGTTCCGTTGGGGTTTTCATGAAGCCTGTTGTGCCCCTGAAGCTCAGGCCGGTTCAGGGGAAGTGGCCTGTCGAGGGCCACGTAACGTTTGTGTGCAGAGCCAGTGCTTTCCAAAGCCCTTGACTGTGCGGAAGTCTAGCTGTTAGGGGTGCGGTGGGGGCTGTCCGGGGAGCATTGTGAGCACAGGTATGTGTCCCACACTTGAAAGTCTGGCAGAGAAAGCGTGAGGCTCGAGGGTGCTCCGTTCGTTCCCTCCTTCCACAGAAAGTCTGGAGAGCTGACCTTGGGACAAGTCCTTCCTTTCCTCTGGTCGGTGCGTTGTTCAGTGGTCTGGACACTTGGTGAGCAAGACTGACAGGGTGTTTGACGTACTGGGCCTCACAGCCTAGTTGGAAAGGACAGATAGGCAGCGACTAGTTACCTAGGAGATACGTAAAAACTATTTCGTGTTGGGTGCTGAGAAATACGGCATTTACTGATAGACTTTGTGGCTTAGGCAGTGATGTTGAAGCTGAGAGCAGATGCCTACAAGAAAAGGAGGACTTGTGCGGGAGAGCGTTGGGACGGGGCAAGGGAGGAGTATGGCCTGTCAGAGGAGCTGAAAGAGTGCCCTGGAGCCTGGGGCCGCGTAGGGACTGTAGGGTGGGGAAAACAAAACTTTTCGGTTAAGGCTGGCGCTTTCTATAGGTTTTTGGAGACTAAGCGTGGTGATTCGGAGCGTGGACTCTGGAGCCAGACTCTGTCAAACGGGTCCTAGCTCTGCCACCTACGGGCTGTGTGAACTTGGGCAAGTTACCGTACCATTGTGTGTGTCAGTTTCCTGATCTGTCAAACGGGGATGATTATCATACACACTCCATAGGTGAGTGTAAAGGTGAGAGGATATTTCATAGCCGTAAAGTACTTAGAGCAGCGTCTGGCCTGTAGTAGGCGTTAGTAGTGGTTGATTAAATAAATGGATAAATGCATACATAAGTATTAAAGGCTCGGAGGCTGTCCCTGGTGAAACGTGTGAACTTGAATGGATTACACCCAACTTTGTTTCCTTTCCAGCTTGCAGTTGCTACTGACCGCATCTGTAGCACCGTGGAATTCGAAATAATCTCCCTCGACTTGGCTGCTCTTGGGAAAACAATCTAATGCTGTCAAAATTATCCCAGGGAAATAAACGCCTTTTCAGTAGCATAGTAGGGTTAGGCTTATTTAATATGTATTGTTTATATTGGTTTGTTTAGTATTTGTTGGTAACCTTTTTTTTTTTTTTTTTCTTTTCTGCAAAGCTGTTCGGTTAAAAAGAGCAGATTAGCTATGAAATGGTTCAGACACAGAGAAAAGTAGAGAGTCGTGTAAGCAGAGCACGCCTTTCCCTGACTCTCTGTCGAGAGCTTGTGTGATTCCAGCTGCTCTCTGCCTCAGACACGGTGCCCTCTGCGTGTGCAGTCATGTAAACAGTGCAGGGTCTGGAACCGTGGAGAATCTAAGGCAGTCCAGTCATGCTTTGCTTAACAGTGGGGATCAGTTCTGAGGAGTGTGTCACAGTCAGGCAATCTCGAGACTGTGCAAACACCACGGAGTTCCTAATCCTAGATGGCAGAGCCTCCTACACACCTAGGCCGCATGGGACTAATCTTATGGGAGCCCCGTTGTTGACTGAAACGTCCCGATGTAGGGCATGACTGAACTGCCCAACTCCAAGGGCACGGAAGTGTAGCCTGTGGGGCTTTTTCAAAGAACAGAGACGCTCAAGGCCTCCTCTGGGCCCACTGACTCCGAATCTACTGGGATAGTTCCCGGCTTTAAAGACCAGACGTAGTCCTCCTCTGCAGACCTCTCATCAAGGGTTTTTCACACTGGGTTTTCCCTCATCTGAGAAAACAGGCCAAGAGATTGTGAGGATCCATAATTAGTGTTTTAATGCACTTGGCAGGACTCAGTGTTTTTCGCGTTCTGTGATACTGGGATCTGCATCTTCACTGTAATGTGTTAAACCTTTAAGTCTTGTCCAAAAGTCACGTCATTACATAGAGAATCCTTCTGTGAATTCCAGGCAGATTGCCATCATTCTGCTTCCGTCTCCTCACCTTTAAAATGGGGAGAGTAGCGGTAACCTAGCTTTGGGATGTGAGGATTAAATGAGATAGTTGGTGCAAAGCAGTGAGCACAGGATCTGGCACAAAGTGAGGCCTTTGATAAATTATTATTATTATAGTAGTTTTGATTTTCCTCCGGTCGGAATATAATTTAGTTGAAGTTAGTGACTGTGTCACAGCTGTGTCTCAGGCTGGTGTCTGCCGCCCTGAGCTAAGCCGTAAAAATCCCTAGAATAACTTTTCAAAAGCCTGTCAGCCTCTTGAGGCTCCTACACTTCTTTATTGTATTGTATTTTATTGTATTGTATTTTATTTTATTGCAGTAACAGTGGATTCTAACATCATATAGCTTTCAGATGTACGTTGTAATATATTTCGAGTTCTGTGTAGATTACATCGTGTTCACCACCCAAAAACTAATTATAGTCCGTCACCTCCCATGTGAGCCTCATCACCCCTTTTGCTCTCTCCCCTCCCCCCCCTCCCCCTATGGTAACCAGCAATCCAATCTCCGTGGCTCTGTGTGTGTTTGTGATTGTTTTTATCTTCTGCTCATGAGTGAGATCACACGGTGTTTGACTTTCTCCCTCTGATTTATTTCACTTCACATAATACCCTCAGGGTCCATCCAGGTTGTCACAAATGGCCGGGTCTCATCATTTCTTATGGCCGAGTAGTATTCCATTGTGTATACGTACCACATCTTCTTTATCCATTCCTCCCTTGATGGGCACCTAGGTTGCTTCCAAGTTTTGGCTGTTGTGAATAATGCTGCAGTGAACCTAGGGGTGCACGTGTCTTTCTGCATTTGTGTCTTCGAGTTCTTTGGATGAATAGCCAGCAGTGGGATAGCGGGATCATAACGGTAGATCTATTCTTAGTTTTCTGAGGATACTCCCTACTGCTTTCCATAGTGGCTGCACCAGTCTGCGCCCCCACCAGCAGTGCAGGAGAGTTCCCGTCTCTCCACATCCTCTCCGACACTTGTCTCTTGTCTTGCTACTTAGAGCCATTCTGACCAGAGTAAGGTGACGTCTCATGGTAGTTTTCATTTGCACTTGTCTGATCGCTAATGATGTTGAGCACCTCTCCATAGGCCTGTTGGCCATCCGGATGTCTTCTTTGGAGAAGTCACTGCTCAGATCTTTTGCCCGTTTTTTTAATTGGGTTGTTGATTTGTTTTGTTGTTGAGGTGTATGAGTTCTTTCTGTATTTTGGGTATTAACCCCTTATCCGACATACGGTTTGCAAGTATCTTCTCCCAGGTGTTAGGTTGCGTTTTGGTTTTGTGGATGGTTTCCTTTGCCGTGCAGAAGATTTTTTTACTTTGATGTAGTCCCGTTTGTTCATTTTGTATTTTGTTTCCATTGCCCAGTCAGACGTGGTACTTGAACATAGGCTGCTAAGACTGATGTCAAAGGGTTTGCTTGTAGACGTTGCGTGGTTTCGGGTCTGACGTTCGAGTAAAACCCGAGGGAGGAGGCTGCAGTTCCCCGAGAGCGAGCTTGGCGGGGACCCTGCGTCCCTGTCAGCGCACCTTCCCGCTCCGCGAAGGTCCGAAGCGTGTGGGCGGGGCCCCAGGAGTTCTCCCAGGAGGGTGTCCCTGTCC
This sequence comes from Equus caballus, assembly GCF_041296265.1. Taxonomy (NCBI): domain Eukaryota; kingdom Metazoa; phylum Chordata; class Mammalia; order Perissodactyla; family Equidae; genus Equus; species Equus caballus. The sequence goes on from NW_027222395.1 coordinate 46,689, forward strand.
CTGTCCGCAGTCCACCGCCGGAGGGGGCGGGGCAACGGCCTGGGAGCGTCTGGGCGGCGGCGCGCGCCCGCGAGGAGAGGAGCGCGCGCGGCTGCCGGGCCACCGTCGCGGGAGGCGTGGGAGGCGTCGGCGAGCCGCGCCTGCCTGGCCAGAGCCGAGCCCCGCGGAGTCCGGCCGCGCTCTGCGGCTCTCTCCCGGGCCGGGCTCGTCCGTGGACGCCGCTCCGTGTCCCCGCTGGGCACAGCAGCCCGGGCCCTCCACAGCCACGGCCGCTGGCCTGAGGTGGCCCTCCTTCAGCTCCCGCTCTTCCTGCTCGCCGGACACGGACGACCAGGGCGCCTGCGAAGATGATGCCATCTGGGAGAGGTACCTGGGGGCGTGGGCCTGGGGGCTGGTGGGAGGCGAGCGTGTTTCTGAGGAATAGGCTTGTGCGCCGAGAGGTGCCCGTCAGGTCGCGGGACAGCTGTGCGGCGCGTGGAGCGGGGGGGGGGGGGGGGGGGGGGGGCGGGGGGGGGGGCGGGGGGGTGGGGGGGTCTCTTCGTGCGCGTCACTCGTTCATGGAACGGGCGGTGTGTGCCGGGCACGGGGCCAGCCTGGGGACGCGGTGCCCGGGAGTCGGGCGCTGAAGCGGCCCCCGGGGTCTTGGCTTCTTGGAGGGACAGACGCGAAGTCGATAAGGACACTGGTCTCGATGCGTTCTGAGGAGTGCAGGTCTCCCTCCTTTAGAGGCTACGTTCCGTTGGGGTTTTCATGAAGCCTGTTGTGCCCCTGAAGCTCAGGCCGGTTCAGGGGAAGTGGCCTGTCGAGGGCCACGTAACGTTTGTGTGCAGAGCCAGTGCTTTCCAAAGCCCTTGACTGTGCGGAAGTCTAGCTGTTAGGGGTGCGGTGGGGGCTGTCCGGGGAGCATTGTGAGCACAGGTATGTGTCCCACACTTGAAAGTCTGGCAGAGAAAGCGTGAGGCTCGAGGGTGCTCCGTTCGTTCCCTCCTTGCACAGAAAGTCTGGAGAGCTGACCTTGGGACAAGTCCTTCCTTTCCTCTGGTCGGTGCGTTGTTCAGTGGTCTGGACACTTGGTGAGCAAGACTGACAGGGTGTTTGACGTACTGGGCCTCACAGCCTAGTTGGAAAGGACAGATAGGCAGCGACTAGTTACCTAGGAGATACGTAAAAACTATTTCGTGTTGGGTGCTGAGAAATACGGCATTTACTGATAGACTTTGTGGCTTAGGCAGTGATGTTGAAGCTGAGAGCAGATGCCTACAAGAAAAGGAGGACTTGTGCGGGAGAGCGTTGGGACGGGGCAAGGGAGGAGTATGGCCTGTCAGAGGAGCTGAAAGAGTGCCCTGGAGCCTGGGGCCGCGTAGGGACTGTAGGGTGGGGAAAACAAAACTTTTCGGTTAAGGCTGGCGCTTTCTATAGGTTTTTGGAGACTAAGCGTGGTGATTCGGAGCGTGGACTCTGGAGCCAGACTCTGTCAAACGGGTCCTAGCTCTGCCACCTACGGGCTGTGTGAACTTGGGCAAGTTACCGTACCATTGTGTGTGTCAGTTTCCTGATCTGTCAAACGGGGATGATTATCATACACACTCCATAGGTGAGTGTAAAGGTGAGAGGATATTTCATAGCCGTAAAGTACTTAGAGCAGCGTCTGGCCTGTAGTAGGCGTTAGTAGTGGTTGATTAAATAAATGGATAAATGCATACATAAGTATTAAAGGCTCGGAGGCTGTCCCTGGTGAAACGTGTGAACTTGAATGGATTACACCCAACTTTGTTTCCTTTCCAGCTTGCAGTTGCTACTGACCGCATCTGTAGCACCGTGGAATTCGAAATAATCTCCCTCGACTTGGCTGCTCTTGGGAAAACAATCTAATGCTGTCAAAATTATCCCAGGGAAATAAACGCCTTTTCAGTAGCATAGTAGGGTTAGGCTTATTTAATATGTATTGTTTATATTGGTTTGTTTAGTATTTGTTGGTAACCTTTTTTTTTTTTTTTTTCTTTTCTGCAAAGCTGTTCGGTTAAAAAGAGCAGATTAGCTATGAAATGGTTCAGACACAGAGAAAAGTAGAGAGTCGTGTAAGCAGAGCACGCCTTTCCCTGACTCTCTGTCGAGAGCTTGTGTGATTCCAGCTGCTCTCTGCCTCAGACACGGTGCCCTCTGCGTGTGCAGTCATGTAAACAGTGCAGGGTCTGGAACCGTGGAGAATCTAAGGCAGTCCAGTCATGCTTTGCTTAACAGTGGGGATCAGTTCTGAGGAGTGTGTCACAGTCAGGCAATCTCGAGACTGTGCAAACACCACGGAGTTCCTAATCCTAGATGGCAGAGCCTCCTACACACCTAGGCCGCATGGGACTAATCTTATGGGAGCCCCGTTGTTGACTGAAACGTCCCGATGTAGGGCATGACTGAACTGCCCAACTCCAAGGGCACGGAAGTGTAGCCTGTGGGGCTTTTTCAAAGAACAGAGACGCTCAAGGCCTCCTCTGGGCCCACTGACTCCGAATCTACTGGGATAGTTCCCGGCTTTAAAGACCAGACGTAGTCCTCCTCTGCAGACCTCTCATCAAGGGTTTTTCACACTGGGTTTTCCCTCATCTGAGAAAACAGGCCAAGAGATTGTGAGGATCCATAATTAGTGTTTTAATGCACTTGGCAGGACTCAGTGTTTTTCGCGTTCTGTGATACTGGGATCTGCATCTTCACTGTAATGTGTTAAACCTTTAAGTCTTGTCCAAAAGTCACGTCATTACATAGAGAATCCTTCTGTGAATTCCAGGCAGATTGCCATCATTCTGCTTCCGTCTCCTCACCTTTAAAATGGGGAGAGTAGCGGTAACCTAGCTTTGGGATGTGAGGATTAAATGAGATAGTTGGTGCAAAGCAGTGAGCACAGGATCTGGCACAAAGTGAGGCCTTTGATAAATTATTATTATTATAGTAGTTTTGATTTTCCTCCGGTCGGAATATAATTTAGTTGAAGTTAGTGACTGTGTCACAGCTGTGTCTCAGGCTGGTGTCTGCCGCCCTGAGCTAAGCCGTAAAAATCCCTAGAATAACTTTTCAAAAGCCTGTCAGCCTCTTGAGGCTCCTACACTTCTTTATTGTATTGTATTTTATTGTATTGTATTTTATTTTATTGCAGTAACAGTGGATTCTAACATCATATAGCTTTCAGATGTACGTTGTAATATATTTCGAGTTCTGTGTAGATTACATCGTGTTCACCACCCAAAAACTAATTATAGTCCGTCACCTCCCATGTGAGCCTCATCACCCCTTTTGCTCTCTCCCCTCCCCCCCCTCCCCCTATGGTAACCAGCAATCCAATCTCCGTGGCTCTGTGTGTGTTTGTGATTGTTTTTATCTTCTGCTCATGAGTGAGATCACACGGTGTTTGACTTTCTCCCTCTGATTTATTTCACTTCACATAATACCCTCAGGGTCCATCCAGGTTGTCACAAATGGCCGGGTCTCATCATTTCTTATGGCCGAGTAGTATTCCATTGTGTATACGTACCACATCTTCTTTATCCATTCCTCCCTTGATGGGCACCTAGGTTGCTTCCAAGTTTTGGCTGTTGTGAATAATGCTGCAGTGAACCTAGGGGTGCACGTGTCTTTCTGCATTTGTGTCTTCGAGTTCTTTGGATGAATAGCCAGCAGTGGGATAGCGGGATCATAACGGTAGATCTATTCTTAGTTTTCTGAGGATACTCCCTACTGCTTTCCATAGTGGCTGCACCAGTCTGCGCCCCCACCAGCAGTGCAGGAGAGTTCCCGTCTCTCCACATCCTCTCCGACACTTGTCTCTTGTCTTGCTACTTAGAGCCATTCTGACCAGAGTAAGGTGACGTCTCATGGTAGTTTTCATTTGCACTTGTCTGATCGCTAATGATGTTGAGCACCTCTCCATAGGCCTGTTGGCCATCCGGATGTCTTCTTTGGAGAAGTCACTGCTCAGATCTTTTGCCCGTTTTTTTAATTGGGTTGTTGATTTGTTTTGTTGTTGAGGTGTATGAGTTCTTTCTGTATTTTGGGTATTAACCCCTTATCCGACATACGGTTTGCAAGTATCTTCTCCCAGGTGTTAGGTTGCGTTTTGGTTTTGTGGATGGTTTCCTTTGCCGTGCAGAAGATTTTTTTACTTTGATGTAGTCCCGTTTGTTCATTTTGTATTTTGTTTCCATTGCCCAGTCAGACGTGGTACTTGAACATAGGCTGCTAAGACTGATGTCAAAGGGTTTGCTTGTAGACGTTGCGTGGTTTCGGGTCTGACGTTCGAGTAAAACCCGAGGGAGGAGGCTGCAGTTCCCCGAGAGCGAGCTTGGCGGGGACCCTGCGTCCCTGTCAGCGCACCTTCCCGCTCCGCGAAGGTCCGAAGCGTGTGGGCGGGGCCCCAGGAGTTCTCCCAGGAGGGTGTCCCTGTCCCTGTCCGCAGTCCACCGCCGGAGGGGGCGGGGCAACGGCCTGGGAGCGTCTGGGCGGCGGCGCGCGCCCGCGAGGAGAGGAGCGCGCGCGGCTGCCGGGCCACCGTCGCGGGAGGCGTGGGAGGCGTCGGCGAGCCGCGCCTGCCTGGCCAGAGCCGAGCCCCGCGGAGTCCGGCCGCGCTCTGCGGCTCTCTCCCGGGCCGGGCTCGTCCGTGGACGCCGCTCCGTGTCCCCGCTGGGCACAGCAGCCCGGGCCCTCCACAGCCACGGCCGCTGGCCTGAGGTGGCCCTCCTTCAGCTCCCGCTCTTCCTGCTCGCCGGACACGGACGACCAGGGCGCCTGCGAAGATGATGCCATCTGGGAGAGGTACCTGGGGGCGTGGGCCTGGGGGCTGGTGGGAGGCGAGCGTGTTTCTGAGGAATAGGCTTGTGCGCCGAGAGGTGCCCGTCAGGTCGCGGGACAGCTGTGCGGCGCGTGGAGCGGGGGGGGGGGGGGGGGGGGCGGGGGGGGGGGGCGGGGGGGTGGGGGGGTCTCTTCGTGCGCGTCACTCGTTCATGGAACGGGCGGTGTGTGCCGGGCACGGGGCCAGCCTGGGGACGCGGTGCCCGGGAGTCGGGCGCTGAAGCGGCCCCCGGGGTCTTGGCTTCTTGGAGGGACAGACGCGAAGTCGATAAGGACACTGGTCTCGATGCGTTCTGAGGAGTGCAGGTCTCCCTCCTTTAGAGGCTACGTTCCGTTGGGGTTTTCATGAAGCCTGTTGTGCCCCTGAAGCTCAGGCCGGTTCAGGGGAAGTGGCCTGTCGAGGGCCACGTAACGTTTGTGTGCAGAGCCAGTGCTTTCCAAAGCCCTTGACTGTGCGGAAGTCTAGCTGTTAGGGGTGCGGTGGGGGCTGTCCGGGGAGCATTGTGAGCACAGGTATGTGTCCCACACTTGAAAGTCTGGCAGAGAAAGCGTGAGGCTCGAGGGTGCTCCGTTCGTTCCCTCCTTCCACAGAAAGTCTGGAGAGCTGACCTTGGGACAAGTCCTTCCTTTCCTCTGGTCGGTGCGTTGTTCAGTGGTCTGGACACTTGGTGAGCAAGACTGACAGGGTGTTTGACGTACTGGGCCTCACAGCCTAGTTGGAAAGGACAGATAGGCAGCGACTAGTTACCTAGGAGATACGTAAAAACTATTTCGTGTTGGGTGCTGAGAAATACGGCATTTACTGATAGACTTTGTGGCTTAGGCAGTGATGTTGAAGCTGAGAGCAGATGCCTACAAGAAAAGGAGGACTTGTGCGGGAGAGCGTTGGGACGGGGCAAGGGAGGAGTATGGCCTGTCAGAGGAGCTGAAAGAGTGCCCTGGAGCCTGGGGCCGCGTAGGGACTGTAGGGTGGGGAAAACAAAACTTTTCGGTTAAGGCTGGCGCTTTCTATAGGTTTTTGGAGACTAAGCGTGGTGATTCGGAGCGTGGACTCTGGAGCCAGACTCTGTCAAACGGGTCCTAGCTCTGCCACCTACGGGCTGTGTGAACTTGGGCAAGTTACCGTACCATTGTGTGTGTCAGTTTCCTGATCTGTCAAACGGGGATGATTATCATACACACTCCATAGGTGAGTGTAAAGGTGAGAGGATATTTCATAGCCGTAAAGTACTTAGAGCAGCGTCTGGCCTGTAGTAGGCGTTAGTAGTGGTTGATTAAATAAATGGATAAATGCATACATAAGTATTAAAGGCTCGGAGGCTGTCCCTGGTGAAACGTGTGAACTTGAATGGATTACACCCAACTTTGTTTCCTTTCCAGCTTGCAGTTGCTACTGACCGCATCTGTAGCACCGTGGAATTCGAAATAATCTCCCTCGACTTGGCTGCTCTTGGGAAAACAATCTAATGCTGTCAAAATTATCCCAGGGAAATAAACGCCTTTTCAGTAGCATAGTAGGGTTAGGCTTATTTAATATGTATTGTTTATATTGGTTTGTTTAGTATTTGTTGGTAACCTTTTTTTTTTTTTTTTTCTTTTCTGCAAAGCTGTTCGGTTAAAAAGAGCAGATTAGCTATGAAATGGTTCAGACACAGAGAAAAGTAGAGAGTCGTGTAAGCAGAGCACGCCTTTCCCTGACTCTCTGTCGAGAGCTTGTGTGATTCCAGCTGCTCTCTGCCTCAGACACGGTGCCCTCTGCGTGTGCAGTCATGTAAACAGTGCAGGGTCTGGAACCGTGGAGAATCTAAGGCAGTCCAGTCATGCTTTGCTTAACAGTGGGGATCAGTTCTGAGGAGTGTGTCACAGTCAGGCAATCTCGAGACTGTGCAAACACCACGGAGTTCCTAATCCTAGATGGCAGAGCCTCCTACACACCTAGGCCGCATGGGACTAATCTTATGGGAGCCCCGTTGTTGACTGAAACGTCCCGATGTAGGGCATGACTGAACTGCCCAACTCCAAGGGCACGGAAGTGTAGCCTGTGGGGCTTTTTCAAAGAACAGAGACGCTCAAGGCCTCCTCTGGGCCCACTGACTCCGAATCTACTGGGATAGTTCCCGGCTTTAAAGACCAGACGTAGTCCTCCTCTGCAGACCTCTCATCAAGGGTTTTTCACACTGGGTTTTCCCTCATCTGAGAAAACAGGCCAAGAGATTGTGAGGATCCATAATTAGTGTTTTAATGCACTTGGCAGGACTCAGTGTTTTTCGCGTTCTGTGATACTGGGATCTGCATCTTCACTGTAATGTGTTAAACCTTTAAGTCTTGTCCAAAAGTCACGTCATTACATAGAGAATCCTTCTGTGAATTCCAGGCAGATTGCCATCATTCTGCTTCCGTCTCCTCACCTTTAAAATGGGGAGAGTAGCGGTAACCTAGCTTTGGGATGTGAGGATTAAATGAGATAGTTGGTGCAAAGCAGTGAGCACAGGATCTGGCACAAAGTGAGGCCTTTGATAAATTATTATTATTATAGTAGTTTTGATTTTCCTCCGGTCGGAATATAATTTAGTTGAAGTTAGTGACTGTGTCACAGCTGTGTCTCAGGCTGGTGTCTGCCGCCCTGAGCTAAGCCGTAAAAATCCCTAGAATAACTTTTCAAAAGCCTGTCAGCCTCTTGAGGCTCCTACACTTCTTTATTGTATTGTATTTTATTGTATTGTATTTTATTTTATTGCAGTAACAGTGGATTCTAACATCATATAGCTTTCAGATGTACGTTGTAATATATTTCGAGTTCTGTGTAGATTACATCGTGTTCACCACCCAAAAACTAATTATAGTCCGTCACCTCCCATGTGAGCCTCATCACCCCTTTTGCTCTCTCCCCTCCCCCCCCTCCCCCTATGGTAACCAGCAATCCAATCTCCGTGGCTCTGTGTGTGTTTGTGATTGTTTTTATCTTCTGCTCATGAGTGAGATCACACGGTGTTTGACTTTCTCCCTCTGATTTATTTCACTTCACATAATACCCTCAGGGTCCATCCAGGTTGTCACAAATGGCCGGGTCTCATCATTTCTTATGGCCGAGTAGTATTCCATTGTGTATACGTACCACATCTTCTTTATCCATTCCTCCCTTGATGGGCACCTAGGTTGCTTCCAAGTTTTGGCTGTTGTGAATAATGCTGCAGTGAACCTAGGGGTGCACGTGTCTTTCTGCATTTGTGTCTTCGAGTTCTTTGGATGAATAGCCAGCAGTGGGATAGCGGGATCATAACGGTAGATCTATTCTTAGTTTTCTGAGGATACTCCCTACTGCTTTCCATAGTGGCTGCACCAGTCTGCGCCCCCACCAGCAGTGCAGGAGAGTTCCCGTCTCTCCACATCCTCTCCGACACTTGTCTCTTGTCTTGCTACTTAGAGCCATTCTGACCAGAGTAAGGTGACGTCTCATGGTAGTTTTCATTTGCACTTGTCTGATCGCTAATGATGTTGAGCACCTCTCCATAGGCCTGTTGGCCATCCGGATGTCTTCTTTGGAGAAGTCACTGCTCAGATCTTTTGCCCGTTTTTTTAATTGGGTTGTTGATTTGTTTTGTTGTTGAGGTGTATGAGTTCTTTCTGTATTTTGGGTATTAACCCCTTATCCGACATACGGTTTGCAAGTATCTTCTCCCAGGTGTTAGGTTGCGTTTTGGTTTTGTGGATGGTTTCCTTTGCCGTGCAGAAGATTTTTTTACTTTGATGTAGTCCCGTTTGTTCATTTTGTATTTTGTTTCCATTGCCCAGTCAGACGTGGTACTTGAACATAGGCTGCTAAGACTGATGTCAAAGGGTTTGCTTGTAGACGTTGCGTGGTTTCGGGTCTGACGTTCGAGTAAAACCCGAGGGAGGAGGCTGCAGTTCCCCGAGAGCGAGCTTGGCGGGGACCCTGCGTCCCTGTCAGCGCACCTTCCCGCTCCGCGAAGGTCCGAAGCGTGTGGGCGGGGCCCCAGGAGTTCTCCCAGGAGGGTGTCCCTGTCCCTGTCCGCAGTCCACCGCCGGAGGGGGCGGGGCAACGGCCTGGGAGCGTCTGGGCGGCGGCGCGCGCCCGCGAGGAGAGGAGCGCGCGCGGCTGCCGGGCCACCGTCGCGGGAGGCGTGGGAGGCGTCGGCGAGCCGCGCCTGCCTGGCCAGAGCCGAGCCCCGCGGAGTCCGGCCGCGCTCTGCGGCTCTCTCCCGGGCCGGGCTCGTCCGTGGACGCCGCTCCGTGTCCCCGCTGGGCACAGCAGCCCGGGCCCTCCACAGCCACGGCCGCTGGCCTGAGGTGGCCCTCCTTCAGCTCCCGCTCTTCCTGCTCGCCGGACACGGACGACCAGGGCGCCTGCGAAGATGATGCCATCTGGGAGAGGTACCTGGGGGCGTGGGCCTGGGGGCTGGTGGGAGGCGAGCGTGTTTCTGAGGAATAGGCTTGTGCGCCGAGAGGTGCCCGTCAGGTCGCGGGACAGCTGTGCGGCGCGTGGAGCGGGGGGGGGGGGGGGGGGCGGGGGGGGGGGCGGGGGGGTGGGGGGGTCTCTTCGTGCGCGTCACTCGTTCATGGAACGGGCGGTGTGTGCCGGGCACGGGGCCAGCCTGGGGACGCGGTGCCCGGGAGTCGGGCGCTGAAGCGGCCCCCGGGGTCTTGGCTTCTTGGAGGGACAGACGCGAAGTCGATAAGGACACTGGTCTCGATGCGTTCTGAGGAGTGCAGGTCTCCCTCCTTTAGAGGCTACGTTCCGTTGGGGTTTTCATGAAGCCTGTTGTGCCCCTGAAGCTCAGGCCGGTTCAGGGGAAGTGGCCTGTCGAGGGCCACGTAACGTTTGTGTGCAGAGCCAGTGCTTTCCAAAGCCCTTGACTGTGCGGAAGTCTAGCTGTTAGGGGTGCGGTGGGGGCTGTCCGGGGAGCATTGTGAGCACAGGTATGTGTCCCACACTTGAAAGTCTGGCAGAGAAAGCGTGAGGCTCGAGGGTGCTCCGTTCGTTCCCTCCTTCCACAGAAAGTCTGGAGAGCTGACCTTGGGACAAGTCCTTCCTTTCCTCTGGTCGGTGCGTTGTTCAGTGGTCTGGACACTTGGTGAGCAAGACTGACAGGGTGTTTGACGTACTGGGCCTCACAGCCTAGTTGGAAAGGACAGATAGGCAGCGACTAGTTACCTAGGAGATACGTAAAAACTATTTCGTGTTGGGTGCTGAGAAATACGGCATTTACTGATAGACTTTGTGGCTTAGGCAGTGATGTTGAAGCTGAGAGCAGATGCCTACAAGAAAAGGAGGACTTGTGCGGGAGAGCGTTGGGACGGGGCAAGGGAGGAGTATGGCCTGTCAGAGGAGCTGAAAGAGTGCCCTGGAGCCTGGGGCCGCGTAGGGACTGTAGGGTGGGGAAAACAAAACTTTTCGGTTAAGGCTGGCGCTTTCTATAGGTTTTTGGAGACTAAGCGTGGTGATTCGGAGCGTGGACTCTGGAGCCAGACTCTGTCAAACGGGTCCTAGCTCTGCCACCTACGGGCTGTGTGAACTTGGGCAAGTTACCGTACCATTGTGTGTGTCAGTTTCCTGATCTGTCAAACGGGGATGATTATCATACACACTCCATAGGTGAGTGTAAAGGTGAGAGGATATTTCATAGCCGTAAAGTACTTAGAGCAGCGTCTGGCCTGTAGTAGGCGTTAGTAGTGGTTGATTAAATAAATGGATAAATGCATACATAAGTATTAAAGGCTCGGAGGCTGTCCCTGGTGAAACGTGTGAACTTGAATGGATTACACCCAACTTTGTTTCCTTTCCAGCTTGCAGTTGCTACTGACCGCATCTGTAGCACCGTGGAATTCGAAATAATCTCCCTCGACTTGGCTGCTCTTGGGAAAACAATCTAATGCTGTCAAAATTATCCCAGGGAAATAAACGCCTTTTCAGTAGCATAGTAGGGTTAGGCTTATTTAATATGTATTGTTTATATTGGTTTGTTTAGTATTTGTTGGTAACCTTTTTTTTTTTTTTTTTCTTTTCTGCAAAGCTGTTCGGTTAAAAAGAGCAGATTAGCTATGAAATGGTTCAGACACAGAGAAAAGTAGAGAGTCGTGTAAGCAGAGCACGCCTTTCCCTGACTCTCTGTCGAGAGCTTGTGTGATTCCAGCTGCTCTCTGCCTCAGACACGGTGCCCTCTGCGTGTGCAGTCATGTAAACAGTGCAGGGTCTGGAACCGTGGAGAATCTAAGGCAGTCCAGTCATGCTTTGCTTAACAGTGGGGATCAGTTCTGAGGAGTGTGTCACAGTCAGGCAATCTCGAGACTGTGCAAACACCACGGAGTTCCTAATCCTAGATGGCAGAGCCTCCTACACACCTAGGCCGCATGGGACTAATCTTATGGGAGCCCCGTTGTTGACTGAAACGTCCCGATGTAGGGCATGACTGAACTGCCCAACTCCAAGGGCACGGAAGTGTAGCCTGTGGGGCTTTTTCAAAGAACAGAGACGCTCAAGGCCTCCTCTGGGCCCACTGACTCCGAATCTACTGGGATAGTTCCCGGCTTTAAAGACCAGACGTAGTCCTCCTCTGCAGACCTCTCATCAAGGGTTTTTCACACTGGGTTTTCCCTCATCTGAGAAAACAGGCCAAGAGATTGTGAGGATCCATAATTAGTGTTTTAATGCACTTGGCAGGACTCAGTGTTTTTCGCGTTCTGTGATACTGGGATCTGCATCTTCACTGTAATGTGTTAAACCTTTAAGTCTTGTCCAAAAGTCACGTCATTACATAGAGAATCCTTCTGTGAATTCCAGGCAGATTGCCATCATTCTGCTTCCGTCTCCTCACCTTTAAAATGGGGAGAGTAGCGGTAACCTAGCTTTGGGATGTGAGGATTAAATGAGATAGTTGGTGCAAAGCAGTGAGCACAGGATCTGGCACAAAGTGAGGCCTTTGATAAATTATTATTATTATAGTAGTTTTGATTTTCCTCCGGTCGGAATATAATTTAGTTGAAGTTAGTGACTGTGTCACAGCTGTGTCTCAGGCTGGTGTCTGCCGCCCTGAGCTAAGCCGTAAAAATCCCTAGAATAACTTTTCAAAAGCCTGTCAGCCTCTTGAGGCTCCTACACTTCTTTATTGTATTGTATTTTATTGTATTGTATTTTATTTTATTGCAGTAACAGTGGATTCTAACATCATATAGCTTTCAGATGTACGTTGTAATATATTTCGAGTTCTGTGTAGATTACATCGTGTTCACCACCCAAAAACTAATTATAGTCCGTCACCTCCCATGTGAGCCTCATCACCCCTTTTGCTCTCTCCCCTCCCCCCCCTCCCCCTATGGTAACCAGCAATCCAATCTCCGTGGCTCTGTGTGTGTTTGTGATTGTTTTTATCTTCTGCTCATGAGTGAGATCACACGGTGTTTGACTTTCTCCCTCTGATTTATTTCACTTCACATAATACCCTCAGGGTCCATCCAGGTTGTCACAAATGGCCGGGTCTCATCATTTCTTATGGCCGAGTAGTATTCCATTGTGTATACGTACCACATCTTCTTTATCCATTCCTCCCTTGATGGGCACCTAGGTTGCTTCCAAGTTTTGGCTGTTGTGAATAATGCTGCAGTGAACCTAGGGGTGCACGTGTCTTTCTGCATTTGTGTCTTCGAGTTCTTTGGATGAATAGCCAGCAGTGGGATAGCGGGATCATAACGGTAGATCTATTCTTAGTTTTCTGAGGATACTCCCTACTGCTTTCCATAGTGGCTGCACCAGTCTGCGCCCCCACCAGCAGTGCAGGAGAGTTCCCGTCTCTCCACATCCTCTCCGACACTTGTCTCTTGTCTTGCTACTTAGAGCCATTCTGACCAGAGTAAGGTGACGTCTCATGGTAGTTTTCATTTGCACTTGTCTGATCGCTAATGATGTTGAGCACCTCTCCATAGGCCTGTTGGCCATCCGGATGTCTTCTTTGGAGAAGTCACTGCTCAGATCTTTTGCCCGTTTTTTTAATTGGGTTGTTGATTTGTTTTGTTGTTGAGGTGTATGAGTTCTTTCTGTATTTTGGGTATTAACCCCTTATCCGACATACGGTTTGCAAGTATCTTCTCCCAGGTGTTAGGTTGCGTTTTGGTTTTGTGGATGGTTTCCTTTGCCGTGCAGAAGATTTTTTTACTTTGATGTAGTCCCGTTTGTTCATTTTGTATTTTGTTTCCATTGCCCAGTCAGACGTGGTACTTGAACATAGGCTGCTAAGACTGATGTCAAAGGGTTTGCTTGTAGACGTTGCGTGGTTTCGGGTCTGACGTTCGAGTAAAACCCGAGGGAGGAGGCTGCAGTTCCCCGAGAGCGAGCTTGGCGGGGACCCTGCGTCCCTGTCAGCGCACCTTCCCGCTCCGCGAAGGTCCGAAGCGTGTGGGCGGGGCCCCAGGAGTTCTCCCAGGAGGGTGTCCCTGTCCCTGTCCGCAGTCCACCGCCGGAGGGGGCGGGGCAACGGCCTGGGAGCGTCTGGGCGGCGGCGCGCGCCCGCGAGGAGAGGAGCGCGCGCGGCTGCCGGGCCACCGTCGCGGGAGGCGTGGGAGGCGTCGGCGAGCCGCGCCTGCCTGGCCAGAGCCGAGCCCCGCGGAGTCCGGCCGCGCTCTGCGGCTCTCTCCCGGGCCGGGCTCGTCCGTGGACGCCGCTCCGTGTCCCCGCTGGGCACAGCAGCCCGGGCCCTCCACAGCCACGGCCGCTGGCCTGAGGTGGCCCTCCTTCAGCTCCCGCTCTTCCTGCTCGCCGGACACGGACGACCAGGGCGCCTGCGAAGATGATGCCATCTGGGAGAGGTACCTGGGGGCGTGGGCCTGGGGGCTGGTGGGAGGCGAGCGTGTTTCTGAGGAATAGGCTTGTGCGCCGAGAGGTGCCCGTCAGGTCGCGGGACAGCTGTGCGGCGCGTGGAGCGGGGGGGGGGGCGGGGGGGGGGGGGTCTCTTCGTGCGCGTCACTCGTTCATGGAACGGGCGGTGTGTGCCGGGCACGGGGCCAGCCTGGGGACGCGGTGCCCGGGAGTCGGGCGCTGAAGCGGCCCCCGGGGTCTTGGCTTCTTGGAGGGACAGACGCGAAGTCGATAAGGACACTGGTCTCGATGCGTTCTGAGGAGTGCAGGTCTCCCTCCTTTAGAGGCTACGTTCCGTTGGGGTTTTCATGAAGCCTGTTGTGCCCCTGAAGCTCAGGCCGGTTCAGGGGAAGTGGCCTGTCGAGGGCCACGTAACGTTTGTGTGCAGAGCCAGTGCTTTCCAAAGCCCTTGACTGTGCGGAAGTCTAGCTGTTAGGGGTGCGGTGGGGGCTGTCCGGGGAGCATTGTGAGCACAGGTATGTGTCCCACACTTGAAAGTCTGGCAGAGAAAGCGTGAGGCTCGAGGGTGCTCCGTTCGTTCCCTCCTTCCACAGAAAGTCTGGAGAGCTGACCTTGGGACAAGTCCTTCCTTTCCTCTGGTCGGTGCGTTGTTCAGTGGTCTGGACACTTGGTGAGCAAGACTGACAGGGTGTTTGACGTACTGGGCCTCACAGCCTAGTTGGAAAGGACAGATAGGCAGCGACTAGTTACCTAGGAGATACGTAAAAACTATTTCGTGTTGGGTGCTGAGAAATACGGCATTTACTGATAGACTTTGTGGCTTAGGCAGTGATGTTGAAGCTGAGAGCAGATGCCTACAAGAAAAGGAGGACTTGTGCGGGAGAGCGTTGGGACGGGGCAAGGGAGGAGTATGGCCTGTCAGAGGAGCTGAAAGAGTGCCCTGGAGCCTGGGGCCGCGTAGGGACTGTAGGGTGGGGAAAACAAAACTTTTCGGTTAAGGCTGGCGCTTTCTATAGGTTTTTGGAGACTAAGCGTGGTGATTCGGAGCGTGGACTCTGGAGCCAGACTCTGTCAAACGGGTCCTAGCTCTGCCACCTACGGGCTGTGTGAACTTGGGCAAGTTACCGTACCATTGTGTGTGTCAGTTTCCTGATCTGTCAAACGGGGATGATTATCATACACACTCCATAGGTGAGTGTAAAGGTGAGAGGATATTTCATAGCCGTAAAGTACTTAGAGCAGCGTCTGGCCTGTAGTAGGCGTTAGTAGTGGTTGATTAAATAAATGGATAAATGCATACATAAGTATTAAAGGCTCGGAGGCTGTCCCTGGTGAAACGTGTGAACTTGAATGGATTACACCCAACTTTGTTTCCTTTCCAGCTTGCAGTTGCTACTGACCGCATCTGTAGCACCGTGGAATTCGAAATAATCTCCCTCGACTTGGCTGCTCTTGGGAAAACAATCTAATGCTGTCAAAATTATCCCAGGGAAATAAACGCCTTTTCAGTAGCATAGTAGGGTTAGGCTTATTTAATATGTATTGTTTATATTGGTTTGTTTAGTATTTGTTGGTAACCTTTTTTTTTTTTTTTTTCTTTTCTGCAAAGCTGTTCGGTTAAAAAGAGCAGATTAGCTATGAAATGGTTCAGACACAGAGAAAAGTAGAGAGTCGTGTAAGCAGAGCACGCCTTTCCCTGACTCTCTGTCGAGAGCTTGTGTGATTCCAGCTGCTCTCTGCCTCAGACACGGTGCCCTCTGCGTGTGCAGTCATGTAAACAGTGCAGGGTCTGGAACCGTGGAGAATCTAAGGCAGTCCAGTCATGCTTTGCTTAACAGTGGGGATCAGTTCTGAGGAGTGTGTCACAGTCAGGCAATCTCGAGACTGTGCAAACACCACGGAGTTCCTAATCCTAGATGGCAGAGCCTCCTACACACCTAGGCCGCATGGGACTAATCTTATGGGAGCCCCGTTGTTGACTGAAACGTCCCGATGTAGGGCATGACTGAACTGCCCAACTCCAAGGGCACGGAAGTGTAGCCTGTGGGGCTTTTTCAAAGAACAGAGACGCTCAAGGCCTCCTCTGGGCCCACTGACTCCGAATCTACTGGGATAGTTCCCGGCTTTAAAGACCAGACGTAGTCCTCCTCTGCAGACCTCTCATCAAGGGTTTTTCACACTGGGTTTTCCCTCATCTGAGAAAACAGGCCAAGAGATTGTGAGGATCCATAATTAGTGTTTTAATGCACTTGGCAGGACTCAGTGTTTTTCGCGTTCTGTGATACTGGGATCTGCATCTTCACTGTAATGTGTTAAACCTTTAAGTCTTGTCCAAAAGTCACGTCATTACATAGAGAATCCTTCTGTGAATTCCAGGCAGATTGCCATCATTCTGCTTCCGTCTCCTCACCTTTAAAATGGGGAGAGTAGCGGTAACCTAGCTTTGGGATGTGAGGATTAAATGAGATAGTTGGTGCAAAGCAGTGAGCACAGGATCTGGCACAAAGTGAGGCCTTTGATAAATTATTATTATTATAGTAGTTTTGATTTTCCTCCGGTCGGAATATAATTTAGTTGAAGTTAGTGACTGTGTCACAGCTGTGTCTCAGGCTGGTGTCTGCCGCCCTGAGCTAAGCCGTAAAAATCCCTAGAATAACTTTTCAAAAGCCTGTCAGCCTCTTGAGGCTCCTACACTTCTTTATTGTATTGTATTTTATTGTATTGTATTTTATTTTATTGCAGTAACAGTGGATTCTAACATCATATAGCTTTCAGATGTACGTTGTAATATATTTCGAGTTCTGTGTAGATTACATCGTGTTCACCACCCAAAAACTAATTATAGTCCGTCACCTCCCATGTGAGCCTCATCACCCCTTTTGCTCTCTCCCCTCCCCCCCCTCCCCCTATGGTAACCAGCAATCCAATCTCCGTGGCTCTGTGTGTGTTTGTGATTGTTTTTATCTTCTGCTCATGAGTGAGATCACACGGTGTTTGACTTTCTCCCTCTGATTTATTTCACTTCACATAATACCCTCAGGGTCCATCCAGGTTGTCACAAATGGCCGGGTCTCATCATTTCTTATGGCCGAGTAGTATTCCATTGTGTATACGTACCACATCTTCTTTATCCATTCCTCCCTTGATGGGCACCTAGGTTGCTTCCAAGTTTTGGCTGTTGTGAATAATGCTGCAGTGAACCTAGGGGTGCACGTGTCTTTCTGCATTTGTGTCTTCGAGTTCTTTGGATGAATAGCCAGCAGTGGGATAGCGGGATCATAACGGTAGATCTATTCTTAGTTTTCTGAGGATACTCCCTACTGCTTTCCATAGTGGCTGCACCAGTCTGCGCCCCCACCAGCAGTGCAGGAGAGTTCCCGTCTCTCCACATCCTCTCCGACACTTGTCTCTTGTCTTGCTACTTAGAGCCATTCTGACCAGAGTAAGGTGACGTCTCATGGTAGTTTTCATTTGCACTTGTCTGATCGCTAATGATGTTGAGCACCTCTCCATAGGCCTGTTGGCCATCCGGATGTCTTCTTTGGAGAAGTCACTGCTCAGATCTTTTGCCCGTTTTTTTAATTGGGTTGTTGATTTGTTTTGTTGTTGAGGTGTATGAGTTCTTTCTGTATTTTGGGTATTAACCCCTTATCCGACATACGGTTTGCAAGTATCTTCTCCCAGGTGTTAGGTTGCGTTTTGGTTTTGTGGATGGTTTCCTTTGCCGTGCAGAAGATTTTTTTACTTTGATGTAGTCCCGTTTGTTCATTTTGTATTTTGTTTCCATTGCCCAGTCAGACGTGGTACTTGAACATAGGCTGCTAAGACTGATGTCAAAGGGTTTGCTTGTAGACGTTGCGTGGTTTCGGGTCTGACGTTCGAGTAAAACCCGAGGGAGGAGGCTGCAGTTCCCCGAGAGCGAGCTTGGCGGGGACCCTGCGTCCCTGTCAGCGCACCTTCCCGCTCCGCGAAGGTCCGAAGCGTGTGGGCGGGGCCCCAGGAGTTCTCCCAGGAGGGTGTCCCTGTCCCTGTCCGCAGTCCACCGCCGGAGGGGGCGGGGCAACGGCCTGGGAGCGTCTGGGCGGCGGCGCGCGCCCGCGAGGAGAGGAGCGCGCGCGGCTGCCGGGCCACCGTCGCGGGAGGCGTGGGAGGCGTCGGCGAGCCGCGCCTGCCTGGCCAGAGCCGAGCCCCGCGGAGTCCGGCCGCGCTCTGCGGCTCTCTCCCGGGCCGGGCTCGTCCGTGGACGCCGCTCCGTGTCCCCGCTGGGCACAGCAGCCCGGGCCCTCCACAGCCACGGCCGCTGGCCTGAGGTGGCCCTCCTTCAGCTCCCGCTCTTCCTGCTCGCCGGACACGGACGACCAGGGCGCCTGCGAAGATGATGCCATCTGGGAGAGGTACCTGGGGGCGTGGGCCTGGGGGCTGGTGGGAGGCGAGCGTGTTTCTGAGGAATAGGCTTGTGCGCCGAGAGGTGCCCGTCAGGTCGCGGGACAGCTGTGCGGCGCGTGGAGCGGGGGGGGGGGGCGGGGGGGGGGGGTCTCTTCGTGCGCGTCACTCGTTCATGGAACGGGCGGTGTGTGCCGGGCACGGGGCCAGCCTGGGGACGCGGTGCCCGGGAGTCGGGCGCTGAAGCGGCCCCCGGGGTCTTGGCTTCTTGGAGGGACAGACGCGAAGTCGATAAGGACACTGGTCTCGATGCGTTCTGAGGAGTGCAGGTCTCCCTCCTTTAGAGGCTACGTTCCGTTGGGGTTTTCATGAAGCCTGTTGTGCCCCTGAAGCTCAGGCCGGTTCAGGGGAAGTGGCCTGTCGAGGGCCACGTAACGTTTGTGTGCAGAGCCAGTGCTTTCCAAAGCCCTTGACTGTGCGGAAGTCTAGCTGTTAGGGGTGCGGTGGGGGCTGTCCGGGGAGCATTGTGAGCACAGGTATGTGTCCCACACTTGAAAGTCTGGCAGAGAAAGCGTGAGGCTCGAGGGTGCTCCGTTCGTTCCCTCCTTCCACAGAAAGTCTGGAGAGCTGACCTTGGGACAAGTCCTTCCTTTCCTCTGGTCGGTGCGTTGTTCAGTGGTCTGGACACTTGGTGAGCAAGACTGACAGGGTGTTTGACGTACTGGGCCTCACAGCCTAGTTGGAAAGGACAGATAGGCAGCGACTAGTTACCTAGGAGATACGTAAAAACTATTTCGTGTTGGGTGCTGAGAAATACGGCATTTACTGATAGACTTTGTGGCTTAGGCAGTGATGTTGAAGCTGAGAGCAGATGCCTACAAGAAAAGGAGGACTTGTGCGGGAGAGCGTTGGGACGGGGCAAGGGAGGAGTATGGCCTGTCAGAGGAGCTGAAAGAGTGCCCTGGAGCCTGGGGCCGCGTAGGGACTGTAGGGTGGGGAAAACAAAACTTTTCGGTTAAGGCTGGCGCTTTCTATAGGTTTTTGGAGACTAAGCGTGGTGATTCGGAGCGTGGACTCTGGAGCCAGACTCTGTCAAACGGGTCCTAGCTCTGCCACCTACGGGCTGTGTGAACTTGGGCAAGTTACCGTACCATTGTGTGTGTCAGTTTCCTGATCTGTCAAACGGGGATGATTATCATACACACTCCATAGGTGAGTGTAAAGGTGAGAGGATATTTCATAGCCGTAAAGTACTTAGAGCAGCGTCTGGCCTGTAGTAGGCGTTAGTAGTGGTTGATTAAATAAATGGATAAATGCATACATAAGTATTAAAGGCTCGGAGGCTGTCCCTGGTGAAACGTGTGAACTTGAATGGATTACACCCAACTTTGTTTCCTTTCCAGCTTGCAGTTGCTACTGACCGCATCTGTAGCACCGTGGAATTCGAAATAATCTCCCTCGACTTGGCTGCTCTTGGGAAAACAATCTAATGCTGTCAAAATTATCCCAGGGAAATAAACGCCTTTTCAGTAGCATAGTAGGGTTAGGCTTATTTAATATGTATTGTTTATATTGGTTTGTTTAGTATTTGTTGGTAACCTTTTTTTTTTTTTTTTTCTTTTCTGCAAAGCTGTTCGGTTAAAAAGAGCAGATTAGCTATGAAATGGTTCAGACACAGAGAAAAGTAGAGAGTCGTGTAAGCAGAGCACGCCTTTCCCTGACTCTCTGTCGAGAGCTTGTGTGATTCCAGCTGCTCTCTGCCTCAGACACGGTGCCCTCTGCGTGTGCAGTCATGTAAACAGTGCAGGGTCTGGAACCGTGGAGAATCTAAGGCAGTCCAGTCATGCTTTGCTTAACAGTGGGGATCAGTTCTGAGGAGTGTGTCACAGTCAGGCAATCTCGAGACTGTGCAAACACCACGGAGTTCCTAATCCTAGATGGCAGAGCCTCCTACACACCTAGGCCGCATGGGACTAATCTTATGGGAGCCCCGTTGTTGACTGAAACGTCCCGATGTAGGGCATGACTGAACTGCCCAACTCCAAGGGCACGGAAGTGTAGCCTGTGGGGCTTTTTCAAAGAACAGAGACGCTCAAGGCCTCCTCTGGGCCCACTGACTCCGAATCTACTGGGATAGTTCCCGGCTTTAAAGACCAGACGTAGTCCTCCTCTGCAGACCTCTCATCAAGGGTTTTTCACACTGGGTTTTCCCTCATCTGAGAAAACAGGCCAAGAGATTGTGAGGATCCATAATTAGTGTTTTAATGCACTTGGCAGGACTCAGTGTTTTTCGCGTTCTGTGATACTGGGATCTGCATCTTCACTGTAATGTGTTAAACCTTTAAGTCTTGTCCAAAAGTCACGTCATTACATAGAGAATCCTTCTGTGAATTCCAGGCAGATTGCCATCATTCTGCTTCCGTCTCCTCACCTTTAAAATGGGGAGAGTAGCGGTAACCTAGCTTTGGGATGTGAGGATTAAATGAGATAGTTGGTGCAAAGCAGTGAGCACAGGATCTGGCACAAAGTGAGGCCTTTGATAAATTATTATTATTATAGTAGTTTTGATTTTCCTCCGGTCGGAATATAATTTAGTTGAAGTTAGTGACTGTGTCACAGCTGTGTCTCAGGCTGGTGTCTGCCGCCCTGAGCTAAGCCGTAAAAATCCCTAGAATAACTTTTCAAAAGCCTGTCAGCCTCTTGAGGCTCCTACACTTCTTTATTGTATTGTATTTTATTGTATTGTATTTTATTTTATTGCAGTAACAGTGGATTCTAACATCATATAGCTTTCAGATGTACGTTGTAATATATTTCGAGTTCTGTGTAGATTACATCGTGTTCACCACCCAAAAACTAATTATAGTCCGTCACCTCCCATGTGAGCCTCATCACCCCTTTTGCTCTCTCCCCTCCCCCCCCTCCCCCTATGGTAACCAGCAATCCAATCTCCGTGGCTCTGTGTGTGTTTGTGATTGTTTTTATCTTCTGCTCATGAGTGAGATCACACGGTGTTTGACTTTCTCCCTCTGATTTATTTCACTTCACATAATACCCTCAGGGTCCATCCAGGTTGTCACAAATGGCCGGGTCTCATCATTTCTTATGGCCGAGTAGTATTCCATTGTGTATACGTACCACATCTTCTTTATCCATTCCTCCCTTGATGGGCACCTAGGTTGCTTCCAAGTTTTGGCTGTTGTGAATAATGCTGCAGTGAACCTAGGGGTGCACGTGTCTTTCTGCATTTGTGTCTTCGAGTTCTTTGGATGAATAGCCAGCAGTGGGATAGCGGGATCATAACGGTAGATCTATTCTTAGTTTTCTGAGGATACTCCCTACTGCTTTCCATAGTGGCTGCACCAGTCTGCGCCCCCACCAGCAGTGCAGGAGAGTTCCCGTCTCTCCACATCCTCTCCGACACTTGTCTCTTGTCTTGCTACTTAGAGCCATTCTGACCAGAGTAAGGTGACGTCTCATGGTAGTTTTCATTTGCACTTGTCTGATCGCTAATGATGTTGAGCACCTCTCCATAGGCCTGTTGGCCATCCGGATGTCTTCTTTGGAGAAGTCACTGCTCAGATCTTTTGCCCGTTTTTTTAATTGGGTTGTTGATTTGTTTTGTTGTTGAGGTGTATGAGTTCTTTCTGTATTTTGGGTATTAACCCCTTATCCGACATACGGTTTGCAAGTATCTTCTCCCAGGTGTTAGGTTGCGTTTTGGTTTTGTGGATGGTTTCCTTTGCCGTGCAGAAGATTTTTTTACTTTGATGTAGTCCCGTTTGTTCATTTTGTATTTTGTTTCCATTGCCCAGTCAGACGTGGTACTTGAACATAGGCTGCTAAGACTGATGTCAAAGGGTTTGCTTGTAGACGTTGCGTGGTTTCGGGTCTGACGTTCGAGTAAAACCCGAGGGAGGAGGCTGCAGTTCCCCGAGAGCGAGCTTGGCGGGGACCCTGCGTCCCTGTCAGCGCACCTTCCCGCTCCGCGAAGGTCCGAAGCGTGTGGGCGGGGCCCCAGGAGTTCTCCCAGGAGGGTGTCCCTGTCCCTGTCCGCAGTCCACCGCCGGAGGGGGCGGGGCAACGGCCTGGGAGCGTCTGGGCGGCGGCGCGCGCCCGCGAGGAGAGGAGCGCGCGCGGCTGCCGGGCCACCGTCGCGGGAGGCGTGGGAGGCGTCGGCGAGCCGCGCCTGCCTGGCCAGAGCCGAGCCCCGCGGAGTCCGGCCGCGCTCTGCGGCTCTCTCCCGGGCCGGGCTCGTCCGTGGACGCCGCTCCGTGTCCCCGCTGGGCACAGCAGCCCGGGCCCTCCACAGCCACGGCCGCTGGCCTGAGGTGGCCCTCCTTCAGCTCCCGCTCTTCCTGCTCGCCGGACACGGACGACCAGGGCGCCTGCGAAGATGATGCCATCTGGGAGAGGTACCTGGGGGCGTGGGCCTGGGGGCTGGTGGGAGGCGAGCGTGTTTCTGAGGAATAGGCTTGTGCGCCGAGAGGTGCCCGTCAGGTCGCGGGACAGCTGTGCGGCGCGTGGAGCGGGGGGGTGGGGGGGTGGCGGGGGGGGGGGGGGGCGGGGGGGTGGGGGGGTCTCTTCGTGCGCGTCACTCGTTCATGGAACGGGCGGTGTGTGCCGGGCACGGGGCCAGCCTGGGGACGCGGTGCCCGGGAGTCGGGCGCTGAAGCGGCCCCCGGGGTCTTGGCTTCTTGGAGGGACAGACGCGAAGTCGATAAGGACACTGGTCTCGATGCGTTCTGAGGAGTGCAGGTCTCCCTCCTTTAGAGGCTACGTTCCGTTGGGGTTTTCATGAAGCCTGTTGTGCCCCTGAAGCTCAGGCCGGTTCAGGGGAAGTGGCCTGTCGAGGGCCACGTAACGTTTGTGTGCAGAGCCAGTGCTTTCCAAAGCCCTTGACTGTGCGGAAGTCTAGCTGTTAGGGGTGCGGTGGGGGCTGTCCGGGGAGCATTGTGAGCACAGGTATGTGTCCCACACTTGAAAGTCTGGCAGAGAAAGCGTGAGGCTCGAGGGTGCTCCGTTCGTTCCCTCCTTCCACAGAAAGTCTGGAGAGCTGACCTTGGGACAAGTCCTTCCTTTCCTCTGGTCGGTGCGTTGTTCAGTGGTCTGGACACTTGGTGAGCAAGACTGACAGGGTGTTTGACGTACTGGGCCTCACAGCCTAGTTGGAAAGGACAGATAGGCAGCGACTAGTTACCTAGGAGATACGTAAAAACTATTTCGTGTTGGGTGCTGAGAAATACGGCATTTACTGATAGACTTTGTGGCTTAGGCAGTGATGTTGAAGCTGAGAGCAGATGCCTACAAGAAAAGGAGGACTTGTGCGGGAGAGCGTTGGGACGGGGCAAGGGAGGAGTATGGCCTGTCAGAGGAGCTGAAAGAGTGCCCTGGAGCCTGGGGCCGCGTAGGGACTGTAGGGTGGGGAAAACAAAACTTTTCGGTTAAGGCTGGCGCTTTCTATAGGTTTTTGGAGACTAAGCGTGGTGATTCGGAGCGTGGACTCTGGAGCCAGACTCTGTCAAACGGGTCCTAGCTCTGCCACCTACGGGCTGTGTGAACTTGGGCAAGTTACCGTACCATTGTGTGTGTCAGTTTCCTGATCTGTCAAACGGGGATGATTATCATACACACTCCATAGGTGAGTGTAAAGGTGAGAGGATATTTCATAGCCGTAAAGTACTTAGAGCAGCGTCTGGCCTGTAGTAGGCGTTAGTAGTGGTTGATTAAATAAATGGATAAATGCATACATAAGTATTAAAGGCTCGGAGGCTGTCCCTGGTGAAACGTGTGAACTTGAATGGATTACACCCAACTTTGTTTCCTTTCCAGCTTGCAGTTGCTACTGACCGCATCTGTAGCACCGTGGAATTCGAAATAATCTCCCTCGACTTGGCTGCTCTTGGGAAAACAATCTAATGCTGTCAAAATTATCCCAGGGAAATAAACGCCTTTTCAGTAGCATAGTAGGGTTAGGCTTATTTAATATGTATTGTTTATATTGGTTTGTTTAGTATTTGTTGGTAACCTTTTTTTTTTTTTCTTTTCTGCAAAGCTGTTCGGTTAAAAAGAGCAGATTAGCTATGAAATGGTTCAGACACAGAGAAAAGTAGAGAGTCGTGTAAGCAGAGCACGCCTTTCCCTGACTCTCTGTCGAGAGCTTGTGTGATTCCAGCTGCTCTCTGCCTCAGACACGGTGCCCTCTGCGTGTGCAGTCATGTAAACAGTGCAGGGTCTGGAACCGTGGAGAATCTAAGGCAGTCCCGTCATGCTTTGCTTAACAGTGGGGATCAGTTCTGAGGAGTGTGTCACAGTCAGGCAATCTCGAGACTGTGCAAACACCACGGAGTTCCTAATCCTAGATGGCAGAGCCTCCTACACACCTAGGCCACATGGGACTAATCTTATGGGACCCCCGTTGTGGACTGAAACGTCCCGATGTAGGGCATGACTGAACTGCCCAACTCCAAGGGCACGGAAGTGTAGCCTGTGGGGCTTTTTCAAAGAACAGAGACGCTCAAGGCCTCCTCTGGGCCCACTGACTCCGAATCTACTGGGATAGTTCCCGGCTTTAAAGACCAGACGTAGTCCTCCTCTGCAGACCTCTCATCAAGGGTTTTTCACACTGGGTTTTCCCTCCTCTGAGAAAACAGGCCAAGAGATTGTGAGGATCCATAATTAGTGTTTTAATGCACTTGGCAGGACTCAGTGTTTTTCGCGTTCTGTGATACTGGGATCTGCATCTTCACTGTAATGTGTTAAACCTTTAAGTCTTGTCCAAAAGTCACGTCATTACATAGAGAATCCTTCTGTGAATTCCAGGCAGATTGCCATCATTCTGCTTCCGTCTCCTCACCTTTAAAATGGGGAGAGTAGCGGTAACCTAGCTTTGGGATGTGAGGATTAAGTGAGATAGTTGGTGCAAAGCAGTTAGCACAGGATCTGGCACAAAGTGAGGCCTTTGATAAATTATTATTATTATAGTAGTTTTGATTTTCCTCCGGTCGGAATATAATTTAGTTGAAGTTAGTGACTGTGTCACAGCTGTGTCTCAGGCTGGTGTCTGCCGCCCTGAGCTAAGCCGTAAAAATCCCTAGAATAACTTTTCAAAAGCCTGTCAGCCTCTTGAGGCTCCTACACTTCTTTATTGTATTGTATTTTATTGTATTGTATTTTATTTTATTGCAGTAACAGTGGATTCTAACATCATATAGCTTTCAGATGTACGTTGTAATATATTTCGAGTTCTGTGTAGATTACATCGTGTTCACCACCCAAAAACTAATTATAGTCCGTCACCTCCCATGTGAGCCTCATCACCCCTTTTGCTCTCTCCCCTCCCCCCCTCCCCCTATGGTAACCAGCAATCCAATCTCCGTGGCTCTGTGTGTGTTTGTGATTGTTTTTATCTTCTGCTCATGAGTGAGATCACACGGTGTTTGACTTTCTCCCTCTGATTTATTTCACTTCACATAATACCCTCAGGGTCCATCCAGGTTGTCACAAATGGCCGGGTCTCATCATTTCTTATGGCCGAGTAGTATTCCATTGTGTATACGTACCACATCTTCTTTATCCATTCCTCCCTTGATGGGCACCTAGGTTGCTTCCAAGTTTTGGCTGTTGTGAATAATGCTGCAGT
This sequence comes from Equus caballus, assembly GCF_041296265.1. NCBI lineage: Eukaryota > Metazoa > Chordata > Mammalia > Perissodactyla > Equidae > Equus > Equus caballus. The sequence goes on from NW_027222395.1 coordinate 72,374, forward strand.
GAACCTAGGGGTGCACGTGTCTTTCTGCATTTGTGTCTTCGAGTTCTTTGGATGAATAGCCAGCAGTGGGATAGCCGGATCATAACGGTAGATCTATTCTTAGTTTTCTGAGGATACTCCCTACTGCTTTCCATAGTGGCTGCACCAGTCTGCGCCCCCACCAGCAGTGCAGGAGAGTTCCCGTCTCTCCACATCCTCTCCGACACTTGTCTCTTGTCTTGCTACTTAGAGCCATTCTGACCAGAGTAAGGTGACGTCTCATGGTAGTTTTCATTTGCACTTGTCTGATCGCTAATGATGTTGAGCACCTCTCCATAGGCCTGTTGGCCATCCGGATGTCTTGTTTGGAGAAGTCACTGCTCAGATCTTTTGCCCGTTTTTTTAATTGGGTTGTTGATTTGTTTTGTTGTTGAGGTGTATGAGTTCTTTCTGTATTTTGGGTATTAACCCCTTATCCGACATACGGTTTGCAAGTATCTTCTCCCAGGTGTTAGGTTGCGTTTTGGTTTTGTGGATGGTTTCCTTTGCCGTGCAGAAGATTTTTTTACTTTGATGTAGTCCCGTTTGTTCATTTTGTATTTTGTTTCCATTGCCCAGTCAGACGTGGTACTTGAACATAGGCTGCTAAGACTGATGTCAAAGGGTTTGCTTGTAGACGTTGCGTGGTTTCGGGTCTGACGTTCGAGTAAAACCCGAGGGAGGAGGCTGCAGTTCCCCGAGAGCGAGCTTGGCGGGGACCCTGCGTCGTCAGCGCACCTTCCCGCTCCGCGAAGGTCCGAAGCGTGTGGGCGGGGCCCCAGGAGTTCTCCCAGGAGGGTGTCCCTGTCCCTGTCCGCAGTCCACCGCCGGAGGGGGCGGGGCAACGGCCTGGGAGCGTCTGGGCGGCGGCGCGCGCCCGCGAGGAGAGGAGCGCGCGCGGCTGCCGGGCCACCGTCGCGGGAGGCGTGGGAGGCGTCGGCGAGCCGCGCCTGCCTGGCCAGAGCCGAGCCCCGCGGAGTCCGGCCGCGCTCTGCGGCTCTCTCCCGGGCCGGGCTCGTCCGTGGACGCCGCTCCGTGTCCCCGCTGGGCACAGCAGCCCGGGCCCTCCACAGCCATGGCCGCTGGCCTGAGGTGGCCCTCCTTCAGCTCCCGCTCTTCCTGCTCGCCGGACACGGACGACCAGGGCGCCTGCGAAGATGATGCCGTCTGGGAGAGGTACCTGGGGGCGTGGGCCTGGGGGCTGGTGGGAGGCGAGCGTGTTTCTGAGGAATAGGCTTGTGCGCCGAGAGGTGCCCGTCAGGTCGCGGGACAGCTGTGCGGCGCGCGGAGCGGGGGGGGGGCGGGGGGGGGGGGGTCTCTTCGTGCGCGTCACTCGTTCATGGAACGGGCGGTGTGTGCCGGGCACGGGGCCAGCCTGGGGACGCGGTGCCCGGGAGTCGGGCGCTGAAGCGGCCCCCGGGGTCTTGGCTTCTTGGAGGGACAGACGCGAAGTCGATAAGGACACTGGTCTCGATGCGTTCTGAGGAGTGCAGGTCTCCCTCCTTTAGAGGCTACGTTCCGTTGGGGTTTTCATGAAGCCTGTTGTGCCCCTGAAGCTCAGGCCGGTTCAGGGGAAGTGGCCTGTCGAGGGCCACGTAACGTTTGTGTGCAGAGCCAGTGCTTTCCAAAGCCCTTGACTGTGCGGAAGTCTAGCTGTTAGGGGTGCGGTGGGGGCTGTCCGGGGAGCATTGTGAGCACAGGTATGTGTCCCACACTTGAAAGTCTGGCAGAGAAAGCGTGAGGCTCGAGGGTGCTCCGTTCGTTCCCTCCTTGCACAGAAAGTCTGGAGAGCTGACCTTGGGACAAGTCCTTCCTTTCCTCTGGTCGGTGCGTTGTTCAGTGGTCTGGACACTTGGTGAGCAAGACTGACAGGGTGTTTGACGTACTGGGCCTCACAGCCTAGTTGGAAAGGACAGATAGGCAGCGACTAGTTACCTAGGAGATACGTAAAAACTATTTCGTGTTGGGTGCTGAGAAATACGGCATTTACTGATAGACTTTGTGGCTTAGGCAGTGATGTTGAAGCTGAGAGCAGATGCCTACAAGAAAAGGAGGACTTGTGCGGGAGAGCGTTGGGACGGGGCAAGGGAGGAGTATGGCCTGTCAGAGGAGCTGAAAGAGTGCCCTGGAGCCTGGGGCCGCGTAGGGACTGTAGGGTGGGGAAAACAAAACTTTTCGGTTAAGGCTGGCGCTTTCTATAGGTTTTTGGAGACTAAGCGTGGTGATTCGGAGCGTGGACTCTGGAGCCAGACTCTGTCAAACGGGTCCTAGCTCTGCCACCTACGGGCTGTGTGAACTTGGGCAAGTTACCGTACCATTCTGTGTGTCAGTTTCCTGATCTGTCAAACGGGGATGATTATCATACACACTCCATAGGTGAGTGTAAAGGTGAGAGGATATTTCATAGCCGTAAAGTACTTAGAGCAGCGTCTGGCCTGTAGTAGGCGTTAGTAGTGGTTGATTAAATAAATGGATAAATGCATACATAAGTATTAAAGGCTCGGAGGCTGTCCCTGGTGAAACGTGTGAACTTGAATGGATTACACCCAACTTTGTTTCCTTTCCAGCTTGCAGTTGCTACTGACCGCATCTGTAGCACCGTGGAATTCGAAATAATCTCCCTCGACTTGGCTGCTCTTGGGAAAACAATCTAATGCTGTCAAAATTATCCCAGGGAAATAAACGCCTTTTCAGTAGCATAGTAGGGTTAGGCTTATTTAATATGTATTGTTTATATTGGTTTGTTTAGTATTTGTTGGTAACCTTTTTTTTTTTTTTCTTTTCTGCAAAGCTGTTCGGTTAAAAAGAGCAGATTAGCTATGAAATGGTTCAGACACAGAGAAAAGTAGAGAGTCGTGTAAGCAGAGCACGCCTTTCCCTGACTCTCTGTCGAGAGCTTGTGTGATTCCAGCTGCTCTCTGCCTCAGACACGGTGCCCTCTGCGTGTGCAGTCATGTAAACAGTGCAGGGTCTGGAACCGTGGAGAATCTAAGGCAGTCCCGTCATGCTTTGCTTAACAGTGGGGATCAGTTCTGAGGAGTGTGTCGCAGTCAGGCAATCTCGAGACTGTGCAAACACCACGGAGTTCCTAATCCTAGATGGCAGAGCCTCCTACACACCTAGGCCACATGGGACTAATCTTATGGGACCCCCGTTGTGGACTGAAACGTCCCGATGTAGGGCATGACTGAACTGCCCAACTCCAAGGGCACGGAAGTGTAGCCTGTGGGGCTTTTTCAAAGAACAGAGACGCTCAAGGCCTCCTCTGGGCCCACTGACTCCGAATCTACTGGGATAGTTCCCGGCTTTAAAGACCAGACGTAGTCCTCCTCTGCAGACCTCTCATCAAGGGTTTTTCACACTGGGTTTTCCCTCCTCTGAGAAAACAGGCCAAGAGATTGTGAGGATCCATAATTAGTGTTTTAATGCACTTGGCAGGACTCAGTGTTTTTCGCGTTCTGTGATACTGGGATCTGCATCTTCACTGTAATGTGTTAAACCTTTAAGTCTTGTCCAAAAGTCACGTCATTACATAGAGAATCCTTCTGTGAATTCCAGGCAGATTGCCATCATTCTGCTTCCGTCTCCTCACCTTTAAAATGGGGAGAGTAGCGGTAACCTAGCTTTGGGATGTGAGGATTAAGTGAGATAGTTGGTGCAAAGCAGTGAGCACAGGATCTGGCACAAAGTGAGGCCTTTGATAAATTATTATTATTATAGTAGTTTTGATTTTCCTCCGGTCGGAATATAATTTAGTTGAAGTTAGTGACTGTGTCACAGCTGTGTCTCAGGCTGGTGTCTGCCGCCCTGAGCTAAGCCGTAAAAATCCCTAGAATAACTTTTCAAAAGCCTGTCAGCCTCTTGAGGCTCCTACACTTCTTTATTGTATTGTATTTTATTGTATTGTATTTTATTTTATTGCAGTAACAGTGGATTCTAACATCATATAGCTTTCAGATGTACGTTGTAATATATTTCGAGTTCTGTGTAGATTACATCGTGTTCACCACCCAAAAACTAATTATAGTCCGTCACCTCCCATGTGAGCCTCATCACCCCTTTTGCTCTCTCCCCTCCCCCCCTCCCCCTATGGTAACCAGCAATCCAATCTCCGTGGCTCTGTGTGTGTTTGTGATTGTTTTTATCTTCTGCTCATGAGTGAGATCACACGGTGTTTGACTTTCTCCCTCTGATTTATTTCACTTCACATAATACCCTCAGGGTCCATCCAGGTTGTCACAAATGGCCGGGTCTCATCATTTCTTATGGCCGAGTAGTATTCCATTGTGTATACGTACCACATCTTCTTTATCCATTCCTCCCTTGATGGGCACCTAGGTTGCTTCCAAGTTTTGGCTGTTGTGAATAATGCTGCAGTGAACCTAGGGGTGCACGTGTCTTTCTGCATTTGTGTCTTCGAGTTCTTTGGATGAATAGCCAGCAGTGGGATAGCCGGATCATAACGGTAGATCTATTCTTAGTTTTCTGAGGATACTCCCTACTGCTTTCCATAGTGGCTGCACCAGTCTGCGCCCCCACCAGCAGTGCAGGAGAGTTCCCGTCTCTCCACATCCTCTCCGACACTTGTCTCTTGTCTTGCTACTTAGAGCCATTCTGACCAGAGTAAGGTGACGTCTCATGGTAGTTTTCATTTGCACTTGTCTGATCGCTAATGATGTTGAGCACCTCTCCATAGGCCTGTTGGCCATCCGGATGTCTTGTTTGGAGAAGTCACTGCTCAGATCTTTTGCCCGTTTTTTTAATTGGGTTGTTGATTTGTTTTGTTGTTGAGGTGTATGAGTTCTTTCTGTATTTTGGGTATTAACCCCTTATCCGACATACGGTTTGCAAGTATCTTCTCCCAGGTGTTAGGTTGCGTTTTGGTTTTGTGGATGGTTTCCTTTGCCGTGCAGAAGATTTTTTTACTTTGATGTAGTCCCGTTTGTTCATTTTGTATTTTGTTTCCATTGCCCAGTCAGACGTGGTACTTGAACATAGGCTGCTAAGACTGATGTCAAAGGGTTTGCTTGTAGACGTTGCGTGGTTTCGGGTCTGACGTTCGAGTAAAACCCGAGGGAGGAGGCTGCAGTTCCCCGAGAGCGAGCTTGGCGGGGACCCTGCGTCCCTGTCAGCGCACCTTCCCGCTCCGCGAAGGTCCGAAGCGTGTGGGCGGGGCCCCAGGAGTTCTCCCAGGAGGGTGTCCCTGTCCCTGTCCGCAGTCCACCGCCGGAGGGGGCGGGGCAACGGCCTGGGAGCGTCTGGGCGGCGGCGCGCGCCCGCGAGGAGAGGAGCGCGCGCGGCTGCCGGGCCACCGTCGCGGGAGGCGTGGGAGGCGTCGGCGAGCCGCGCCTGCCTGGCCAGAGCCGAGCCCCGCGGAGTCCGGCCGCGCTCTGCGGCTCTCTCCCGGGCCGGGCTCGTCCGTGGACGCCGCTCCGTGTCCCCGCTGGGCACAGCAGCCCGGGCCCTCCACAGCCATGGCCGCTGGCCTGAGGTGGCCCTCCTTCAGCTCCCGCTCTTCCTGCTCGCCGGACACGGACGACCAGGGCGCCTGCGAAGATGATGCCATCTGGGAGAGGTACCTGGGGGCGTGGGCCTGGGGGCTGGTGGGAGGCGAGCGTGTTTCTGAGGAATAGGCTTGTGCGCCGAGAGGTGCCCGTCAGGTCGCGGGACAGCTGTGCGGCGCGCGGAGCGGGGGGGGGGGCGGGGGGGGGGGTCTCTTCGTGCGCGTCACTCGTTCATGGAACGGGCGGTGTGTGCCGGGCACGGGGCCAGCCTGGGGACGCGGTGCCCGGGAGTCGGGCGCTGAAGCGGCCCCCGGGGTCTTGGCTTCTTGGAGGGACAGACGCGAAGTCGATAAGGACACTGGTCTCGATGCGTTCTGAGGAGTGCAGGTCTCCCTCCTTTAGAGGCTACGTTCCGTTGGGGTTTTCATGAAGCCTGTTGTGCCCCTGAAGCTCAGGCCGGTTCAGGGGAAGTGGCCTGTCGAGGGCCACGTAACGTTTGTGTGCAGAGCCAGTGCTTTCCAAAGCCCTTGACTGTGCGGAAGTCTAGCTGTTAGGGGTGCGGTGGGGGCTGTCCGGGGAGCATTGTGAGCACAGGTGTGTGTCCCACACTTGAAAGTCTGGCAGAGAAAGCGTGAGGCTCGAGGGTGCTCCGTTCGTTCCCTCCTTGCACAGAAAGTCTGGAGAGCTGACCTTGGGACAAGTCCTTCCTTTCCTCTGGTCGGTGCGTTGTTCAGTGGTCTGGACACTTGGTGAGCAAGACTGACAGGGTGTTTGACGTACTGGGCCTCACAGCCTAGTTGGAAAGGACAGATAGGCAGCGACTAGTTACCTAGGAGATACGTAAAAACTATTTCGTGTTGGGTGCTGAGAAATACGGCATTTACTGATAGACTTTGTGGCTTAGGCAGTGATGTTGAAGCTGAGAGCAGATGCCTACAAGAAAAGGAGGACTTGTGCGGGAGAGCGTTGGGACGGGGCAAGGGAGGAGTATGGCCTGTCAGAGGAGCTGAAAGAGTGCCCTGGAGCCTGGGGCCGCGTAGGGACTGTAGGGTGGGGAAAACAAAACTTTTCGGTTAAGGCTGGCGCTTTCTATAGGTTTTTGGAGACTAAGCGTGGTGATTCGGAGCGTGGACTCTGGAGCCAGACTCTGTCAAACGGGTCCTAGCTCTGCCACCTACGGGCTGTGTGAACTTGGGCAAGTTACCGTACCATTGTGTGTGTCAGTTTCCTGATCTGTCAAACGGGGATGATTATCATACACACTCCATAGGTGAGTGTAAAGGTGAGAGGATATTTCATAGCCGTAAAGTACTTAGAGCAGCGTCTGGCCTGTAGTAGGCGTTAGTAGTGGTTGATTAAATAAATGGATAAATGCATACATAAGTATTAAAGGCTCGGAGGCTGTCCCTGGTGAAACGTGTGAACTTGAATGGATTACACCCAACTTTGTTTCCTTTCCAGCTTGCAGTTGCTACTGACCGCATCTGTAGCACCGTGGAATTCGAAATAATCTCCCTCGACTTGGCTGCTCTTGGGAAAACAATCTAATGCTGTCAAAATTATCCCAGGGAAATAAACGCCTTTTCAGTAGCATAGTAGGGTTAGGCTTATTTAATATGTATTGTTTATATTGGTTTGTTTAGTATTTGTTGGTAACCTTTTTTTTTTTTTCTTTTCTGCAAAGCTGTTCGGTTAAAAAGAGCAGATTAGCTATGAAATGGTTCAGACACAGAGAAAAGTAGAGAGTCGTGTAAGCAGAGCACGCCTTTCCCTGACTCTCTGTCGAGAGCTTGTGTGATTCCAGCTGCTCTCTGCCTCAGACACGGTGCCCTCTGCGTGTGCAGTCATGTAAACAGTGCAGGGTCTGGAACCGTGGAGAATCTAAGGCAGTCCCGTCATGCTTTGCTTAACAGTGGGGATCAGTTCTGAGGAGTGTGTCACAGTCAGGCAATCTCGAGACTGTGCAAACACCACGGAGTTCCTAATCCTAGATGGCAGAGCCTCCTACACACCTAGGCCACATGGGACTAATCTTATGGGACCCCCGTTGTGGACTGAAACGTCCCGATGTAGGGCATGACTGAACTGCCCAACTCCAAGGGCACGGAAGTGTAGCCTGTGGGGCTTTTTCAAAGAACAGAGACGCTCAAGGCCTCCTCTGGGCCCACTGACTCCGAATCTACTGGGATAGTTCCCGGCTTTAAAGACCAGACGTAGTCCTCCTCTGCAGACCTCTCATCAAGGGTTTTTCACACTGGGTTTTCCCTCCTCTGAGAAAACAGGCCAAGAGATTGTGAGGATCCATAATTAGTGTTTTAATGCACTTGGCAGGACTCAGTGTTTTTCGCGTTCTGTGATACTGGGATCTGCATCTTCACTGTAATGTGTTAAACCTTTAAGTCTTGTCCAAAAGTCACGTCATTACATAGAGAATCCTTCTGTGAATTCCAGGCAGATTGCCATCATTCTGCTTCCGTCTCCTCACCTTTAAAATGGGGAGAGTAGCGGTAACCTAGCTTTGGGATGTGAGGATTAAGTGAGATAGTTGGTGCAAAGCAGTTAGCACAGGATCTGGCACAAAGTGAGGCCTTTGATAAATTATTATTATTATAGTAGTTTTGATTTTCCTCCGGTCGGAATATAATTTAGTTGAAGTTAGTGACTGTGTCACAGCTGTGTCTCAGGCTGGTGTCTGCCGCCCTGAGCTAAGCCGTAAAAATCCCTAGAATAACTTTTCAAAAGCCTGTCAGCCTCTTGAGGCTCCTACACTTCTTTATTGTATTGTATTTTATTGTATTGTATTTTATTTTATTGCAGTAACAGTGGATTCTAACATCATATAGCTTTCAGATGTACGTTGTAATATATTTCGAGTTCTGTGTAGATTACATCGTGTTCACCACCCAAAAACTAATTATAGTCCGTCACCTCCCATGTGAGCCTCATCACCCCTTTTGCTCTCTCCCCTCCCCCCCTCCCCCTATGGTAACCAGCAATCCAATCTCCGTGGCTCTGTGTGTGTTTGTGATTGTTTTTATCTTCTGCTCATGAGTGAGATCACACGGTGTTTGACTTTCTCCCTCTGATTTATTTCACTTCACATAATACCCTCAGGGTCCATCCAGGTTGTCACAAATGGCCGGGTCTCATCATTTCTTATGGCCGAGTAGTATTCCATTGTGTATACGTACCACATCTTCTTTATCCATTCCTCCCTTGATGGGCACCTAGGTTGCTTCCAAGTTTTGGCTGTTGTGAATAATGCTGCAGTGAACCTAGGGGTGCACGTGTCTTTCTGCATTTGTGTCTTCGAGTTCTTTGGATGAATAGCCAGCAGTGGGATAGCCGGATCATAACGGTAGATCTATTCTTAGTTTTCTGAGGATACTCCCTACTGCTTTCCATAGTGGCTGCACCAGTCTGCGCCCCCACCAGCAGTGCAGGAGAGTTCCCGTCTCTCCACATCCTCTCCGACACTTGTCTCTTGTCTTGCTACTTAGAGCCATTCTGACCAGAGTAAGGTGACGTCTCATGGTAGTTTTCATTTGCACTTGTCTGATCGCTAATGATGTTGAGCACCTCTCCATAGGCCTGTTGGCCATCCGGATGTCTTGTTTGGAGAAGTCACTGCTCAGATCTTTTGCCCGTTTTTTTAATTGGGTTGTTGATTTGTTTTGTTGTTGAGGTGTATGAGTTCTTTCTGTATTTTGGGTATTAACCCCTTATCCGACATACGGTTTGCAAGTATCTTCTCCCAGGTGTTAGGTTGCGTTTTGGTTTTGTGGATGGTTTCCTTTGCCGTGCAGAAGATTTTTTTACTTTGATGTAGTCCCGTTTGTTCATTTTGTATTTTGTTTCCATTGCCCAGTCAGACGTGGTACTTGAACATAGGCTGCTAAGACTGATGTCAAAGGGTTTGCTTGTAGACGTTGCGTGGTTTCGGGTCTGACGTTCGAGTAAAACCCGAGGGAGGAGGCTGCAGTTCCCCGAGAGCGAGCTTGGCGGGGACCCTGCGTCCCTGTCAGCGCACCTTCCCGCTCCGCGAAGGTCCGAAGCGTGTGGGCGGGGCCCCAGGAGTTCTCCCAGGAGGGTGTCCCTGTCCCTGTCCGCAGTCCACCGCCGGAGGGGGCGGGGCAACGGCCTGGGAGCGTCTGGGCGGCGGCGCGCGCCCGCGAGGAGAGGAGCGCGCGCGGCTGCCGGGCCACCGTCGCGGGAGGCGTGGGAGGCGTCGGCGAGCCGCGCCTGCCTGGCCAGAGCCGAGCCCCGCGGAGTCCGGCCGCGCTCTGCGGCTCTCTCCCGGGCCGGGCTCGTCCGTGGACGCCGCTCCGTGTCCCCGCTGGGCACAGCAGCCCGGGCCCTCCACAGCCATGGCCGCTGGCCTGAGGTGGCCCTCCTTCAGCTCCCGCTCTTCCTGCTCGCCGGACACGGACGACCAGGGCGCCTGCGAAGATGATGCCATCTGGGAGAGGTACCTGGGGGCGTGGGCCTGGGGGCTGGTGGGAGGCGAGCGTGTTTCTGAGGAATAGGCTTGTGCGCCGAGAGGTGCCCGTCAGGTCGCGGGACAGCTGTGCGGCGCGCGGAGCGGGGGGGGGGGGCGGGGGGGGGGTCTCTTCGTGCGCGTCACTCGTTCATGGAACGGGCGGTGTGTGCCGGGCACGGGGCCAGCCTGGGGACGCGGTGCCCGGGAGTCGGGCGCTGAAGCGGCCCCCGGGGTCTTGGCTTCTTGGAGGGACAGACGCGAAGTCGATAAGGACACTGGTCTCGATGCGTTCTGAGGAGTGCAGGTCTCCCTCCTTTAGAGGCTACGTTCCGTTGGGGTTTTCATGAAGCCTGTTGTGCCCCTGAAGCTCAGGCCGGTTCAGGGGAAGTGGCCTGTCGAGGGCCACGTAACGTTTGTGTGCAGAGCCAGTGCTTTCCAAAGCCCTTGACTGTGCGGAAGTCTAGCTGTTAGGGGTGCGGTGGGGGCTGTCCGGGGAGCATTGTGAGCACAGGTATGTGTCCCACACTTGAAAGTCTGGCAGAGAAAGCGTGAGGCTCGAGGGTGCTCCGTTCGTTCCCTCCTTGCACAGAAAGTCTGGAGAGCTGACCTTGGGACAAGTCCTTCCTTTCCTCTGGTCGGTGCGTTGTTCAGTGGTCTGGACACTTGGTGAGCAAGACTGACAGGGTGTTTGACGTACTGGGCCTCACAGCCTAGTTGGAAAGGACAGATAGGCAGCGACTAGTTACCTAGGAGATACGTAAAAACTATTTCGTGTTGGGTGCTGAGAAATACGGCATTTACTGATAGACTTTGTGGCTTAGGCAGTGATGTTGAAGCTGAGAGCAGATGCCTACAAGAAAAGGAGGACTTGTGCGGGAGAGCGTTGGGACGGGGCAAGGGAGGAGTATGGCCTGTCAGAGGAGCTGAAAGAGTGCCCTGGAGCCTGGGGCCGCGTAGGGACTGTAGGGTGGGGAAAACAAAACTTTTCGGTTAAGGCTGGCGCTTTCTATAGGTTTTTGGAGACTAAGCGTGGTGATTCGGAGCGTGGACTCTGGAGCCAGACTCTGTCAAACGGGTCCTAGCTCTGCCACCTACGGGCTGTGTGAACTTGGGCAAGTTACCGTACCATTCTGTGTGTCAGTTTCCTGATCTGTCAAACGGGGATGATTATCATACACACTCCATAGGTGAGTGTAAAGGTGAGAGGATATTTCATAGCCGTAAAGTACTTAGAGCAGCGTCTGGCCTGTAGTAGGCGTTAGTAGTGGTTGATTAAATAAATGGATAAATGCATACATAAGTATTAAAGGCTCGGAGGCTGTCCCTGGTGAAACGTGTGAACTTGAATGGATTACACCCAACTTTGTTTCCTTTCCAGCTTGCAGTTGCTACTGACCGCATCTGTAGCACCGTGGAATTCGAAATAATCTCCCTCGACTTGGCTGCTCTTGGGAAAACAATCTAATGCTGTCAAAATTATCCCAGGGAAATAAACGCCTTTTCAGTAGCATAGTAGGGTTAGGCTTATTTAATATGTATTGTTTATATTGGTTTGTTTAGTATTTGTTGGTAACCTTTTTTTTTTTTTTCTTTTCTGCAAAGCTGTTCGGTTAAAAAGAGCAGATTAGCTATGAAATGGTTCAGACACAGAGAAAAGTAGAGAGTCGTGTAAGCAGAGCACGCCTTTCCCTGACTCTCTGTCGAGAGCTTGTGTGATTCCAGCTGCTCTCTGCCTCAGACACGGTGCCCTCTGCGTGTGCAGTCATGTAAACAGTGCAGGGTCTGGAACCGTGGAGAATCTAAGGCAGTCCCGTCATGCTTTGCTTAACAGTGGGGATCAGTTCTGAGGAGTGTGTCGCAGTCAGGCAATCTCGAGACTGTGCAAACACCACGGAGTTCCTAATCCTAGATGGCAGAGCCTCCTACACACCTAGGCCACATGGGACTAATCTTATGGGACCCCCGTTGTGGACTGAAACGTCCCGATGTAGGGCATGACTGAACTGCCCAACTCCAAGGGCACGGAAGTGTAGCCTGTGGGGCTTTTTCAAAGAACAGAGACGCTCAAGGCCTCCTCTGGGCCCACTGACTCCGAATCTACTGGGATAGTTCCCGGCTTTAAAGACCAGACGTAGTCCTCCTCTGCAGACCTCTCATCAAGGGTTTTTCACACTGGGTTTTCCCTCCTCTGAGAAAACAGGCCAAGAGATTGTGAGGATCCATAATTAGTGTTTTAATGCACTTGGCAGGACTCAGTGTTTTTCGCGTTCTGTGATACTGGGATCTGCATCTTCACTGTAATGTGTTAAACCTTTAAGTCTTGTCCAAAAGTCACGTCATTACATAGAGAATCCTTCTGTGAATTCCAGGCAGATTGCCATCATTCTGCTTCCGTCTCCTCACCTTTAAAATGGGGAGAGTAGCGGTAACCTAGCTTTGGGATGTGAGGATTAAGTGAGATAGTTGGTGCAAAGCAGTGAGCACAGGATCTGGCACAAAGTGAGGCCTTTGATAAATTATTATTATTATAGTAGTTTTGATTTTCCTCCGGTCGGAATATAATTTAGTTGAAGTTAGTGACTGTGTCACAGCTGTGTCTCAGGCTGGTGTCTGCCGCCCTGAGCTAAGCCGTAAAAATCCCTAGAATAACTTTTCAAAAGCCTGTCAGCCTCTTGAGGCTCCTACACTTCTTTATTGTATTGTATTTTATTGTATTGTATTTTATTTTATTGCAGTAACAGTGGATTCTAACATCATATAGCTTTCAGATGTACGTTGTAATATATTTCGAGTTCTGTGTAGATTACATCGTGTTCACCACCCAAAAACTAATTATAGTCCGTCACCTCCCATGTGAGCCTCATCACCCCTTTTGCTCTCTCCCCTCCCCCCCTCCCCCTATGGTAACCAGCAATCCAATCTCCGTGGCTCTGTGTGTGTTTGTGATTGTTTTTATCTTCTGCTCATGAGTGAGATCACACGGTGTTTGACTTTCTCCCTCTGATTTATTTCACTTCACATAATACCCTCAGGGTCCATCCAGGTTGTCACAAATGGCCGGGTCTCATCATTTCTTATGGCCGAGTAGTATTCCATTGTGTATACGTACCACATCTTCTTTATCCATTCCTCCCTTGATGGGCACCTAGGTTGCTTCCAAGTTTTGGCTGTTGTGAATAATGCTGCAGTGAACCTAGGGGTGCACGTGTCTTTCTGCATTTGTGTCTTCGAGTTCTTTGGATGAATAGCCAGCAGTGGGATAGCCGGATCATAACGGTAGATCTATTCTTAGTTTTCTGAGGATACTCCCTACTGCTTTCCATAGTGGCTGCACCAGTCTGCGCCCCCACCAGCAGTGCAGGAGAGTTCCCGTCTCTCCACATCCTCTCCGACACTTGTCTCTTGTCTTGCTACTTAGAGCCATTCTGACCAGAGTAAGGTGACGTCTCATGGTAGTTTTCATTTGCACTTGTCTGATCGCTAATGATGTTGAGCACCTCTCCATAGGCCTGTTGGCCATCCGGATGTCTTGTTTGGAGAAGTCACTGCTCAGATCTTTTGCCCGTTTTTTTAATTGGGTTGTTGATTTGTTTTGTTGTTGAGGTGTATGAGTTCTTTCTGTATTTTGGGTATTAACCCCTTATCCGACATACGGTTTGCAAGTATCTTCTCCCAGGTGTTAGGTTGCGTTTTGGTTTTGTGGATGGTTTCCTTTGCCGTGCAGAAGATTTTTTTACTTTGATGTAGTCCCGTTTGTTCATTTTGTATTTTGTTTCCATTGCCCAGTCAGACGTGGTACTTGAACATAGGCTGCTAAGACTGATGTCAAAGGGTTTGCTTGTAGACGTTGCGTGGTTTCGGGTCTGACGTTCGAGTAAAACCCGAGGGAGGAGGCTGCAGTTCCCCGAGAGCGAGCTTGGCGGGGACCCTGCGTCCCTGTCAGCGCACCTTCCCGCTCCGCGAAGGTCCGAAGCGTGTGGGCGGGGCCCCAGGAGTTCTCCCAGGAGGGTGTCCCTGTCCCTGTCCGCAGTCCACCGCCGGAGGGGGCGGGGCAACGGCCTGGGAGCGTCTGGGCGGCGGCGCGCGCCCGCGAGGAGAGGAGCGCGCGCGGCTGCCGGGCCACCGTCGCGGGAGGCGTGGGAGGCGTCGGCGAGCCGCGCCTGCCTGGCCAGAGCCGAGCCCCGCGGAGTCCGGCCGCGCTCTGCGGCTCTCTCCCGGGCCGGGCTCGTCCGTGGACGCCGCTCCGTGTCCCCGCTGGGCACAGCAGCCCGGGCCCTCCACAGCCATGGCCGCTGGCCTGAGGTGGCCCTCCTTCAGCTCCCGCTCTTCCTGCTCGCCGGACACGGACGACCAGGGCGCCTGCGAAGATGATGCCATCTGGGAGAGGTACCTGGGGGCGTGGGCCTGGGGGCTGGTGGGAGGCGAGCGTGTTTCTGAGGAATAGGCTTGTGCGCCGAGAGGTGCCCGTCAGGTCGCGGGACAGCTGTGCGGCGCGCGGAGCGGGGGGGGGGCGGGGGGGGGGGGTCTCTTCGTGCGCGTCACTCGTTCATGGAACGGGCGGTGTGTGCCGGGCACGGGGCCAGCCTGGGGACGCGGTGCCCGGGAGTCGGGCGCTGAAGCGGCCCCCGGGGTCTTGGCTTCTTGGAGGGACAGACGCGAAGTCGATAAGGACACTGGTCTCGATGCGTTCTGAGGAGTGCAGGTCTCCCTCCTTTAGAGGCTACGTTCCGTTGGGGTTTTCATGAAGCCTGTTGTGCCCCTGAAGCTCAGGCCGGTTCAGGGGAAGTGGCCTGTCGAGGGCCACGTAACGTTTGTGTGCAGAGCCAGTGCTTTCCAAAGCCCTTGACTGTGCGGAAGTCTAGCTGTTAGGGGTGCGGTGGGGGCTGTCCGGGGAGCATTGTGAGCACAGGTATGTGTCCCACACTTGAAAGTCTGGCAGAGAAAGCGTGAGGCTCGAGGGTGCTCCGTTCGTTCCCTCCTTGCACAGAAAGTCTGGAGAGCTGACCTTGGGACAAGTCCTTCCTTTCCTCTGGTCGGTGCGTTGTTCAGTGGTCTGGACACTTGGTGAGCAAGACTGACAGGGTGTTTGACGTACTGGGCCTCACAGCCTAGTTGGAAAGGACAGATAGGCAGCGACTAGTTACCTAGGAGATACGTAAAAACTATTTCGTGTTGGGTGCTGAGAAATACGGCATTTACTGATAGACTTTGTGGCTTAGGCAGTGATGTTGAAGCTGAGAGCAGATGCCTACAAGAAAAGGAGGACTTGTGCGGGAGAGCGTTGGGACGGGGCAAGGGAGGAGTATGGCCTGTCAGAGGAGCTGAAAGAGTGCCCTGGAGCCTGGGGCCGCGTAGGGACTGTAGGGTGGGGAAAACAAAACTTTTCGGTTAAGGCTGGCGCTTTCTATAGGTTTTTGGAGACTAAGCGTGGTGATTCGGAGCGTGGACTCTGGAGCCAGACTCTGTCAAACGGGTCCTAGCTCTGCCACCTACGGGCTGTGTGAACTTGGGCAAGTTACCGTACCATTCTGTGTGTCAGTTTCCTGATCTGTCAAACGGGGATGATTATCATACACACTCCATAGGTGAGTGTAAAGGTGAGAGGATATTTCATAGCCGTAAAGTACTTAGAGCAGCGTCTGGCCTGTAGTAGGCGTTAGTAGTGGTTGATTAAATAAATGGATAAATGCATACATAAGTATTAAAGGCTCGGAGGCTGTCCCTGGTGAAACGTGTGAACTTGAATGGATTACACCCAACTTTGTTTCCTTTCCAGCTTGCAGTTGCTACTGACCGCATCTGTAGCACCGTGGAATTCGAAATAATCTCCCTCGACTTGGCTGCTCTTGGGAAAACAATCTAATGCTGTCAAAATTATCCCAGGGAAATAAACGCCTTTTCAGTAGCATAGTAGGGTTAGGCTTATTTAATATGTATTGTTTATATTGGTTTGTTTAGTATTTGTTGGTAACCTTTTTTTTTTTTTTCTTTTCTGCAAAGCTGTTCGGTTAAAAAGAGCAGATTAGCTATGAAATGGTTCAGACACAGAGAAAAGTAGAGAGTCGTGTAAGCAGAGCACGCCTTTCCCTGACTCTCTGTCGAGAGCTTGTGTGATTCCAGCTGCTCTCTGCCTCAGACACGGTGCCCTCTGCGTGTGCAGTCATGTAAACAGTGCAGGGTCTGGAACCGTGGAGAATCTAAGGCAGTCCCGTCATGCTTTGCTTAACAGTGGGGATCAGTTCTGAGGAGTGTGTCGCAGTCAGGCAATCTCGAGACTGTGCAAACACCACGGAGTTCCTAATCCTAGATGGCAGAGCCTCCTACACACCTAGGCCACATGGGACTAATCTTATGGGACCCCCGTTGTGGACTGAAACGTCCCGATGTAGGGCATGACTGAACTGCCCAACTCCAAGGGCACGGAAGTGTAGCCTGTGGGGCTTTTTCAAAGAACAGAGACGCTCAAGGCCTCCTCTGGGCCCACTGACTCCGAATCTACTGGGATAGTTCCCGGCTTTAAAGACCAGACGTAGTCCTCCTCTGCAGACCTCTCATCAAGGGTTTTTCACACTGGGTTTTCCCTCCTCTGAGAAAACAGGCCAAGAGATTGTGAGGATCCATAATTAGTGTTTTAATGCACTTGGCAGGACTCAGTGTTTTTCGCGTTCTGTGATACTGGGATCTGCATCTTCACTGTAATGTGTTAAACCTTTAAGTCTTGTCCAAAAGTCACGTCATTACATAGAGAATCCTTCTGTGAATTCCAGGCAGATTGCCATCATTCTGCTTCCGTCTCCTCACCTTTAAAATGGGGAGAGTAGCGGTAACCTAGCTTTGGGATGTGAGGATTAAGTGAGATAGTTGGTGCAAAGCAGTTAGCACAGGATCTGGCACAAAGTGAGGCCTTTGATAAATTATTATTATTATAGTAGTTTTGATTTTCCTCCGGTCGGAATATAATTTAGTTGAAGTTAGTGACTGTGTCACAGCTGTGTCTCAGGCTGGTGTCTGCCGCCCTGAGCTAAGCCGTAAAAATCCCTAGAATAACTTTTCAAAAGCCTGTCAGCCTCTTGAGGCTCCTACACTTCTTTATTGTATTGTATTTTATTGTATTGTATTTTATTTTATTGCAGTAACAGTGGATTCTAACATCATATAGCTTTCAGATGTACGTTGTAATATATTTCGAGTTCTGTGTAGATTACATCGTGTTCACCACCCAAAAACTAATTATAGTCCGTCACCTCCCATGTGAGCCTCATCACCCCTTTTGCTCTCTCCCCTCCCCCCCTCCCCCTATGGTAACCAGCAATCCAATCTCCGTGGCTCTGTGTGTGTTTGTGATTGTTTTTATCTTCTGCTCATGAGTGAGATCACACGGTGTTTGACTTTCTCCCTCTGATTTATTTCACTTCACATAATACCCTCAGGGTCCATCCAGGTTGTCACAAATGGCCGGGTCTCATCATTTCTTATGGCCGAGTAGTATTCCATTGTGTATACGTACCACATCTTCTTTATCCATTCCTCCCTTGATGGGCACCTAGGTTGCTTCCAAGTTTTGGCTGTTGTGAATAATGCTGCAGTGAACCTAGGGGTGCACGTGTCTTTCTGCATTTGTGTCTTCGAGTTCTTTGGATGAATAGCCAGCAGTGGGATAGCCGGATCATAACGGTAGATCTATTCTTAGTTTTCTGAGGATACTCCCTACTGCTTTCCATAGTGGCTGCACCAGTCTGCGCCCCCACCAGCAGTGCAGGAGAGTTCCCGTCTCTCCACATCCTCTCCGACACTTGTCTCTTGTCTTGCTACTTAGAGCCATTCTGACCAGAGTAAGGTGACGTCTCATGGTAGTTTTCATTTGCACTTGTCTGATCGCTAATGATGTTGAGCACCTCTCCATAGGCCTGTTGGCCATCCGGATGTCTTGTTTGGAGAAGTCACTGCTCAGATCTTTTGCCCGTTTTTTTAATTGGGTTGTTGATTTGTTTTGTTGTTGAGGTGTATGAGTTCTTTCTGTATTTTGGGTATTAACCCCTTATCCGACATACGGTTTGCAAGTATCTTCTCCCAGGTGTTAGGTTGCGTTTTGGTTTTGTGGATGGTTTCCTTTGCCGTGCAGAAGATTTTTTTACTTTGATGTAGTCCCGTTTGTTCATTTTGTATTTTGTTTCCATTGCCCAGTCAGACGTGGTACTTGAACATAGGCTGCTAAGACTGATGTCAAAGGGTTTGCTTGTAGACGTTGCGTGGTTTCGGGTCTGACGTTCGAGTAAAACCCGAGGGAGGAGGCTGCAGTTCCCCGAGAGCGAGCTTGGCGGGGACCCTGCGTCCCTGTCAGCGCACCTTCCCGCTCCGCGAAGGTCCGAAGCGTGTGGGCGGGGCCCCAGGAGTTCTCCCAGGAGGGTGTCCCTGTCCCTGTCCGCAGTCCACCGCCGGAGGGGGCGGGGCAACGGCCTGGGAGCGTCTGGGCGGCGGCGCGCGCCCGCGAGGAGAGGAGCGCGCGCGGCTGCCGGGCCACCGTCGCGGGAGGCGTGGGAGGCGTCGGCGAGCCGCGCCTGCCTGGCCAGAGCCGAGCCCCGCGGAGTCCGGCCGCGCTCTGCGGCTCTCTCCCGGGCCGGGCTCGTCCGTGGACGCCGCTCCGTGTCCCCGCTGGGCACAGCAGCCCGGGCCCTCCACAGCCATGGCCGCTGGCCTGAGGTGGCCCTCCTTCAGCTCCCGCTCTTCCTGCTCGCCGGACACGGACGACCAGGGCGCCTGCGAAGATGATGCCGTCTGGGAGAGGTACCTGGGGGCGTGGGCCTGGGGGCTGGTGGGAGGCGAGCGTGTTTCTGAGGAATAGGCTTGTGCGCCGAGAGGTGCCCGTCAGGTCGCGGGACAGCTGTGCGGCGCGCGGAGCGGGGGGGGGGGCGGGGGGGGGGGTCTCTTCGTGCGCGTCACTCGTTCATGGAACGGGCGGTGTGTGCCGGGCACGGGGCCAGCCTGGGGACGCGGTGCCCGGGAGTCGGGCGCTGAAGCGGCCCCCGGGGTCTTGGCTTCTTGGAGGGACAGACGCGAAGTCGATAAGGACACTGGTCTCGATGCGTTCTGAGGAGTGCAGGTCTCCCTCCTTTAGAGGCTACGTTCCGTTGGGGTTTTCATGAAGCCTGTTGTGCCCCTGAAGCTCAGGCCGGTTCAGGGGAAGTGGCCTGTCGAGGGCCACGTAACGTTTGTGTGCAGAGCCAGTGCTTTCCAAAGCCCTTGACTGTGCGGAAGTCTAGCTGTTAGGGGTGCGGTGGGGGCTGTCCGGGGAGCATTGTGAGCACAGGTATGTGTCCCACACTTGAAAGTCTGGCAGAGAAAGCGTGAGGCTCGAGGGTGCTCCGTTCGTTCCCTCCTTGCACAGAAAGTCTGGAGAGCTGACCTTGGGACAAGTCCTTCCTTTCCTCTGGTCGGTGCGTTGTTCAGTGGTCTGGACACTTGGTGAGCAAGACTGACAGGGTGTTTGACGTACTGGGCCTCACAGCCTAGTTGGAAAGGACAGATAGGCAGCGACTAGTTACCTAGGAGATACGTAAAAACTATTTCGTGTTGGGTGCTGAGAAATACGGCATTTACTGATAGACTTTGTGGCTTAGGCAGTGATGTTGAAGCTGAGAGCAGATGCCTACAAGAAAAGGAGGACTTGTGCGGGAGAGCGTTGGGACGGGGCAAGGGAGGAGTATGGCCTGTCAGAGGAGCTGAAAGAGTGCCCTGGAGCCTGGGGCCGCGTAGGGACTGTAGGGTGGGGAAAACAAAACTTTTCGGTTAAGGCTGGCGCTTTCTATAGGTTTTTGGAGACTAAGCGTGGTGATTCGGAGCGTGGACTCTGGAGCCAGACTCTGTCAAACGGGTCCTAGCTCTGCCACCTACGGGCTGTGTGAACTTGGGCAAGTTACCGTACCATTCTGTGTGTCAGTTTCCTGATCTGTCAAACGGGGATGATTATCATACACACTCCATAGGTGAGTGTAAAGGTGAGAGGATATTTCATAGCCGTAAAGTACTTAGAGCAGCGTCTGGCCTGTAGTAGGCGTTAGTAGTGGTTGATTAAATAAATGGATAAATGCATACATAAGTATTAAAGGCTCGGAGGCTGTCCCTGGTGAAACGTGTGAACTTGAATGGATTACACCCAACTTTGTTTCCTTTCCAGCTTGCAGTTGCTACTGACCGCATCTGTAGCACCGTGGAATTCGAAATAATCTCCCTCGACTTGGCTGCTCTTGGGAAAACAATCTAATGCTGTCAAAATTATCCCAGGGAAATAAACGCCTTTTCAGTAGCATAGTAGGGTTAGGCTTATTTAATATGTATTGTTTATATTGGTTTGTTTAGTATTTGTTGGTAACCTTTTTTTTTTTTTTCTTTTCTGCAAAGCTGTTCGGTTAAAAAGAGCAGATTAGCTATGAAATGGTTCAGACACAGAGAAAAGTAGAGAGTCGTGTAAGCAGAGCACGCCTTTCCCTGACTCTCTGTCGAGAGCTTGTGTGATTCCAGCTGCTCTCTGCCTCAGACACGGTGCCCTCTGCGTGTGCAGTCATGTAAACAGTGCAGGGTCTGGAACCGTGGAGAATCTAAGGCAGTCCCGTCATGCTTTGCTTAACAGTGGGGATCAGTTCTGAGGAGTGTGTCGCAGTCAGGCAATCTCGAGACTGTGCAAACACCACGGAGTTCCTAATCCTAGATGGCAGAGCCTCCTACACACCTAGGCCACATGGGACTAATCTTATGGGACCCCCGTTGTGGACTGAAACGTCCCGATGTAGGGCATGACTGAACTGCCCAACTCCAAGGGCACGGAAGTGTAGCCTGTGGGGCTTTTTCAAAGAACAGAGACGCTCAAGGCCTCCTCTGGGCCCACTGACTCCGAATCTACTGGGATAGTTCCCGGCTTTAAAGACCAGACGTAGTCCTCCTCTGCAGACCTCTCATCAAGGGTTTTTCACACTGGGTTTTCCCTCCTCTGAGAAAACAGGCCAAGAGATTGTGAGGATCCATAATTAGTGTTTTAATGCACTTGGCAGGACTCAGTGTTTTTCGCGTTCTGTGATACTGGGATCTGCATCTTCACTGTAATGTGTTAAACCTTTAAGTCTTGTCCAAAAGTCACGTCATTACATAGAGAATCCTTCTGTGAATTCCAGGCAGATTGCCATCATTCTGCTTCCGTCTCCTCACCTTTAAAATGGGGAGAGTAGCGGTAACCTAGCTTTGGGATGTGAGGATTAAGTGAGATAGTTGGTGCAAAGCAGTGAGCACAGGATCTGGCACAAAGTGAGGCCTTTGATAAATTATTATTATTATAGTAGTTTTGATTTTCCTCCGGTCGGAATATAATTTAGTTGAAGTTAGTGACTGTGTCACAGCTGTGTCTCAGGCTGGTGTCTGCCGCCCTGAGCTAAGCCGTAAAAATCCCTAGAATAACTTTTCAAAAGCCTGTCAGCCTCTTGAGGCTCCTACACTTCTTTATTGTATTGTATTTTATTGTATTGTATTTTATTTTATTGCAGTAACAGTGGATTCTAACATCATATAGCTTTCAGATGTACGTTGTAATATATTTCGAGTTCTGTGTAGATTACATCGTGTTCACCACCCAAAAACTAATTATAGTCCGTCACCTCCCATGTGAGCCTCATCACCCCTTTTGCTCTCTCCCCTCCCCCCCTCCCCCTATGGTAACCAGCAATCCAATCTCCGTGGCTCTGTGTGTGTTTGTGATTGTTTTTATCTTCTGCTCATGAGTGAGATCACACGGTGTTTGACTTTCTCCCTCTGATTTATTTCACTTCACATAATACCCTCAGGGTCCATCCAGGTTGTCACAAATGGCCGGGTCTCATCATTTCTTATGGCCGAGTAGTATTCCATTGTGTATACGTACCACATCTTCTTTATCCATTCCTCCCTTGATGGGCACCTAGGTTGCTTCCAAGTTTTGGCTGTTGTGAATAATGCTGCAGTGAACCTAGGGGTGCACGTGTCTTTCTGCATTTGTGTCTTCGAGTTCTTTGGATGAATAGCCAGCAGTGGGATAGCCGGATCATAACGGTAGATCTATTCTTAGTTTTCTGAGGATACTCCCTACTGCTTTCCATAGTGGCTGCACCAGTCTGCGCCCCCACCAGCAGTGCAGGAGAGTTCCCGTCTCTCCACATCCTCTCCGACACTTGTCTCTTGTCTTGCTACTTAGAGCCATTCTGACCAGAGTAAGGTGACGTCTCATGGTAGTTTTCATTTGCGCTTGTCTGATCGCTCATGATGTTGAGCACCTCTCCATAGGCCTGTTGGCCATCCGGATGTCTTCTTTGGAGAAGTCACTGCTCAGATCTTTTGCCCGTTTTTTTAATTGGGTTGTTGATTTGTTTTGTTGTTGAGGTGTATGAGTTCTTTCTGTATTTTGGGTATTAACCCCTTATCCGACATACGGTTTGCAAGTATCTTCTCCCAGGTGTTAGGTTGCGTTTTGGTTTTGTGGATGGTTTCCTTTGCCGTGCAGAAGATTTTTTTACTTTGATGTAGTCCCGTTTGTTCATTTTGTATTTTGTTTCCATTGCCCAGTCAGACGTGGTACTTGAACATAGGCTGCTAAGACTGATGTCAAAGGGTTTGCTTGTAGACGTTGCGTGGTTTCGGGTCTGACGTTCGAGTAAAACCCGAGGGAGGAGGCTGCAGTTCCCCGAGAGCGAGCTTGGCGGGGACCCTGCGTCCCTGTCAGCGCACCTTCCCGCTCCGCGAAGGTCCGAAGCGTGTGGGCGGGGCCCCAGGAGTTCTCCCAGGAGGGTGTCCCTGTCCCTGTCCGCAGTCCACCGCCGGAGGGGGCGGGGCAACGGCCTGGGAGCGTCTGGGCGGCGGCGCGCGCCCGCGAGGAGAGGAGCGCGCGCGGCTGCCGGGCCACCGTCGCGGGAGGCGTGGGAGGCGTCGGCGAGCCGCGCCTGCCTGGCCAGAGCCGAGCCCCGCGGAGTCCGGCCGCGCTCTGCGGCTCTCTCCCGGGCCGGGCTCGTCCGTGGACGCCGCTCCGTGTCCCCGCTGGGCACAGCAGCCCGGGCCCTCCACAGCCATGGCCGCTGGCCTGAGGTGGCCCTCCTTCAGCTCCCGCTCTTCCTGCTCGCCGGACACGGACGACCAGGGCGCCTGCGAAGATGATGCCGTCTGGGAGAGGTACCTGGGGGCGTGGGCCTGGGGGCTGGTGGGAGGCGAGCGTGTTTCTGAGGAATAGGCTTGTGCGCCGAGAGGTGCCCGTCAGGTCGCGGGACAGCTGTGCGGCGCGCGGAGCGGGGGGGGGGCGGGGGGGGGGGGTCTCTTCGTGCGCGTCACTCGTTCATGGAACGGGCGGTGTGTGCCGGGCACGGGGCCAGCCTGGGGACGCGGTGCCCGGGAGTCGGGCGCTGAAGCGGCCCCCGGGGTCTTGGCTTCTTGGAGGGACAGACGCGAAGTCGATAAGGACACTGGTCTCGATGCGTTCTGAGGAGTGCAGGTCTCCCTCCTTTAGAGGCTACGTTCCGTTGGGGTTTTCATGAAGCCTGTTGTGCCCCTGAAGCTCAGGCCGGTTCAGGGGAAGTGGCCTGTCGAGGGCCACGTAACGTTTGTGTGCAGAGCCAGTGCTTTCCAAAGCCCTTGACTGTGCGGAAGTCTAGCTGTTAGGGGTGCGGTGGGGGCTGTCCGGGGAGCATTGTGAGCACAGGTATGTGTCCCACACTTGAAAGTCTGGCAGAGAAAGCGTGAGGCTCGAGGGTGCTCCGTTCGTTCCCTCCTTGCACAGAAAGTCTGGAGAGCTGACCTTGGGACAAGTCC
Organism: Equus caballus; assembly: GCF_041296265.1. Classification (NCBI taxonomy): domain Eukaryota; kingdom Metazoa; phylum Chordata; class Mammalia; order Perissodactyla; family Equidae; genus Equus; species Equus caballus. The sequence continues at coordinate 96,191 of NW_027222395.1, forward strand.
TTCCTTTCCTCTGGTCGGTGCGTTGTTCAGTGGTCTGGACACTTGGTGAGCAAGACTGACAGGGTGTTTGACGTACTGGGCCTCACAGCCTAGTTGGAAAGGACAGATAGGCAGCGACTAGTTACCTAGGAGATACGTAAAAACTATTTCGTGTTGGGTGCTGAGAAATACGGCATTTACTGATAGACTTTGTGGCTTAGGCAGTGATGTTGAAGCTGAGAGCAGATGCCTACAAGAAAAGGAGGACTTGTGCGGGAGAGCGTTGGGACGGGGCAAGGGAGGAGTATGGCCTGTCAGAGGAGCTGAAAGAGTGCCCTGGAGCCTGGGGCCGCGTAGGGACTGTAGGGTGGGGAAAACAAAACTTTTCGGTTAAGGCTGGCGCTTTCTATAGGTTTTTGGAGACTAAGCGTGGTGATTCGGAGCGTGGACTCTGGAGCCAGACTCTGTCAAACGGGTCCTAGCTCTGCCACCTACGGGCTGTGTGAACTTGGGCAAGTTACCGTACCATTCTGTGTGTCAGTTTCCTGATCTGTCAAACGGGGATGATTATCATACACACTCCATAGGTGAGTGTAAAGGTGAGAGGATATTTCATAGCCGTAAAGTACTTAGAGCAGCGTCTGGCCTGTAGTAGGCGTTAGTAGTGGTTGATTAAATAAATGGATAAATGCATACATAAGTATTAAAGGCTCGGAGGCTGTCCCTGGTGAAACGTGTGAACTTGAATGGATTACACCCAACTTTGTTTCCTTTCCAGCTTGCAGTTGCTACTGACCGCATCTGTAGCACCGTGGAATTCGAAATAATCTCCCTCGACTTGGCTGCTCTTGGGAAAACAATCTAATGCTGTCAAAATTATCCCAGGGAAATAAACGCCTTTTCAGTAGCATAGTAGGGTTAGGCTTATTTAATATGTATTGTTTATATTGGTTTGTTTAGTATTTGTTGGTAACCTTTTTTTTTTTTTTCTTTTCTGCAAAGCTGTTCGGTTAAAAAGAGCAGATTAGCTATGAAATGGTTCAGACACAGAGAAAAGTAGAGAGTCGTGTAAGCAGAGCACGCCTTTCCCTGACTCTCTGTCGAGAGCTTGTGTGATTCCAGCTGCTCTCTGCCTCAGACACGGTGCCCTCTGCGTGTGCAGTCATGTAAACAGTGCAGGGTCTGGAACCGTGGAGAATCTAAGGCAGTCCCGTCATGCTTTGCTTAACAGTGGGGATCAGTTCTGAGGAGTGTGTCGCAGTCAGGCAATCTCGAGACTGTGCAAACACCACGGAGTTCCTAATCCTAGATGGCAGAGCCTCCTACACACCTAGGCCACATGGGACTAATCTTATGGGACCCCCGTTGTGGACTGAAACGTCCCGATGTAGGGCATGACTGAACTGCCCAACTCCAAGGGCACGGAAGTGTAGCCTGTGGGGCTTTTTCAAAGAACAGAGACGCTCAAGGCCTCCTCTGGGCCCACTGACTCCGAATCTACTGGGATAGTTCCCGGCTTTAAAGACCAGACGTAGTCCTCCTCTGCAGACCTCTCATCAAGGGTTTTTCACACTGGGTTTTCCCTCCTCTGAGAAAACAGGCCAAGAGATTGTGAGGATCCATAATTAGTGTTTTAATGCACTTGGCAGGACTCAGTGTTTTTCGCGTTCTGTGATACTGGGATCTGCATCTTCACTGTAATGTGTTAAACCTTTAAGTCTTGTCCAAAAGTCACGTCATTACATAGAGAATCCTTCTGTGAATTCCAGGCAGATTGCCATCATTCTGCTTCCGTCTCCTCACCTTTAAAATGGGGAGAGTAGCGGTAACCTAGCTTTGGGATGTGAGGATTAAGTGAGATAGTTGGTGCAAAGCAGTTAGCACAGGATCTGGCACAAAGTGAGGCCTTTGATAAATTATTATTATTATAGTAGTTTTGATTTTCCTCCGGTCGGAATATAATTTAGTTGAAGTTAGTGACTGTGTCACAGCTGTGTCTCAGGCTGGTGTCTGCCGCCCTGAGCTAAGCCGTAAAAATCCCTAGAATAACTTTTCAAAAGCCTGTCAGCCTCTTGAGGCTCCTACACTTCTTTATTGTATTGTATTTTATTGTATTGTATTTTATTTTATTGCAGTAACAGTGGATTCTAACATCATATAGCTTTCAGATGTACGTTGTAATATATTTCGAGTTCTGTGTAGATTACATCGTGTTCACCACCCAAAAACTAATTATAGTCCGTCACCTCCCATGTGAGCCTCATCACCCCTTTTGCTCTCTCCCCTCCCCCCCTCCCCCTATGGTAACCAGCAATCCAATCTCCGTGGCTCTGTGTGTGTTTGTGATTGTTTTTATCTTCTGCTCATGAGTGAGATCACACGGTGTTTGACTTTCTCCCTCTGATTTATTTCACTTCACATAATACCCTCAGGGTCCATCCAGGTTGTCACAAATGGCCGGGTCTCATCATTTCTTATGGCCGAGTAGTATTCCATTGTGTATACGTACCACATCTTCTTTATCCATTCCTCCCTTGATGGGCACCTAGGTTGCTTCCAAGTTTTGGCTGTTGTGAATAATGCTGCAGTGAACCTAGGGGTGCACGTGTCTTTCTGCATTTGTGTCTTCGAGTTCTTTGGATGAATAGCCAGCAGTGGGATAGCCGGATCATAACGGTAGATCTATTCTTAGTTTTCTGAGGATACTCCCTACTGCTTTCCATAGTGGCTGCACCAGTCTGCGCCCCCACCAGCAGTGCAGGAGAGTTCCCGTCTCTCCACATCCTCTCCGACACTTGTCTCTTGTCTTGCTACTTAGAGCCATTCTGACCAGAGTAAGGTGACGTCTCATGGTAGTTTTCATTTGCACTTGTCTGATCGCTAATGATGTTGAGCACCTCTCCATAGGCCTGTTGGCCATCCGGATGTCTTGTTTGGAGAAGTCACTGCTCAGATCTTTTGCCCGTTTTTTTAATTGGGTTGTTGATTTGTTTTGTTGTTGAGGTGTATGAGTTCTTTCTGTATTTTGGGTATTAACCCCTTATCCGACATACGGTTTGCAAGTATCTTCTCCCAGGTGTTAGGTTGCGTTTTGGTTTTGTGGATGGTTTCCTTTGCCGTGCAGAAGATTTTTTTACTTTGATGTAGTCCCGTTTGTTCATTTTGTATTTTGTTTCCATTGCCCAGTCAGACGTGGTACTTGAACATAGGCTGCTAAGACTGATGTCAAAGGGTTTGCTTGTAGACGTTGCGTGGTTTCGGGTCTGACGTTCGAGTAAAACCCGAGGGAGGAGGCTGCAGTTCCCCGAGAGCGAGCTTGGCGGGGACCCTGCGTCCCTGTCAGCGCACCTTCCCGCTCCGCGAAGGTCCGAAGCGTGTGGGCGGGGCCCCAGGAGTTCTCCCAGGAGGGTGTCCCTGTCCCTGTCCGCAGTCCACCGCCGGAGGGGGCGGGGCAACGGCCTGGGAGCGTCTGGGCGGCGGCGCGCGCCCGCGAGGAGAGGAGCGCGCGCGGCTGCCGGGCCACCGTCGCGGGAGGCGTGGGAGGCGTCGGCGAGCCGCGCCTGCCTGGCCAGAGCCGAGCCCCGCGGAGTCCGGCCGCGCTCTGCGGCTCTCTCCCGGGCCGGGCTCGTCCGTGGACGCCGCTCCGTGTCCCCGCTGGGCACAGCAGCCCGGGCCCTCCACAGCCATGGCCGCTGGCCTGAGGTGGCCCTCCTTCAGCTCCCGCTCTTCCTGCTCGCCGGACACGGACGACCAGGGCGCCTGCGAAGATGATGCCGTCTGGGAGAGGTACCTGGGGGCGTGGGCCTGGGGGCTGGTGGGAGGCGAGCGTGTTTCTGAGGAATAGGCTTGTGCGCCGAGAGGTGCCCGTCAGGTCGCGGGACAGCTGTGCGGCGCGCGGAGCGGGGGGGGGGGGCGGGGGGGGGGGTCTCTTCGTGCGCGTCACTCGTTCATGGAACGGGCGGTGTGTGCCGGGCACGGGGCCAGCCTGGGGACGCGGTGCCCGGGAGTCGGGCGCTGAAGCGGCCCCCGGGGTCTTGGCTTCTTGGAGGGACAGACGCGAAGTCGATAAGGACACTGGTCTCGATGCGTTCTGAGGAGTGCAGGTCTCCCTCCTTTAGAGGCTACGTTCCGTTGGGGTTTTCATGAAGCCTGTTGTGCCCCTGAAGCTCAGGCCGGTTCAGGGGAAGTGGCCTGTCGAGGGCCACGTAACGTTTGTGTGCAGAGCCAGTGCTTTCCAAAGCCCTTGACTGTGCGGAAGTCTAGCTGTTAGGGGTGCGGTGGGGGCTGTCCGGGGAGCATTGTGAGCACAGGTATGTGTCCCACACTTGAAAGTCTGGCAGAGAAAGCGTGAGGCTCGAGGGTGCTCCGTTCGTTCCCTCCTTGCACAGAAAGTCTGGAGAGCTGACCTTGGGACAAGTCCTTCCTTTCCTCTGGTCGGTGCGTTGTTCAGTGGTCTGGACACTTGGTGAGCAAGACTGACAGGGTGTTTGACGTACTGGGCCTCACAGCCTAGTTGGAAAGGACAGATAGGCAGCGACTAGTTACCTAGGAGATACGTAAAAACTATTTCGTGTTGGGTGCTGAGAAATACGGCATTTACTGATAGACTTTGTGGCTTAGGCAGTGATGTTGAAGCTGAGAGCAGATGCCTACAAGAAAAGGAGGACTTGTGCGGGAGAGCGTTGGGACGGGGCAAGGGAGGAGTATGGCCTGTCAGAGGAGCTGAAAGAGTGCCCTGGAGCCTGGGGCCGCGTAGGGACTGTAGGGTGGGGAAAACAAAACTTTTCGGTTAAGGCTGGCGCTTTCTATAGGTTTTTGGAGACTAAGCGTGGTGATTCGGAGCGTGGACTCTGGAGCCAGACTCTGTCAAACGGGTCCTAGCTCTGCCACCTACGGGCTGTGTGAACTTGGGCAAGTTACCGTACCATTCTGTGTGTCAGTTTCCTGATCTGTCAAACGGGGATGATTATCATACACACTCCATAGGTGAGTGTAAAGGTGAGAGGATATTTCATAGCCGTAAAGTACTTAGAGCAGCGTCTGGCCTGTAGTAGGCGTTAGTAGTGGTTGATTAAATAAATGGATAAATGCATACATAAGTATTAAAGGCTCGGAGGCTGTCCCTGGTGAAACGTGTGAACTTGAATGGATTACACCCAACTTTGTTTCCTTTCCAGCTTGCAGTTGCTACTGACCGCATCTGTAGCACCGTGGAATTCGAAATAATCTCCCTCGACTTGGCTGCTCTTGGGAAAACAATCTAATGCTGTCAAAATTATCCCAGGGAAATAAAAGCCTTTTCAGTAGCCTAGATCACTTGATTCTTACACCCAAAGTCCTGGACATTATTGTCTCCAGTTTATATGAGGACACTGAGACTTAGATGGATGAAAGGCCTTTGCCAAGGTCACCCACGTAGTAAAGTGTAGAATCAGTATTAGAACCTGACTTTATATCCCCATCTCTGTGCATAGTGCCATAGGTGCTAAACAGGTTATTTCAATTAACGTGATCAGGCACAAAGTACCCTGAACTCTGGTATAAGTTCTTGGTCCCTTAGAAAAGGAATCTGCTGCTGTCCTTAAGGAGCCTGTAAGATTTCTGGGGTTATAGAATACATTGTTTGTAATAGAAAATTATGAAAGGGTGAGTCTGCAGGGCTAAAATGTTGAAGAGTGTGTGTGCATTAAGAGTCTTTTAGTTGCAAGTGGTAGAAACTCAACTCAAAATGGCTTCAGGAGACAAGAATACATGTATTGGAACACTTAACTGATTCAGATATGGCTGGATCAATGAGTTCAAATAATGCCATTGGGCATATGTCTCCTTTTGTTTTATTCTTGATTCTTAACCAGTCTCTCCTCAGTAAGGGAAAAGATGGGCACAGGCATCTCCAGGGTCTACACCCTACCAGCTTGTCCTCCCCAGAATAAAAATTGTGTCTATTTCCCAACATAGGTTTAACAAACATCCTGAGGTCCGGTAGTTGGCCCAGGTTTGGTGGTATCTCATTCTTGGAGCCTGGGGTTGGAGTTGAGCTTCAGGTAAATCACCTGGACTGATAATTTGGATGTGCTGGCTCCCTCAAAAGAAGATTGGAGGTTACTTCCAGAAGGAGTGATTAATGACATAGGCAGGCAATAAAAGAGAAAACATACTTTCACTACAGATAGAATATTTGGAGTTTCAGATTAACCCGTTTGTCCCGGTGTGATCCCTGTTGGCTTCCTGGAGGAGGCAGATCTTCCCTTTGGCCTTGATAAACATGGAGGGTATTGTGGTGAGGAGAGAAACAGGAAAGGTATTTCAGGCAGGGAGCCCCTTCTTCGCAAAGACTTAGATGTGGGAAGATGTGTGCAGGGGCACTGAGGAGAGGGTTTGCCCTCACAGAAAGGTTAGGGCTAGTGTCTCTTGATTAGGTCCCTGCTGTGTGCCCACAAGTGATCGAGCTCCTCGAAGGGCTATGGATAGTCGAGAGTCATCGCACAGTCTCTGGAGGCGGATGCTTGAGTTTCATCGTCATTTTCAAGCTGTGTGATGTTGGGCAAAATCTTCACGTTCCAGGGCTCAGTCTCCTGTTCTGAAAAATGGGAATAATAGTACCACCTCGCTGTAAGAATTAAAGCCAGTGGGGGCCAGCCCGGTGGCACGGCGGTTAAGTGCGCACCTTCTGCTTCTCGGTGGCCGGGGCTTTGCCAGTTCGGATGCCGGGTGCAGACATCGCACAGCTTGGCAAGCCATGCTGTGGTAGGCGTCCCATGTATAAAGTAGAGGAAGCTGGGCAAAGATATTAGCTCAGGGCCAGGCTTCCTCAGCAAAAAAGAGGAGGATTGGAAGCAGTTAGCTCAGGGCTAATCTTCCTCAAAAAAAAACAAAAAAGAAAGAAAAAAAAAAGAATTAAAGCCAGTGATGCCCAGAGAGTGCTTAGCATTGTGTCTGTCACATTAATATTCGATAAACGTATTATTTTTATTTCCCTCAGTGACATGAGGTTACTTTGACTCCCCCCTTTCAGATGAAGGTAAGTAACACGTGTAATGTGCTCTGAATCCGGAGACATGGCCCTCCTTTTATCAGAAAGCTCTTTGTTGGGGGGAAAGACAATTAGATAGCTAAGGCAGGGCTGAATCGTGTGGAGTCTTACCTCGTCCTAACAGAGCTGTGCTCCCACCATCCCAAATCCATGTCAATGTGGGGTTTTGAGTCAGAAACACCTGCCTTTAGGTCCCACTTCTACCCTGTACTGGTTTTGTGACTCATGAGCTACTCTCACGGTGCACATTTTAGGATACGTGACATCTTTCAATATCACACAGTTAAGAAGATTCAAAGCCCAGATTTGAATGTTGGTCTTCTGATTCCAGACAGGGGAAATCACAATCTAGGAAGTTCAACTCTAGGAATCTCTAGAAATTCAAGGGCTAAAATGACACGGTAGCATCCTCCTCCATCCATAAAAGCCCTTAGGAATTCAGGTAGCTCTTGGGGAAACCAAGGCCCCTCCTTGTCTCTCCACACCCCTTGGCCTCGTTCAGTCTCTGGGCCAACAGCTGAGCGCCCACCACATGTGGACACTGTAGGAGGTAGGAGGCCGCCTGTTGTTCAACACATGACCCAGGACCCTCTGGCCTTCCTGGGGTCAAACGCAGCTTTTCCTGCCCATGGCATCCATCTTAGGGTCACTCTTGATTGCAGGATGGGGTGTCAGAAGTCTACTCAGTCATTCACACACATTAACCCACTCATCTGGATTATATAGCTCTGCCGTTTTGAAAGCTCTCTCATATATGTATTTTCATACCATTCTCCTGGGAACAGCAATACCTACCATCTATTGGATATTTACTGTGTGAGTCTGGCTCTCTGCTCAAGTCCTGATGCATGTAGACCCACCAGGTTGTTTAAATGTCACCTTCTCAGTATGACCTTCTTGACCACTCTATTTAAAATTGCCTGCATCCTCCACCGCCCATTAGCATCCCCAGTCTCCTTCTTTCAGTTAATTTTTCTCAGTAACAGTTACCTCTCCCTAACGTAGCATCCAACGTAATTATTCATTTCCTAGTGTCTGTCTTCTCCCACTGGGATGTAAGTTCCACACAAGCAGTTGTTTCTGTTTTGATTACTTCCGTGTGCCCAGAACCAAGCCTGGAAACTGGCATTATGGATGAATGAATAAATGAGCTTAATATTCACAATATCTCTGGGAGGTCAGTTGTATTATTACCCCACTTTACAGACGATGAGGCTGAAGGTTAGGGGGAGTGCTTTGTTTTCATTTTCGTTTTTAGTTAATTTGCCCCCAATGTCACAAAACAGGAGAGACCAGAAGCGAGACCCGTGGCCAGGGTCTCTGGTTCCCAGTCCTCTGCTTTCTGAGCAGCCACGCGGAGGGAAACAAGTCAGTTCAGTGGCAGTACTGTTTCAGTCAGCACTGCTGTTTATGCTTGCAGCGTCCATAAAAATGTTATTTTAGTCCTGACACTGATGCTTATGAATAAAATTTAGTCCTCATTCAAAAGCACATTAGCTGAAGCCATTTGGCATCCTGTTACAGCGTTAATTTTTATGGAGAAGAATACACTGGCGAGGAGTACCTCTTCCACCTTCAAACAGAACAAGCGCCTCGAAGGCCAGGCCTGGTGACGCTCCCTCTGATCATAAGGCATTCCAGCATGTTGCTGCCGCTTTACTTATGGGACCAGGGATATAATTTTCAGATGGTGGTTTGTTTTGCTGCCGTGTTACATCTCGGGCTTGGCAATTACATTTCATTAACAGGGAAACATAAGTGATAAATCATTGATCAGAAACAGGTTGTTAATCGGTCTAGTTAAAGCGGCTGCCGGCTGGTAGGGCGCGGACTATAAATTGATGGATGCCTGGGCTCAGAACTTGCCCAGGTAGCCCATTAAAGCAATACTGCTAATAATTTTCACTACTATTTATTGAGTTAGATTCCTATGTGCCTGTAAGTGCTTTATCCTCACAGCAACCCTAAAAGGACTATTCCCATATTACAGATGAGGAAATTGAATTCCAAAATGCTTAAATGATTGGCGGCACTTCACACACCTTGCACGTGGCAGGGTTTGGACTCTGAAGCTGGTGCTCTTAGTACATTCCTCCTTCCTGAACTTCACCATTGGAGGGGGAAAGGGGACCACATTTGAGGCCACCGGCCAAATGTCTGACTTGCACACTGCTCCCCGTGGCGGCGCCTTTCTGGGGAACAGACCTAAGGCAACCGCGAGGAGGTTTTGGGAGAAACGTAGAATTTGCAAGACTGAATTTTAATCTGTGCCTCCAAGCAGCTGAAGTTGACCAGCACGGCCAGGCTGCAGGGTAATTCATCTGACTTCATCGCCACGCCTGTCGTCCGCGAGCAGAGTGGTGGCAGCTGGGCCCGTTCACATCCTATCAACCTTGTCTGTTGGAATGACACCTGGCTGTGCTGAAGCCTTGATTCCTGTAATTAGGAATGTAAACAACTCCAGCTTCCTCCCATCAGCGCTGGCTCTGTGCCTGCTTCCAGGTCTCCCAGCCCCAGGCTGTGCCTCCTGAAACAGGTGCCCTCCCCAAGCTGAGGCCCCATGGAACTGTGGGTGCCTTTTATTTTGGGTCTACCAGTGACCTATTGGTCCCCTTACCCTTTCTAAGGCATGACCTCAGTTAAACTCATAGTGACCTCACCTGGGTTATTTATTCCCATTTTATGGATAAGAACATGACTTTGGGAGAGATTGAATGCATGAGCTAAGGTGACACAGCTACTTTATCTCTGGGACAGGTTTTTTGTTTAGTCATCAAAAGTCCAGAGTATACATTAGTGTTCACTCTTGGTGTCGTACATTCTGTGTACAACATAAATTTGTTTGGACACATTTCTCAAGACATATACCCACCATCGTAGTATCATACAGAATATTTTCACTGCTCTAAAAAATCTCTGTGCTCTGCCTGTTTCTCTCCCGGCCCCCCAACCCTGTGAAACACGCATCTTATTACTGTTTCCGTAGTGTTCCCTTTTCCAGAATGTCATATAGTTGGAATTATACAGTATGTAGCCTTTTCAGATTGGCTCCTTTCACTTAGTAATATGCATTTAAGCTTCCTCCGTGTCTTTTCATGACTTAATAGCTCATTTCTTTTCAGCACAGAATAATATTCCATTGTCTGGATGTCCCACAGCTTATTTATCCATTCACCTGTGGAACGACATCTTGATTGCTTGCAGGTTTCGGCAGTTATGAATAAAGCCGCTGTAAACATCCACGTGCAGGTTTTTGTGTGGACATAAGTTTTCAGCTCCTTTGCGTAAATACCAAGGAGCACAACTGCTGGGTCCTTGGTAAGAGTATGCTTAGTTTTGTGAGCAGCCGCCAAACTGTCTTCCACAGTGGCTGGACCATTTTGCATTCCCACCAGCAATGAACAAGAGTTCCTGCTGCTCCTCATCCTCACTCGCATTTGGTGGTGTCAGTGGTCTGGATTTTGGCCAGTCTAAAAAACTTTTGAACCCAGATGTTTTGGCTCTAAATCCAGTGACCCTTCTAGTGGGATAATAATGCGTATCTAATAGGACCAGTGTGAAGGTGAAATGACATCACACATGTATTAGGAAAAGGAGAATATCTAAGCTTTGGCACGTGCCTGGCGCTGTGCTAAGTGACAGGTGGACTTCATCCTCACAATAACCTCGGGACTCAGGTGCTGTTACTATCTCCATTTTGCAGATAAAGACAGCAGCTCAGCGAGATTAACTGCTGTGCCCAAGGATGTGTAGGGAGTGGCAGAGCCAGATTGAAACCCAAAGCTGCCTGACTCTGGGGTCAGTGCCTTTAACCACTGGGCTCTGCCTTGCCTTGTATATTAGATAGATGTTCAATAACAGTGTTGTTCTCCCTCAGGCACACAGCAGGATCAGTTTCCATTCATTGGAGCAAAGGATCTACTGTGATGCCAGGGTCTCCATCAGGTGGCCTGTGGTTGTCCTCCTTGCAGCTTTTGTTATAAGACCCTGCGGTCAGCTCGCCAGCACACCCCGGCAGAGCCCCGAGTCCGTGCGTGCGGAGAATACGGAAGCCCAGAGCATCACCCTCCTCACAGCCTCAGCACGCGCTCTGAATCCTCATATCATCAATAACATTGATACCAACTAATTTAAACCCACTGAACCAGTGAACTGGGGCTGCAGATGTGTTTATGAGCAGGATACTAAGTCGCTATTTTAACTAAGTGGAACATTTCTTGCTTCAATTAATGAAAAGGTAGCAACTCTGAGGAAATATTAGGGGCATTAAGTTTTATATTGGCGCCATTTATTATATATGATTTTTAACACTTTTAATCACTTTATTCCGTGTTGACAGCTACTGAGAGAAAAAGAGCTTTCCACGGTGAGTGTGACCCAGGAATTACTGTCAAGCTGAGACAGATGATCATTGACCCCTGAGTTGCCTTGGTCTTTTGAGGAAATAGTGAGGATTTTATTAGTTTTATTAATGGCACTCAGGGAGATCAAGTTATTGATTAGCAAAGAATGAGTCCTTAACACGCACATTTCTTGGAAAGGGTAAACGAAGTAGAAGGGAATTAACATTTATTCAGCACCTACTGTGTGCCAGGTGTGTGCTGGGCTATCTACATACTGAATTAAATCTCCAAGCAGTCCTGTGAGGCTGGCTACAGTGATGTCCGTTACACAGAGGAGGAAATGGAAAGACTGAGATACTTGCTCATTCAGTAAAACTTTTGCGCCCTGCTAGTTCACGACGGGGCTTAGATCGTGAATACTATAGTACACTCCCTGCCCTCAGGAAGCTTCTATTCTGGTGGGGGAACTAGATATTTATGATTATTTTTGATGATTATAATAGTGAAACAAGTGCTGGGACAAGCAGAGAATGGAGGTTCTCTGGGAACCTGGAAAAGGCAAACTTCATTTAGACCTTAGGGTGAGAAGTTAAGGAGGGCTTCCTGGAGGAAGTGATGTCTAAGCTGAGATCTGGATGATGACCAGGGCTCAGCCAGGCAAACAGGGGAGGTGGAAGAGGGGTGGAAGCGTGTGCCAGGTAGAGGGAATATTATGTACCAAGGCACAGTGGTAGGGCAGAACCACTAACTTCCCAAGGCTCGTGTCTCTAGTATGTGACAAAGCTAATGTCTGAATCCAGGTTTATCTGACGCTTTCTATTGAAACCCAACACAAGAGGGAACCCGTGCTCTTCTTAGCCACATAATTAAAATATCTAGTCCTCAAAGCAAGCATCCAAGTAGTCTGAGATATGCCTACGGCTCCTAGTTCGTGCCTTGGTGGTCTGACAGTGACGTCCGTGGTCCCAGAGAGTCAGCATCTTAGGGCTTTGAAGCTAGGCGTGAGAATTGTTCTTGGCTTCCTTCATGGTTTCTCACACAGCGATGTAAGGCTTCAAGGGGATGTCTCTGTAAATGTTAGGTTGTGAGGAAGGAATCCCCGGGCTCGCCAGCTCAAGCGCTTGTAAGGTGCGGGGAGCATTTTGCCTTCGCGTTGGCGTGACTGAGGGTAAAGCAGTGCCAGCAGAATGGTGGTTCTTTCTCCACTGCCTGGCTCCGTCTTGCACCCTATGTGGCCCATTCCCAGGCAGGTGCTCCCCCTTGTGGGGTGGATGGCTCTCGCCGTTGTGATTCTTCATATTGTCGGTTGAAGTCCCGACCATATACGCAGGATGGGGTGGGATGCGAGCGACAACCTAAGCTCAAATGGAAGCCCTGCCATCTGAGACCCCTGGCTCTGATTGGCCTGCTTCAGCCGACTGCTCTCCCTGGAACACTTGCTGTTGTGAAGGGAATGCGATAAGCTGATTGGCTGAGGCCGGGCTTGGGCGCTCCACGCCAGCTGGGCAGGGGCTGCGCGTGTCCAAGACACGGTTCCGGTGGGGGGAAATGGGGCTGTAACTGAAAGGATGGGGGGTGGATCCCGGGCTCTTGCGAGACTACCTCATGCCCTAAGGATATCAGTCCTCTCTTGAAATCCCAGTGACACCCACGACAAACACCAGCCTTGGGGAAACGCTGAGGGGGAGCCCCAGCTGTTTCAGGGGTCGCGTGGAAGGAAGCCAGTCTGCTCTAGAAACCCCAACACCGGCGTTCCCGTCGAAGCTGCACTTCCACGCGCTGTGACACCTCAGGCACATCTTTTAGTCACTCCGGGCCTCAGCTTCCCTCTTTGTGAAATAGGAATGTTGATCCTGGGTTTGCAGTGCTATTGGTAGGATAGATGGGATACGGGACATAAAACCCCCCGTACCTGTCACACACCGTCCACGCGGTAACCGCCAGCAGATCCAGTGAGCTGCCTGGCTTTGAATCCTTCTGCTCCTCTTAGTATGTTATTCAACTCCGTTAGCTGTATGATATCTTCCTTTTTCCTATTATTACCTTATCATATTTTTCTTTTTGTTCTATGTAGTCTTGTTTGGTATTTTTAATGTTTTAGATTTATTTTTTCAATCTTATTATAACTTATTCTCTCTATTTACCCATTTTATTTTATGTTATCTACATAGCTTACCATTTCGTACGATATTGTAAAGAGAACATGATATACAGTGTTTATTTTCTAGTCACCATTTTTATCTTTCTAAGACTGCCTTTGAGCGAATTTCTTCTATTAGTAAATGCAATTAAGTTGATCCTACTTATTTATTTTTTAACCAATATTCGTTTCTTTAAATATGTTATTTGTTTTTAATGCTGGGTCTAAATACTCGGTGATTATCTGTTGTAATAATGGCACTGGAACTCTAAGCTGTACCCAGATACCCCAGCAACATTTAGCAATATTACATTAGAGCCCTTTGCAATTAAAAAAATAAATAAAAGTACTTTAATAGCCAAGATCTTATTTTTGTCTCGCAAAAGCTCTGCCAGGAGGAAGAGAAAAAATTAAAGTTCAGAAAAGTGCACCCTCTTGACTCAAATCGCATAGCTGAATGGTGGAAGCAGAATTCTCTTTCTTTTCTTTTGACTCAGAGCCCATTGTTCTTTCCATGTTAACATGTTCTTTTGCTTCAGGACCATGCACCTGTTGAATAAAGCCAAATCCTTGGGAACTGGACTTCACTGTTTTTTTTCAGGACAATTGAAATCTCATTTCCATCAAATTTCCCAGAATGTTCTTCACTAATCAAAGACAGTGTAGAGTTCACAGCAGGCTGAGGACGTGTCAGGTATCACAGCAGATTCTTGAGTGAATTATACTATTTTCCTCCAGCTAAGAGTGTTTTACCAGGAAACAGGGCCTTGTAGAAAGATCATGACCTTTGGAGTCAAGAAGAAAGACGTTTATATCTTGGCTTTATCATTTCTTGGCTCTGTGGTGACTCGGTTAATCAAGACATTTTCCATACCAGGGACAGCAGCCCAATGTAAAGTGATTTAAGTAAATAGAGGAATTTATCAGTCTATGTATATGCAGAGTTCAAAGGTAGCATTTGCTAGGTCTCGTGCCTATCTCTGAACCAATCTCTGTGTCCAGGGAGGGAAACACAGTGATTGGCTCTGCCTCAGCCATGTGCGCATCCCTGGATGCACAAGGACTCAGAATGGGGGTGGATAGTTTCTCAAAGAGAAATCAAGAGTCCTGAAAGGAGAGAACAGTCAGGAAGCTTCATCAAGAAAGTTATCACAATGACCTTGAGCAAATTATTTCACCTTGCTGAGCCTTGTTCTCCTTATTTATGAGACAGGAAGAATGACATACTTACTCTGCTTGTGGTTTGGATGAGATGTCAAAAATATTTTGCATGTAGTGGGTGAACAATAAGTGTGAGTTTTCTTACTCTCTTCTGATGCTTCCACCTCCATTTTTCCCAGACTCTCCCAGGAGTATGTATTGGAACAGCAATGGTGTGTCACCTTAGTAAGAAGCGTAGTTGCTTTAGTTGATTTGTTCTTCCTCCTTATAAAAAATGGTATATTTGTAGATAAGATGGAGCAGGAGATAATCAGTAAAAATAATGATACAGGAAATTCTTTCCTTGCTGAGAACCAAAACAGAAATGTGATCCGAGACCAGATAAGATTTGGGATGAAAATGCTTTCTAATTGTTGTTTATAGCAATTCTCTGCAGACATTGGTGGTGGTAACATTCTATCCTGATACCTTCCTAGGTTCTCAGGAGAATCCTTAATTTGTTGTATGACTGATTGCTTTATACCCGTCCTGTTCTACCAGAGGGCTGGGATAAGACTGAGGACAAGAGAAAGTGCTAGGAGAGAATTTTAGAGCTGTTTTGTGTGGTTTAAATATCTAGAGAGATGCATATCATTTAAAATTATAAGATAGGATTTAACCATATTATTTTTTCTTTACATTTAGATTTTTAATCTATCTAAAATTTAATATACAGTATAAAGTAACGGATTTCATTTTTTTCCCAGATAAAAGGCAGTTGTGCCAACACTATTTGTTAAATAAAAGTATGCTTTGGTTACTGGCATTTTTCATTATTTACAATTGTCATCTATAATGCAATTTATCTCAAGGTTCACCCCCCCATCTATTTATTTATTTATGTTAATACCGCATTGTTTTTATTATGATAATTTCATTATATGTTGTAATACCTTGCAAGGCATGTCATTCCTCAGTATTCTTCTTTATTGTATTTTTGGTTATTTGGGGAAATTAATTCTCCAAATGAAAATTACCATCATTTTATAAAATTGACAAAAGTTTGGTATCCAAATTGAAATTATATTGAATTAATATGATAATTTTCAAATAGTTGATATTTTAATACATTGTCATGCCATCCATGGACATTTATCTTCCCACTTACTGTATCTACATTCATATTCTTAAATACAATTTTATAGATTTCTTCATTTAATTCCCATATCTTTGCGTTTAATGCATTTCTAAATATTTCCTAGCTTTTATCATGTTTATGAATATGTTTTTCCCATTTTTATTTCTGAGTGCTCAATTTAGAAATGTATTGATTTTTGTGTATTTATATTACATACAGCCACTTTATCAAATTAAAATGTTTTGTTTTTTTTTTGAGGAAGATTAGCCCTGAGCTAACTGCTGCTAAAATGGTTTTTGTGTGTAGACTCTTAGACTTTCTATATTTATAATCGTGTCAGCAAAGATAAAAAAATTTTCTCTTCTTTTCCAGTAGTTCAGCAATCATTCATTTTTCTTGTCTTATTGTATTTTATAAAACCTCCCCCAAAATGAAAATTAATGCTCGTGTGCAGAGCATCTTTACCTTGTTCTTGATGTCAATGAAATGGTTTTTGAGAGTTTAAGGAGAGCAGTCCTGATGTCCATGTGCCATTTCAATTTCAAAATTAACAGTTCCTTTACTCGTATCTCATAAGACATGTTTTAAGGTTGAATTAGGTAGAAATCTTATGGCGGCAAATGGCAGAAACTGAACTTAAACTAGGTAAAGAACATTTGTAAATTCAAATAACTGTAAAGTTCATGTTGGCTTCAGGAACGATTGGACCAAGGTTCTCATTAATGACATCAGGAACCTGTCTCTCTCCATCTGTGATATTCTCTCCACTGGCTTCATGGCCACACTGTCCTCTAGTAACCCCAGACTTACGTCCCCTCAATGCAGCAAGCCAAACAGAAAGTGCACATTTTCCTAATAGTTCCAACTGAAATCCTGATCTGATTTGGTGACCATGAGCCTCAAAACTAATCAGTCGCTTTTGCCCAGAGGATAAAACTGTGACGGGACATGCCTGGATTATATGCCTATTGCTCTGGCTGATTTTAAGGCCCAGCGTGGGCTAAGAATGGGGATGGGAGAGATGATTCCCTAAGGAAAAATGAAGTGTTGTTCCCTAAAGAATGAGAATCAGCAAAACGACACGTTCCACCGAGTGACTTCTCATTATCCTAGTCTTCCTCTGGATATGTTCTCTCTCTTTTTAAGAAATTAATATTCCTTTAAAACTGAGTACTATATTAAAGTGTACTGACCAGAACACTGTGGAGGGAGACTATTATCTTCTTCTTTCTAGACAGTATACTTTTGCAGTATAACCTAAGATTCTTCACGTTTTTGCTAACCACATCATATTTCTGAGTCCTTTTGAGTTAGTGTTGAATAACTGACATCACAGATGTGACTACTTTCCCGGTCTTATCTACCAAAGTTTAGTACCATATTTGGTATTTTTAGAATCAGCTCCATCACTCCAGATTATTGGACTATTTTCCATTCCTAGTCCTGACATTTAGTCCTTTTTTCATTCTTTTCAGGCTTGTGTCATTTGATGAATATTTATTTCCTCCATGTATTCATCCCTCCGAGCCTTTGCCCTCCAGATTCCCATTGCCTGGGATGAACGTCCCTCTCCCATCCATTTGATGAATCCATAGTCTAATTTTGAGAACTAGCAAAATGCTCCTGCTGAAGTGCCCTGATAAGTTTTTAATGTTTCTCTGTGAGCATTTATCACCTTATGCTTTAAAAGAATGTTCTATAACAGATTAAATGACATAAGACTTTTCTATTTCTTGAAGATTTGACAGAATTCACTTCTGAAGCTTTCTAGGCATGTATTTTTTCTTGCAAAGTTGGATTGCCTCTGTGTCTGAGACCCTTTCTCCATTCTTCAATATTGAGAATTTGAATTTTATTCTTCTTCTCTTTATTAAGTGAACAGATTTTTTTTTTTTCCCCAGAAAACCATGTTTGGAGTTGTATTCATCATTTCAACTTTTTTTTTTTCTATTTCATAATCTGGTAATTTCTGCTTTTATCTTTGGAAAGTGCTGCCATCTGTTTTCCTTGAGTTAAGTATAATTTATTTTCATTTGTATAATTTAAAATTCATAACATTTAGAACTATGAATTTTCCTCTGAGACCTCCTTTGATACATCCTAGGGGTTCTCAGGAATTCATATTGAACTTTCTGTTTAAAGTATAATTTTAAATAATTATGTACTTACGTCTTCTACCTGACTACTCATGAGCAAAGCTGAACAGTGTTTACAGAAATATGTGAACGCAGAATCTAAGAAATGTTGATCTGTTCTGTAGGTAAATGTGCACAACGTTGAAGAGTAAGTGTGTGTATTATCACCTGAGTCTGTTACCATGCTTGGACTTCAGCAACACAGGCCAGTATGAAAAAAGAGCATCAAGTCAGATTCTTGCAGTTGACAAGTTAGCTTAATCCACACAGGAATTTACCCACTCATGCAACTGAAAAGTCCTGGGTAATGAAGGATACAGGCATGATGCAATCAGCTGCTTAAATGATGTCATCACATATCTCGTCCTCTCTTTTTCTCTTTCACACACACTTCAAGTTGTAGCTATGTTTTCCCTTATTATCCTCTCTCTCTGTATTGTAATAAGCTGCCCTTCCTCTACAGATCCACACATGCACTCCTTATAATTCACAAGGCTTGAGGAAAAGAGGTACGTCCTGTGAAGTCCGGAGAAAGCCCAGGACAGCTCAACTTGGGATATGTGCCCATCCTTGCATTTCTGTGGCTCAGGAGAGGAAGGACCTTGATTGGCCATTCCTGGTCCCTGATGATATCTCTAGAACCACAGAAGTGGGATCTACCCCATGGAAAAAATGAAGATTGAGCAGCATTAGTAAGGAATTCAGGGTTGGGGGGGGCGTTCCCCAAAGGAATGGATATTGGACAGGCAAACAGATTCCACAATGGCTGATCCCTAGGTGTTCAGTCAGACAGGGTTCATGGGTAATATCAAAAGGAGGAATGTGTGGACTCTAGGAAGAGTCAAAATTTAGAGACCTTGAATGCCACATTGAAAATATTTGGGCTTCCTAGACATGTCACCCTAAGGAGGACAGGGTTTTACTTATGTGGCATCCAGTCGGGGAATGGTTGATTTAAATCTCATCATGAGGAAACATCAGACAAACCCAAATGAGGAAAGTTCCATTTAAAAGAAAAAAATGGACTCTACAAAAAAAAGTCAATGTCATAAAAGATAAAGAAAGGTTGTGGGAATGTTCCAGATTAAAGGAAACGAAAGAGACACAGCAAGTAAATGCAATCTGTGATCTACTACGTCCTGTACTAGAAGGAAGAAAACTGCAGTAAGGGACTTTATTGGGTCACTTGGCGATATTGGAATTCAGACGTTAGATTAGATAAAAGTATTGAATCAGTGTTAAATTTAGTGAAGAGGATAACTGGACAGTGGTGACGTAAAAACACCTCTTATTCTCAGAAATACACACTGAACTATTAAAGGTAAAAGGCCGTGATATGTATGACATACTCTAAAGTGGTTCTGGAAAATAATTGTGTGGTGTGTCTGAATATTTACATAGAGCAAATGATAAAGTAAAATGTTAGCAATAGGTAAATCTGAGTAAAGCGTATACAGGTATTCTTCGTAATATTTTTATTCTTTCAACTTTTCTGTAAGTTTTAAATTATTTCCAAATGTAACGTTTAAAAATATATTGGGATTTGTCTTTCTTTAGGCAATAGCAAAGTAATTGAAGTTTTTCAACAAGCTTGTGATATACGATACATTTTTAAATCTATTTCAAAAGACACTGCAATTAATGTCAACTCAGCCCTGATTCAGAACGCGATTGATTTCATCTTGTTGGCAGAGATCTCACACCATGCTCTTATTGGTTGTTTGAGGGCATTTTCAAGGGAATTCAGGAAAGGGTTTCCTCACTGCTTATATCTGCTGTGCCCTTTTCTCTAAAAATCGGAAACACCTTTTAAAGAGAGATTGTGCTGTTTACGATGGCCAGGGCACATTAGAATGGAGATGACCTGGAGGTGGGAGGGTATTTAGTGGGCTCTTGGCAATAGTTCTGCCGAGAAACAATGAGGGGAAGAGAAGAGAGAATGTCTCTGGGAGATATTTAAGGGAGTATTATCAGGACTTAGTAACTAATTGAACATGGAAGCCGGGGCAAGGATGATGAAAAAGCCAAGTTGTCTGCTGTCGAATCCTGATGAACGATAATGCCGTTAGCGGAACTGAAATAGAGGTAGAGAAGTGGGTGGATGGAGCTTCTGGAGCAACGTGGAAGAGAATGAGGTTGTTTTGGCGTTGTTGCCTCTAAGGGATTTCCAGTTGCACGTATTGAGTAGGAGATTGGAATGAGAGGTATGGTGTTGAGAAGAAGAGTCAAGACGCCCTGTGAAGTTTGCGGGTCCTCAGGGCATAGGTGGTCATAAAGCCTTGGGGACGGCTGGACTTCCTCAGGAAAAGTGGAGGCATGAAAAAGGAGAGGACTCTGGGATCATTGCTTTTTATGGATCACTCCAGAGCTCCTGGGACAATAAAAATTCACCACGCTTGAAATATATCTCATGAAGCCAAGTGGGACAAGTTGGGCAAAGTCCTAGTTTGTTTATTACCGAGGAAATAACTCAGAAATGGTGGAAGAGGTTAAGACTTAAATTCCTTGCTGACCAGAAATCTGAGTAGCTGGCAAATCCAGGCGAATGGTGGAAAGGTGGGCCTAGGTGTTGGGGGCTATCCAGAAATAAGAGCTGTTGAACATATGCCTTTAGACAGAACACAAGAATTGGATCATTCCATGTTTCCAGAGAAAGGACTTTAGCTGCCCAAACGCATCGCTAGAGTTCCTTACTTGAAAACGAGTCACAGAAGTGTTTATTAAGGCATTTTACACAAATAGTCTTTCTCTGCTTGTCAGGTTCCCATCAGTAAAGATTTCCGGGTAGACGAGATAGTTGACTGGTTAAGTCTCTCTCCGACAGAAGGGACAGAAATCCACCTCCAACTGACTTAAACGAGTGTGTTGACTCACGGAACTCACCACCAGGGATTATGCAGTATAATGTTTAAACTTTTAGGCTCTGGAACCTGACACCCTGAGTTAGAATCTCTGCTTCACTACTTACTTATCCAAACAGTTTTCTCATCAGGAAAACAGAGACAATTATAGTACCTACGTCATAAGGCTGCATGAGGGTTAATTGATTTAATATCAGTAAATCTTTTAGAACAGGGTCTGACAGAGTAACTGCTAGTAAGCGTTGGCTAATTTTATCCCGCAGTAACTGGTGTTCCAACAATGCCCTGCATGAATCTGCCTCTGCCAGTTTTTGGACTGGCTCTCCTGTTGACATTGATCTCAGGCAAGCTCTCCCCTGTGCAAAGACAACCACCAGAAGCTGCAGGCTCGATGCTACCAGGTTAGCAATCCCGGCAGAAGGAATGTGTCTTTTGCTTAATATTTCCAGCAAAAGTTCCGAGGGGCCGGCACTGTGGCTGAGTGGTTAAGTTCGCGCGCTCTGCTGCGGCGGCCCAGGGTTCGGATCCTGGGCGCGGACATGGCACCGCTCGTCAGGCTACGTTGAGGCAGCATCCCACATCCCACAACTGGAAGGACCTGCAACTAAGATATACAACTGTGTACAGGGGCGGTTTGGGGAGATAAAGCAGGAAAAAAAAAAAAAGATTGGCATCGGTTGTTAGCCCAGGTGCCAATCCTTAAAAAAAATTAAAAAAAAAAAAAAGATTGGCAACAGTTGTTAGCCCAGGTGCCAATCTTTAAAAGAAAAAAAAAAAAGGTTCCGAGGGTGACTTTCACTGGAACTAGGTAAAATGGCCATCACTGAACTGGTCACTAAGGGCAGTGGAATGAACTAGACTAATGTTCCCTCTGGAGCCAAACACTGTGTTTGCTTCTCTTTCATACTGAAGGTATTTTCATCGTGACACTTGAGAGGGTAGGTTGGAAGCGGGTGAAGGGATGGCCTGGCAGTGCAGGACGAGAAAAGTAGACTTTGAACCAATCCTGCTGTATTTAGCTTTATGCCACGCACTCACCTCTTGCAAGTGCCTGGTACCCCCAAGTCCCAGGCCTTCCACGTTCCTTTGGAACAAATTTGCTTGCTCCTTTTTCGTGTCTGCCAGTGTGGGTGCTTAATTCCAGCTTTTTCCATGCTGCCAAGTCAGTTTTGTCACCCACTCTTGTCCCCTCTCAAGTTCACTTTATCCGTGTATATTTACGCTACTTAACGTGTATTTACAGTCATGTTAGTGGACTTTCTGGAGAGAAAGGAGAAGAATGCACATGTTCATTCCACCTTGTAATCTTGATGCCCTACAGAAAGTTTTCTTAAGGCGGTGATTCCTGCCGTGCTGACAAATACTGTTCTCGAGTATAACGGTTTCCCTCAATAAGATGTGTTGGATAAATAGGAGAGACTATGGATTCTGCCTGCTTCCCTGAGCAGTGAGGACGCTTCTTTCTCTACCATTGATGGGAGGCACAGCAGACTATGCTTTAAGAGCAGCTGGTGAAGAAACTGGTTAGTAAGTACCCTTAAAGATGCTGTGGTAAGGACAGCATTTGGTAGAGAGATGTACAATGGTTAAGATCATGTGTCCAGTCTTATTAATCATAAATAAAGGTAAAAGAGCCCTTAAATGAGATCTGTGGGGAAACTCAACACAAGAAGCAGATGCTTAACTTCTGTGGGCACTTCTGGAAGCATCCATTTCATGAGACATCTCATGGCCAATGTCTCTGCGTTACATATGCAACAGTGTTTCTAGGTGCCAGCACCTTGGGCCAGCATGTGGGATATGAAGGTGAATAAAACAGAGCATCCACTGGGGCTTTGTTTCCCATTAGAAGGACTAAAATATTTTGGTAAAATGTGATGGCTGCCAAAATAGTAAAAGGCCCACTGTGGGATGTGACATATAGCATGTTATACAGAATAAATTAAAATACCTGGTCAAAGTGATTTCCTGATTACGTTTTTTCAGACTCTTCAGTTAGTGGTTTCCACCTGAACTGGGAAGATATTTCTGTTTTTTTGTCCATAAGCATCAGCTCAGTGCCTGTGGTTAATGTTCAGAGTTAACCCATTTTTATTATAATGCCTGTGGTTTTTGTATTTGTTGTTGTTACTTAATATCCGAGCTCATCTTCCCATTTAATGTCTTTTCTTTCAAGCATAAAATTTCCCCGCCTATGCTGAAATAGCATTTTAAAGAAAAAGGGTTCCCATATGAGTGTGTATTTTTAGGGCTAAAAGCAAAGATCCTGTTAAGGTGAATACAAAAACTCCACTATCTAAGTTAGCCTTGGGGCTGGTTAAGACCCAGAAGGTGGCAGGTAGAAGGAAGTGCTCAGGCCGGTTTGGGAAATCAATGGGAAAGTGTAAAAGTGGAATTTCTTAATAATACCCCATCCTGAAAACTAAGGTGACTTTGTTTTTACTCAATAATATAATGAGTTTTATTTTGAGTGATGCTGGATTTAATGGCTAAATCAATATGTGTATTTAGCCTTGGGCTTTATTTCCACAGTAAGTGATGGGAGATAAGCAGCCTTAGAGTGTGTTAATTGGTTTGTGTTTAGCATTTAGGCTAATCAGCAGTAGCAGAGGTGCCCCGGGCCACTTCGGGCCTGGTAATGGGCTTTATCTCAACCAGGCTTTGTTTACGTTATTGACTGGAGTTGAATTGCTCCTGTTTCTTATACACTTGAACGTTAAGCTGGATTTGCAAGTGTAACTCAAGAATTAGCCCAGGTCTGGAACAAGGCAAACCAAATGAAAAGCAAGTATCATGCCATCCCTGGCATAGGACAGCTGTGAGGGTTAATAAGAGGCGGAGAAGACTTAGCTGGATGAAGAAAACTTTAAACCAGGCATCAGAGCTCGAGGGACCACATGTGAAACCAGGGTTTCTCAAATTCAGCACTATTGCCGCTTGGGGCTGGATAGTTCTTTGGTGGGGGTTATCCTGTGCATGGCGGGGATGTTTAGAAGCATCCCTGGCCTCCTTCCAGCAGAGGAGAGTAGCACTCCTGCCCCAAGTTTTGACAAACAAGTGTCTCCAGACATTGCCGACTATCTCCTGGGAGCCAGCATCACACCGGATTGAGAACCACTGGGTTAAATGAGGCTCAAATATAGCTTTGGTCCCTGCAGAGGTAGGCATGTATGTATGTGTGTGTGTCGTTGTATTAGATGCTAGCATTTTAATAGTTTGGAGATTTCACGTAATTATCTGCATTTTGGGGTTCTCCTGAAATATGGGGAGATCTGTCCTCAGTGCCACATGGTAATTACCAACAGGAGGTGGTTAGTAGCTGTCCCTTTTCAAAAAGACACATGCTGTCCAGGCCCCCCTCTGCTGTGTCTCTCCCAGGCTGCTTGTCTCATTTGCCTGCACTGGCTCCTGGAGGCATTTGCTTTTCTAACTCCTGCTTTAACTTTTGCACTGTCAGAAGCGTATCCCTTCACGCCAGGAGGATTTGGGCTCAGATGGAACTGAACTTGGGTCTTGGCTTGACCATTACCGCTTTTGAGACTTCTCTGTGTCTCAGTTTCCTTATCTGTTGTATGGTTTAGCCTCAGGAGCATCTGCAAAATGGGAATGTTAACATATACAATTTAGAGAAGTTAGAGACTTAAAAGGGACCATATCTGAAAGCCCTAGAACTTAATAAATGTTGCTCCTCTGTCTCATTTTTTCAAATGCCCCTGGGCTTCTGTTCCGAAGGTGCGCAGACTCATAAGATTAGGCCATTTCCTCTCTTTCTCATTTGCATCTTTTCAGGCCTTGGAGACCGGAGCCTCTATCCATCAGCTGACAATGGCCGTCAGGGCCGCCACGCTTTGTTTTCATGAACTATGAGGGGAAATGGGGGGTTATGAGGCAATATCAAGGGAAGCTGCTTCAACACTACTTTTCTCTCTTTCCCCTCAAGGACAAACTTCTGGGGACCAAGGCAGTTAGATACAGTGCCCCCGTTACACACACACACACACACACACACACACACACACACACACACACACAAATCAAGCAGGAAGTCAGGCATTCAGGACATGCAGCACGGATTCAGACTCAGCTGGCGTCTGTGGATTAGCTCCTAGGACCTTGAGGTCCTGAGTAATTTCTCCTGTACTGTCTCACTTGGCAGCTTCCGTCCTGCCGGTGGTCAGAGAAAGTGGGACGTTCTGAGTTAGTTTCGCTGGTGCTTCACTGGCCTTTACGCAGCTCCTTAAACGGTGGGGTCTTGTCCTGGAGTCTTTGCACATGCTGTTTCCTCTGTCTCATGTGTGCCTCTCCTCTCCCCCAAACCCTTTATCTAGTTACTTGTTCCCTTCCTTCAGCTCTCTGCTCAATTGTGAATTCCTCAGGGAAATGTCTTCTGATCACCTGATTCTGTTAGTTTGTTTCATGACCTCATGCTCCTCCTCTCAAAGCGTCTGTCATTGTTACCCTGTAGTCTCTTTAATAAGTATTTGTCTTCCCCGATAGACTTGCACTTGTCTCAGGTCAAAGGCCATATCTGATTTTGCACACCTTTATATCCTTAGCTCCCAGCATAGTGCCTAGAACATATTAGGTGCTCAATAAATATTTTCAAGTGACTGAGAGAATAGGTTTTCCTGGAGTAGCAATCTCCAGATTCCAGTGGCTTAACAGAGCAAAGGGGTCTTTCCCCTTCAGGCACGCTTCTTGTCGACAGCAGTAGGCTCCAGCCTCTGCCGCATGTCATCCTTTCGCAGATCTGTAGGCAGAGGCAGCCTCTGCCATCTGGACTGTTGCATGGTCAGTGTGGCCAAATGTGCACCAGCTCTTAAATAGCCTTCCACCCAGAAGTGACATATTTCACTTCTACTCACATTGTATGGGCTAAAGCAGGTCACATGTTGTTGCCTAACCTCAGTGGGGTGGGAAGTGCAATGCTCCTGTGTAAAAACCAGTTTAACCGTCTTGGCTATAAGACCTGTGTGAACTACAGCCACTGACCTTGGGGAATCAACTCTGCCAAGTCAGCCTTCCATTTTAGCTTAATTTATCCTGGCAGCGTGGGCCACATCTCCCTTGCTCTTAGGAAGCCCACATTAGCATCCATTCTTCCATTCCTTCAACTAACATTTTCAGAAACTGCATTCTGGGCCAGGCCCAAGGTGAGCAATGAGGCCAAAGATGAGTAGGGTGTGGTCCCTGCCTTCAAGAGGTCTATAGACTAGTATGGGTGGGAGTTTTTAATGTGTTTATAGTCTAAGTGGCTTTACAGTGTGGAAAGTGTAATTTTTAAATATAGTTTTGTTTGTTAAGGTAGGGCTTTTAAATTGAGGTTCAAGGAAACCTGGCAATCTCTGGATATATTCTTGGATGTCTGTCACTGTCAAGTCTGAGAAGTATTCGTCTAGGGGGATATTTACATGGAATCAAATAAATGCAACAAAGTCTGATGACTTCACAAAGACACGTTATGTATAGTGCTGAGGGAATCCTCAAGAGGGAATGACTAATTCTGCCTGTGGGAAGTGAAAGAAGCCTTCACAGAGGAGAGATTGTCTGAACTGGGTATTGAAGAAGAAGGCAGAATGACTAGATAACTTGTTAGAAGAGAGAGTATGTTTTGGAGCTGATAGCTGATTCCTAGTCTGGGATTTGCCATTGATCAGCTACATGATATTAAACAGTTCTCTTAATCTCTCTAAGCCCGGGTTTCTCTTCTGTAAGAATGGACATGACAACACTCCCTGTTGCGAGAACGGTTAGCACACATACCACATTCGCAGTTATCATTACCAGCTTGAGAAGGAAAAAAGAGTCCAAGTATGGAGGTACGTGTGCAGTGGCAGAAAGCTAAGACACAGCTTGGCATGGTTAGGAAAGTGGAAGTAGTTCAATGTGACTAGAGCTATGGATTGCTAACTCAAATTCCTCCAGGGGCCAGGCAGGTAAGATCAGCAAGTGAAACCAGAGAATAAAGATGGGTGGAGACTATGGCAAACTGGAGAGCCCACCTGTTGCCTGAAAACATTGAAATTTAACTGTTTAAAACGCACGAGCAGGTACAATAAATCATGACTTCAGGCTGGGTTTGGCTGGTGGACTGCCAATAACAGCCTGATAACAGGTATGTGTGTGGTCATGAGTGTGTGTGCTTGTGTGCGTGTGCATGCAGAAAACGGGCTTGGAATGGAGACAATGTGAGGGATTATGATAGAAAGGGAGGCAAAATTACAAGGGCTATATGAGGTTGAGATCTGAGTTACAGAAGTGAGGATATGAAATCTATAGATTCCAGGCTTCCCTTCCCATGTGTTATTCAAACCAAAATTAATGAAAGCCGGGCCAGGGTCAAAGAGCCTTTGGAGTTTCTGGAAGAGATTGAGAGGGCTGTAAAGTTGGAGAAGAGAGTAGATTCTACACCTGAATAATCAGTTAATGCCTTTTTAATGATTGTGAAGGAGATATGTACAAGTTCCAAGTCAATCTCAAGGATTAATTAACCAAGGCAACAGGGCCTGTGTCTCAGCAGATAAGCCAGCAGAGAGTGGCTTGCAGACAAGCCCATTTTACCGTCAAACAGGAAGACACAGATTCACGTCTTACCTCCTCTCACGTGGCATCTGCGGAAAGGACTCAGCATTTTCCTGTCAAAGTGTATGAGTTTGAGGAGCAGGGAGAGGAGAAATGATATGCAAGAACACTGAAAAGAAAGGAAGGTTTGTTCCTCATCCAATGAGCCAAATCTAATAAAGAAAGCTCCAGGGAGAAGAAAATCAAGATTCAGGCAGCTGAGAAAACCTGGTTAGCGGAATCTTTTCTAAGCGCTATTGAAGATTTCCTGAAATTTGTAGTTCCACTACCACAGTTTTTTGTTTCTCAGAAGCCACTAATATTTTTTCCATTGTTTATGAAAATGTCCAGGTACCCTAGCAATAAATTTTGTACATCACAGCCTCGGCTGACATGTCCCTGTTGGGAAGACAAGCTGAAGAGCATGAGACAGTTAAATGGCATTTCGAGGCTTGAAATAGTATATTATAATTTTGCCCTTGTCTCTACCCCTGCGCTCCAGGAGGTATAGAGGCCGGGCCACATTCTTTATATTCCCCGTGCCTGTTCAAGGGCCAGGAACCTGGCAGGTGTTTGATCAATGCTTGTTGAATAAATAAATTTATTAAATAAGAAATTCACGGTAAAAGCCCAAGTGTGTTTGGAGAGGTCGCAACAAAGAGACCAGATCTTAGATTGGAGCTATTGTTAAAACGTGCAGTTCAGCAGAGTGGTCGGGGGCAAGGTCATCGAGAGCCAACTGCCCAGTTCCTATTCCTAGTTTTACCACTTAAAAGCTGTGTGAATTTGGGCAATTCACTTAAGACACTTGCCTCAGTTTCCTCATCTATCAAAATGGTGAAGAGAACGTTATCTCCCTCAGGAGGTTGTTGTGAGCATCACATACATTAGTTGATATTAAATCTATGGGAAGCACACAATAGAATCCAATCAGTATTATTCCTGGGGTGTTTTCTGGTAACATTCGACACACATTTATGCAGATTCACCTAAAAGATCCTTGAATTTTCATTTAAGTGCCAGGTATTGAGTTCATTAATTTTGTAGGCTTAATTTTCTTTAATCCTTGATGACTGTGTTTTTCTGTACTTCAAATATGCCAAACTTGTTCCTACCTCAGGACCTTTGCACAAATGATTCTCCTCAGGTGTTCTCGAAGGGCTCTGTTGAAAAGAACACCCACTCCTATTGTCACTTTCTCTTCCCTTACCTGCTTCATTTCCTTGGTGGCGCTTTTCATCATCTGAAGTTGTTCATTTGTGGTCCATCTCTCCTACTGGAATGTGAACTCCCTGAGGGCAGGGACCTCGTGTTGTTCGCTGCTGTACCCTGGGGGCCAGTTCAGTGCCTGGCACATGGTGGGCACTCCCTGAATACTTAGTGAATGGACGAATGAAAGTTCTGTCATCACCATTTTACACATGAGGACAGCATGTCTCAAAAAGGTGAAGTCACTTGCCCACTATATATAAGCAAAGGGACAGAATTAGGATTTATAGTCATGATTCCGAGGTCCAGGCTATTTCCACCACACCTATGTGACTTAATGTGTTGGAAACTACTCCTGGCTGTTACAGTGAGCTAAAGCTCTTGAACACAGCCCTTCCCCCAAAGGAGCTATGCTGAGCCACCAGAGAAAAGATTTTTAAGACAAAATTAATAAAATTGATGGTTAAAAATAGATGACCCTATTACACCTGTACTTGGAGTTAGCCAAACGGGAGGTTAAGGATATAGTCTTCTAGATGCCCAGTCTGCCCAAGATTTCTGACTCCAGCCACAAGTTCAGGGATCCTCAGGGCCACTCTCACTTCAGACCAGCTGGTTACAAATTTTGGGGTTCCCACAACTACCCTCGGGTGCAATATTTCAGTAGAATGACTCTCAGAGCTCAGGAAAGTGCTATACTTATGATTGTGCTTTATTAAAGCAAAAAGATACACATCAGAACCAGCCAAAGGAAGAGGCGTATAGGGCAGAATCAGGCAGGCAGTTCCAAATGCAGAGCTTCTGTCTTCCTCAGAGATGCCTCATCCTCTGGACATCAAGTGTGGCCATTCGCATGTGGTATTGCCAAGGCAGGACGTTCCTCCAAGCTTTGTTGTCCAGAGTTTTCATTGAGGCTCCATGACTTCGGCATGACTGATTGAGTGATTGCCCATGTGGTTGAGCTCCATCTCCAGCCCTCCTCCCCTCCACCCACGTCAGGCTGCTGCTGTGAAGCTCAAAGCCTCTGAGCACAGGGTTGGTCTTTGTGGTCCGGGCAGGGCCAGCCCCCTCTCAGGCAGTTGGGTAACAGTTTATAAACTATCTCTGGGCCCCCTTTGAGGAACTTCATTAGCATAAACTATTCGGGTGCGGCCCCTCATGAATAACAGAGACATTCCAGTCACTCAGGAAATTCTCCCAAGAGCGAGGACAAAGGTCAGACCTCTCTCTAGAGGCCAAATTCCTTACTCCTCAAGCTGCCTCTCCAATTTTTTGGATTTAAGTTCAACCAACATTTCTCAGCTAAGAGTTCTTGGAATCCCACCCAGGGACATTGCCAGGTAGGAGAGACATTTTTGGTTGTCACAACTGTGGTGGGAGGTGGTGCGACTGTTACCAAAATATGAGCAGACCGATTTTGCCCTCTCACATGCTGTCTTGCTCCTGCAAACACAGCAACTCTGATGAGGCTGTCCTTATAGGTAAGGATATAGGAATCTGCCTACAAATGTGGCGGTCAGACCAGGCCCCAAATATCTGATTCTGTTCACCCAGACATGCTTTAGGTCAGAGTAGCTCACAGGTGTGAGTACGGCTGGTATATACTACATCATTCTAGAAGCTACGTGGACAGGGCGTTAAATAACACCGAGTCACATAATTAGGACGTTACTCACATTTTACTTCTCTTTCTGTCTGATTTTGCCAAGGAGAGTGTCTGAGTTTGGGGCTAGTGTATCTTTAACACCTCTCTATCGTTAGCTTCCCTCCTTGTTTTTTATAAAGAAAGAGTGGTTTTCGACTTGGACCCTTTATCGACAATATCTACGTAAAATTGTAAAGTGTACTTCGTTTCTGTTTCTGATATATTTGTGCTTACCATCTATTTTTGGCAAATGATACCAGTTATGTTAAGTTTCCTTATACATATAATTTCTCTCAAGAAGTACAAGTTCTAATTTAAATGAGAGCTTTTTATGTAAAAGTCATTCAATTGAAAGACAATATTAAGTAAATGTGGTAGAAACTTGTGGTGCTCACTCATATCTGGTCCTCCCTTTGGGCATCCAAGGGGACTCTGTCCCGTTTTCCTGCAGGTAGACAGGGCCAGGACATTAGTCCTGGCTCAGAGGCAGGCTGAGGCAGGGAGTAGCCCGCATGATCTCCCCACTGTCACTCAGCCACCATCCACCCAGAAGCCATGTGCTGAGAGGACCGTAAGCACTTTCTGGTGGAGCCTCCCTGAGGTGGGGGCAGAGCACATCTCCTGCCAGCCAACACTGGGCACGTGGCATGAGCAAGAAGTAGGCATTGTCTGCATTAGACAATTGACACCTCAGGATTCGTTTGTTATTACAACATAGCCTAGCTCTGTTTGCAACACAGAAATTAGTACCAGGAGTGGGGTGATTTTATAACAACAACTGAAAATATGCAGCATTAGCTTAGCAGTTGGAAGATGAGGCGCCTGGAAACTGCTGTCAGAGGCCACTAGCATGGTTCTCCCTAGTGGGCAGCAGCAAACATTTGGTCACACTGTCCCTTGTGATAACTTGGGAGGCAGACCATGTATGTGATTGACTGATGGCTCTAAGAAAGAATTGGAAAATAAGATACTAGGAGTGTGTGTTGGCTGCATGTGGCAGTATATTGTGTGAAAGCAATGAGCTGGGAAAAAATTGGTCAGTTTGTAGTCAGAAATAAAAAATAAATGAATAAAGAGATTCCAGCAATTGTTTGCATAATCATAGTCATAGAACAGGAGATATGTAGTTCTGGCAAAAACGGAAACCCTTTATGGCAGCGCTGTCCGAAGCTGACTCTTTCTGTTGAGGAGTTACTGTTTAAATGAAGTCCCCTGTGTCAGGAGGGCACGTCTCCAGGATCAGTCATCAGCAGAATCATGGAGTTCATGTGAAATCAGAACTAGGGTTCTTCAAGTTGGAAAGAGTCTTCAAGGAACTCCCTTGATGAATAAGGCTAAGATATAGGTTTAGGATATTTAATGCTGAAGGGCTGAGGGGGGCAAGAGCCTTGAGAAGAAAACACAATTTGGAAGGAAAGGCAGGCTCCATGGATGGTACCCGAGGGAGATTGGGACAGCCAGGATTATGCTGAGAAGAACTGTCAGGAGGGAGCAGAGAGGGACTTCTGACATGAATTTTCAGAAGTCAGGGAGCAGCACCAGGATTCTCGAATGTGTTTTCTAAGGTAGGATTATGGGTGAGTTAGACAGCTGAGTCAAAAAGATATGCCAAAATGGCTCCTTGCACACATCTCCACTAGAGAGTTGATCACATGGCATTCCTCTTCCAGGCTCACCTATTATTCGATCTCTCTAGTTTGGGTGCTGCTTGAGAGCAGAGCTAAGGTCGTTGTCTCTATGCCCAGTGCCCAGCACGGGACCTAACCTAGGAGAGTGGGACTACGTTAAGATTTCATAGATGAATGACTAAATGAGTGAAAGTGGATAAAGGGAAATATAAATTGAGCAAGCAGCAGAGTTGGGGACCAGGGTTTATGTCTTGGTCAACAGGACGAGGAGTTGCAGAGAGAAGACTGGTCAGAACTGACAGTAAGGAACCAGAAGACTGGATGTTAGGACCCTCACTCATTCTTTCATTTATTCAGTCATTCAACAAACATTTTCTGTGCACTAGCTATGCTCCCGGCATGTTGCTGTGCTCTGGGGGGATCATGGTGAGCAAAAGAGACATAATAATTGCCCTCAAAGTGCTTACAGCCTAGAAGACTCTATTTTACAAATGAGGAAACTGAGTCCTAGAGAGGGAAGGGTAATACAGCCAGCTGTTGACAAGGTCAGGAAAGGACACAATATCCTGACCTCTGCTTTTAAGTATTAGAAACTACACCAAAGACCACAACTAGTGCATCAGGAGCCATATCTGGTCCTCAAAAACATTGTATTTGGCTCACATAGTGTTTGGAAAATTGGGAAATTCAGACAAACATCAAGTTTTCAAGTTTCTCTTGAAAATCAGAAGATCTGGCAACGCTGGGCCCATGCTTCCTCGTGGCAAAAAACTGACAGGAGCTGAATAGCAAGCAGGTGTTTACTTTCAACACAGTCACCCCATCTCCATTCCCTTTGTGGCACCACCTGTCTCCCGTAGTCATGTGACTTTGCAACCCCTAGCAAAGGATGGCAAACATCACATTCTTATCCTGCAAGTGGAAGCTGCCAGCTACTCAACTTTTCTTTCTCATCCGATCTCCCCTCCATCTTGCCTCTCAAGCCTGACTTCTACTCGAGCATAGGAGCAAAACGGCAGGGTGAGCTGACCCGGGATTCTCTCCCCTCCAAAATACAACAAAAGATCGGAAGAACTGAATTTCAGAGAATAAACATAATGCCAGCTTGTTAGAGACCTACAATACCAAGAAGGCGTAGATCATAACCTTGCTTACACCTTCGGAGGCGCTGGAACGGTAGAGAGAACATCGCTCCCTCCCCTAGAGTCTGCGATCGCTGCGGCGCGGGTCGGGAAGAAGCAGGGGAGGGGTTGCGCGACCGGGGGACCATCCAGGATTCCTGCCGCTGATTCAGTGGAGACCCGCTGACGGGGGGAAAGCTTCCGTCCACGGGGACCCCATAAATCAAGGGCATTGGGAGACCAGAGAACAGAACTGATCTGAACCCAGACTGGTGCGTGTGAGTAACAGCACCCCCCCCCCCCCGCCCCGGCAAAACCACTGGGCGCAGCCATCTTGTCCCAAGGTGGAGAGCTCATAACACGCGGCTCTTGACCCCCATCTAGTGGCGACAGGCTGTAACTGCAACTGAATTCTACTACCATGCGAAAAAAACGCTGCTCTACCATCCAGCAATTTATAAAAGCCCCAGACCAGAAGGAAAACAATAAAAACACAGAATTAAGTCCTGAGGACTTGGAATTAGGTAAACTAAGTGATAATGAATTCAGAGCAGCTATAATCAAAAAACTCAATGAGGTAGAGAGAAAGATAGAGAAACAAGCTGAGTTCTGGAGTTACTTTACAAAAGAGAATGAAATCATAAAGAAGAAGCAAACAGAATTACTTGAGATGAAAAACACAATGGACCAGATAAAACAGAATACGGATGCCCTGAATTCCTGTGTAGGCAACATAGAGGAGCAAATTAGCATAATCGAGGACAGACAGGCTGAATGGCGCCAGACAGAGGAAGAAAGAGAGCTAAGAATTATAAAAATGAGGAAAATATCCGAGAAATAATGGATTCAATGAGGAGTAAGAACATAAGGATCATAGGAATTCCCGAGAATATGGAAAAGGAAAATGGAACAGAAAGTGTGCTTAACGAAATTATTAAAGAGAACTTCCCAAATCTAGGGATCAATGGAGAAATGTGTGTAGAGGAGGGTTTTAGATCTCCTAGATTTGTCAATGTAAAAAGACCTACTGCAAGGCACATAGTAGTAAAGTTGGCAAATAGGAAAGATAAGGAGAGAATACTCAGGGAAGTAAGGGAAAAAAAGAGAATAACCTATAAAGGAGCCCCTATCAGACTGTCAGCAGATTTCTCTACAGAAACCCTACAAGCTAGGAGAGAATGGAGTGATATATTCAAAGCTTTAAAGGATAAAAATCTTCAGCCAAGAATACTCTATCCAGCAAGAATTTCCTTCAGATATGAGGGAGAAATTAAATCTTTTCCAGACAAACAAAAGTTAAGGGAATTTGTAACTAAAAGCCCTCCATTATAAGAAATCCTCAAGAAGGCGCTCATACCTGAAAAAAGAAAAAAGGGAGAAAGGGGACACAATCCACAGACTAGGGAGACCGATGGATAGGACCAGAACAGGATAGCAAATATTCAATTATAGCATTAGGGTAAAGGTAAGGAAACTACCAAAGCAAGGACGATCTTAGCACTCTAACTACAAATTAGTAAGACGAGTTGGAATAAAAAATGAAAATAATTATTTAGGAGGGGAAGAGCAAAGGGTCTAAATCAGTATTGGTCAAGTAAGTAAGAGACCACCAGAGAATAGACTATATTATACACGAGATTCTAAATACAAACTTCAAGGTAGACACTAAAATAAAGGACAGGACAGAGTCACAAATCATAAATAAGGAAAAATCTAAGAAACCCAGCATAAGAAATTGCAGTATTAAATGGGTAGTCTAAAGCAAACAGGAAAAGAAACACAGGAAAACAAGATAATGAGCGACAGATTAACAGCATTAAGTTCACATGCATCAATAATCACTCTCAATGTAAACGGATTGAACTCTCCAATAAAAAGACACAGAGTGGCAAAATGGATTAAAGAACACGATCCAACAATTTGTTGCCTCCAGGAAACACACCTCAGCCCCAAGGACAAACACAGACTCAGGGTGAAGGGGTGGAGGACGATACTTCAAGCAAATAGCAAGGAAAAAAAGGCAGGTGTTGCAATTCTCATATCAGACCAAGTGGATTTCAAAATAAGACAGGTAAAGAGAGACACAGAGGGACAATATATAATGATCAAAGGGACACTTCATCAAGAAGAAATAATGCTTATAAATATCTATGCACCCAAGACAGGAGCACCAAGATTCATAAAGCAACTATTAACAGACCTAAAGGAAGATGTTAAAAGCAACGCAATAATAGTAGGGGACCTCAATACCCCACTCACATCAATGGACAGATCATCCAGACAGAAAATCAACAAGGAAATAGTGGAGCTAAATGAAAAACTAAAACAATTGGACTTAATAGACATATATAGATCACTCCACCCTGAAAGAGCTGAATACACATTCTTCTCAAGTGCACATGGAACATTCTCTAGGATAGACCATACGTTGGGAAACAAGGCAAGCCTCTACAGATTTAAAAAAATTGAAATAATAACAAGCATCTTCTCAGATCATAGTGCTATAAGGCTAGAAATTAATTACAAGAAAAAAGCTGAGAAAGGCACAAAGATTTGGAGACTAAACAACACACTACTGAACAAGCAATGGATCATTGAAGAAAAATTAAAGAAGAAATAAAAAAATACCTGGAAACAAGTGAAAATGATAGCATGCCATACCAACTCATATGGGATACAGGAAAAGCTGTGTTAAGAGGAAAATTCATCACAATACAGGCACATCTTAACAAACAAGAAAAATCCCAAATAAGCAACCTTAAAGCACACCTAAGTGAACTAGAGAAAAAAGAACAAATGAAGCCCAAAGTCAGCAGAAGGAGAGAAATAATAAAAATCAGAACAGAAATAAACACTATTGAAACGACAAAGGCAGTAGGAAGGATCAATGAGACAAAGAGCTGGTTTTTTGAGAAGATAAATAAAATTGACAAACCACTAGCCAGACTTACAAAGAAAAAAAGGGAGAAAGCTCAAATAAACAAAATTAGAAATGAGCGAGGAGAAATAACAACAGACTCTGCAGAAATACAACAGATTATAAGAGAATACTACAGAAAACTCTATGCCAACAGAATGGATAACCTAGAGGAAATGGATAAATTCTTGGACTCCTACAATCTCCCAAAGCTCACTCAAGAAGAGGCAGACAATTTGAACAGACCAATCACAAGGAAAGAGATTGAAACAGCAATCAAAAACATCCCAAAGAATAAAACCCCAGGACCAGATGGCTTTCCTGGGGAATTCTACTAAACTTTCAGAGAGGATTTAATACCTATCCTTTTCAAGCTATTCCAAAAAATTAGGGAAGATGGAACACTTCCTAACACATTCTATGAGGCCAACATCACGCTGATACCAAAACCTGACAAGGACGCCACGACAAAAGAGAACTACAGGCCAATATCACTGATGAACATAGATGCAAAAATTCTAAACAAAATTTTGGCAACCAGAATTCAGCAATTCATCAAAAGGATCATACATCAGGATCAGGTGGGATTCATACCAGGGACACAGGGATGGTTCAACATCCGCAAATCAATCAACGTGATAAACCACACCAACAAACTGAGGAATAAAAACCACATGATCATCTCAATAGATGCAGAGAAGGCATTTGACAAGATCCAACAGCCATTTATGATAAAAACTCTGAACAAAATGGGCATAGAAGGAAACTACCTCAACATAATAAAGGCCATATACGACAAACCCATAGCCAACATCATACTCAATGGGCAAAAACTGAACCCCATCCCTCTGAAAACAGGAACAAGACAAGGATGCCCTCTATCACCACTCTTATTTAACATAGTACTGGAGGTCCTGGCCAGAGCAGTCAGGCAAGAAAAAGGAATAAAAGGAATCCAAATAGGGAGCGAAGAAGTGAAACTCTCGCTGTTTGCAGACGACATGATCTTATATATAGAAAATCCCAAAGAATCCATTGGAAAACTGTTAGAAGTAATCAACAACTACAGCAAAGTTGCAGGGTATAAAATCAATTTGCATAAATCAGTAGCATTTCTATACTCCAGTAATGAACCAACAGAAAAAGAACTCAAGAATACAATACCATTCACAATCGCAACAAAAAGAATAAAAATAGATTGGGGTAAATTTAACTACGGAAGTGAAGGACCTATATAATGAAAATTACAAGGCCTTTCCAGGACCAATTCTTTGATTTCAAAAGCCGCTATATTAGAGCTTCATCAGAAAGCGTGCTTTTAGCCACACGTAACAAAGAGCTTTGATTCTTTCAGGTTACACAATAAGAATAGTTCGTTACTGCACATAAGGAGAAGTTTGGAAGGTAGGGTGGCGCCAAGGTTGGATAATTCAGCAGCTCAATGATGTCACTGGTGATCTGGTTATTCTTGGCTTTCTCCTCTCCTGTTGTGATAGGTCAGTTTTCTGTACAAGCTAGCTTTTCTTCATGGTCGTGAAGTAGATTCAGCAATATTAGGCATCACACCCAGAATCAACACCATCCAAAAGAACAAGAACGTGAAAAACAAGATATGACACCACATTTCTGGTGCCGTTTTTTTTTTTTTTTTTTATCAGAGAGGAAACCTTTCTCGGAAGCCGCCCAGCTGATTTCTGCTCAAGTCTGTTCTCCAGAATTGGGTCACATAGCTCCCCTGCATGAATCACTGGCAAGAGAAATGGGATCATCATAATTGTTTTGGATTAATCAGATGTGTCCTCTAAGGCAGATGGGGAAATGGACACTGGTGCTCAAGCCATCAAAGAAGGAGCCACGAGAACCTGCTGCCACAGGGCAAAGGGGAGAGTGGATGTCGTTATGGGTCACTTAAATGATAAATGACAAACCTTTTTATGTGCATACATCTGTGGGCTAAGCGTTTAGAAAATATCCTGCGACACATGATAGAATCCTTAGTCCTAAGTCATTGTCTTCCCTCCTCGTTCAAAGGGCCCCTGTTCATAAATTTCTACTGCCCGAGTCCCAACTATACACCTTTGGAATATGAAAAAATACTCTTTTTAATTTCAGAAGTAAAATCTGTTTTACCTTTTCAAAAGTGAAAGTCAAACTCTGAGCTGGAGAATATCTGCATGCAGCCATGCCATCGGGGAACTATAGAGAGGTCCATTCTTAAGAGGTAGTGTGGCTTTCGTTGGCCGGTAATTGAAACACTACCTACTGAGTTCTTACTGTTCAGTCTAACAGCCCAGCTTAATATTTCCTCTTCCAAGAAGACTTCCTTAGTTCACCCAGTCTGAGGTCCTGTTTCCAGTTCTCCATGAACATTGTCTTCTCTGTAGTCTAGTTATTTAGGTCCACATTTACCTCCTCCTTGCTGACTAGTCTGTGAGCTCCTCTGGATCTGGGCCTCAATCTCATTCTGTTTCTCCAAACTGTGGTGCAGAGCTGGACATAGGAAGTATGCAGCAATATTTCTATATGTTGATAAATGAATGAATACGTGACTGAACCAGCAGAGGAGTTAGCTGAGAACAACTTAATAACATTACTGCCAATCACGCCGCTACTAATGGTTAACACCCATGAAGCACGTTACCAATGTGCTGGGCGCTTAAGAGTCGCAACCTTATGAACTGGGCATTCCTTTATTACACAATGAAGAAACTGAGGAGAGGTTTGATACTTGCTCAAGTTGACACATCTGGTACCACGAGGGGCTGGGCCTAAACTCAGTTATGCCCGACTCCAGGGTCTTAAGCACTTTGCACATCTCAGGATGTGGTTGGATTATGTTCCATCACACGGGAAAGAAACAACCTGGATAACAGAGTCTTCTTAATTTTGGTCTAAATGGACTAAATAGGGTAAAAGAGTGAGTGGGTGTGAACTTGGGGTTCTGTTTTTAAACCTCCTTAAAATTTGTGATAATTGAATAGAAAACTCTGTTGCCTTGAATGGATGTGTTTGGTTATCAAGGAGAGAAGCTTCTCGATCTGCTTGTTGAGTGCAGCGTGGAGGCCTGGTCCCTGGGATAGCCCAGGGATGAGGTGGCCTCGGCAGCAACAACAGTTTGTTAAGAAGTTCAGGCTACCCGGCGTCTCCACTTGGATTTCCTCTCTAGGCTTTGGGAAGATGTTCATGGCACTGGATGGTTGTTGACATGTGTTGATTCCATCTCTTGGCAAAGCCTAACTGGTCCAGGCCCTTTTTACAATCCAGGCACAAAACCGTCTGAAGTCAGGATTAGACACAGAAGCCCTGAGCTGTGGGCAGGAGGCATAGTAGCAGACTGTGTTAGAACATGGGCTTTGGCGTCAGAGGATTTCAGCTTTGAGCCCCGGGACTCCACAAATGTTATGCATTAGTTGTCATTTCATTATTATTCTGATCTTGACATGGTTACTAATTCCGAGAACTTGATCAAGTCATTCTTGGCCTTACAGATTTAGTTTCCTCAGCTGGAACTTGGGCGTGACAATACTCAGTTCCCAGAATTGTCATGAAGAAAAAATGAGATAAGGGAGGTGACATTGTAGCTCAGGGAGACCAGGGGCAGGCCTGGCTTTGTGGGCATGTGGCCTGTGCAGTTGCACAGGGCCCTGTGCTTAGGAGAGCTCCACGCTTGGTTTAATGATCTACTGTCGCCATCTTGAAATTCTTAATAATTTCTGAACAGGGGTCCTCACGTTTTCATTTTGCACTGGGCCCCACAAAGTCTGTAGCTGCTCTGCCTGGAGATCCCCTGGACATGTTACAGCACCAGTCCCAGGAGGAGAAAGATGCTCCCCGGAAGGAGCTGGCCAGGGAGGGGCTCTTCCTGGTTGGGAGAGCACCGTTTCCACATCTGGTGTCAAAAGGAGTGAGTGATCATCTGGACCATTTTTTGGGGAACCAGGATGTGCTCTTCCTTACCCCTGGACCTTTGCACAGCCTTTCCTCTTGCCAGTAACACTTTTCCCCTGCATGCCTGTCAAGACTGAACTCCTAGTCCTCCACATCTTTTGCTCTTTATGAGAAAAGACCTTTCAAACTTGCGAGCAAGTGGCATGATAGTATAGCCCTGGAGACGTTTGGGAATCTAGGCTTCCTTTAATGCAAGATCAATTTGTATCTCATCTTTGAGGAGTGAGTAGACATAGTGGGGAGGAATTGGACCCGGCACCAGCCAGCCTGGGTTCACATCCCAGCTCTGCCCCTTCCTAGCTCCATGACTTTGGGGGAGTTTCATAAACACTCAATCCTTTAGTCTCCTCATCTGTAAGAAGGAAATAATACTAAAATTACCTACATTCACAGGTCAGCTAGGAGGAGCAGATGAACCCATGCAGACACAGCAGCTGGAGCCATGCCTTTGCAGAGTGGGTACTCTTGTCCATAAGCTAGAATTATGATGCTTTTCCACGCTCTGTGACCTGATTAACTGAAAGACCTTTAGAATCAGTAAGGACCAGTTTGCAACTGCCCCCGGGAACTTGCTAGCTGTGCGAACCCAGGCACAAGCTGTTATATCTTGATCTTAGCCCTTCAATCCTAGGAATTCTGGG
The DNA here is from genome assembly GCF_041296265.1 of Equus caballus. Classification (NCBI taxonomy): domain Eukaryota; kingdom Metazoa; phylum Chordata; class Mammalia; order Perissodactyla; family Equidae; genus Equus; species Equus caballus. The sequence continues at coordinate 136,630 of NW_027222395.1, forward strand.
AGTAAGACCTGCGATCAGCTGCAAGAGGTAGGATGTAAGGGAAGGAGCATAGGTTCGGGTCTTAGAAGCCAGCGCTTACATTTCATCTCTTCTCTTTACCAGCTGTGTGAAATTCCAAGTTATGAAAACTCCCAGAACCTTATTTTTCTCTTTAAAAATGGGGGTAGCAGTATCATTTAGAGAGGTGCTCCTCCACAAAAGAACATAAGTTCCACAAGGAGAGGGGTTTGCTTGCTTTGGTTCTTTGCTGCATCCCTCGGACAGTGCCTAGCACTCAGGAAGTGCAAAATAAATATTTGAAGGAAGGGATTGTTGAGAGAATTAAATAGCATGATTTATGTAAAGTACCTAGCATGGAGACAGGCCCCTACATAGCAGACGCTCAGGAAAGCAACGGCTGTGGATATTTTCAAGTCAGGTGGGTGGGAACACTGTGGGTCTAGCCAAGGGCTCCATTGGGAGCGGGACTGCCTGTCCCTGCTCCTGCCCAGGCGTGCTGCTGGGATTGAGAAGAGGGATCTGCCACAGCAAGGATGAGCAGAGTTGCTGAAGTGAAAACCAGGTGCGTGGATCTCTCCAGCAGAACGAGGGGAAGGAGATGGCTGTAGGTCACGTGGCAGTTTCCACTTACGCAGCAGCAGGAAGAATGCCCCCCGACTCCCTCAGGCAGAGATGAGGCTCTCATCTCACTCTTTTCTATCAGAGTAAGCTTAGAATCGTGGTAGAGCTTAGCTTACCTGAGGAAGGTGTTTGTATTCCAGCCAGGGAGGGGCTGGGGAAGGCTGGCACCCACTGCAACACGCTGCACAAAAGCAAGCTCTGATTATCACTCCATTTGTTTTGACTAGGCAAGTGTTAGATCCTTATCAAGCAGAGAGGAGCAAATTGGTTCCAAATTTAAAAAATGAAAGAGAAGAATGATCATTTAGAAAGCGTGTCAACAAGGGGCGCTGGCCTGATTCACCGGCAGCATGGCCCAGCGGAGAGTAAGGTGTGGTTTGAGTTCTGATTTCTACTCTAAGCCAGAGTATCCTCATAATACGTTAGGAGAAAGTGGCTCTAGCTCAGGTGTTCTCTTTACACTCACTGAAGAGTGTGTATGAGGTGAGACCCCCTCATCAAGACCTTGAAGAGAGGCTGTGAAGTTGAGTGGAATGAACACAGTCTGTGGAATTGGGCTGGTCTCGATTTGATGCATGCTCCACTGCTTGCAGGCTGGACAATCTCAGCCTCTCTGAGCCTCAGTTCCCTAAGCAAAAGTAATAAGAACGCCAGTGTGCAGTGAGAATTAAGTGGACATTACATATAGTCTTGCTTAATAAATGTTCCCTGGGTCCATACCCCCGCAATCCAGAATCCAAGGTTCCACAATCAGATTTCAGCTCTGGCTGATTCTAGGAAAGCCAATGAGAGCTGCAATAAATGATTGAGAGAGTCTCACCCCTGATCACCTCTTCTCTAGGACCTTCCTGGAGTCTCTGGCGTCTGACTGAATTCCACAGGTTCTTGGGCGGAGGGTAGGGTGAGGGAGGGACGGCGGGAGGCAGGCCCATGGATATCTTGATATCAGGGGCAAGACTCTGCTGGGTTCTAAGTGCAGATGCCCAACCACCGAGGCAGCACTTAAGGGTAATATATGCCAGGATGTCTGAATGACATCTTCAGCATCCTCAGCCAGGCCTCATCACTGCTCCGTATATTCATCATCTGCAGAGTTATTAACACACATTTATTGAAGCCCGCTTTGTAACAGGCCTGTCCTGGCCCAAGAACACAAGAGGCGTAAGTCATGGATCCTGCCCTTATTCTTGGGACCACATGGAATAAGTCAGATAATATCCCCAAGTTACCTTGCTCCCCATCCTGCATGGCTTCCAGCCTGCTCTCTGTGCTGGACCCTTGTCCACAGGACATAAACTAGTTCATCCATTCCTGTCCTAATGTATAATCTCCCAAACTGGAGATGCTTCATGAAGTATGGAATAGGAGGTCTGGATGCATAGAGTACAGGGTTTCAGATTCCAGATGCCTGGTGTCTCCATTTCAAGAACCAATAAAAGACAAAGTAGAATTAGCCTCATCGTTTGCCCACATCTCTTTTGCCATCTCTGTGCAAGGCATTGCTATGATTCTGCCATGAAAAATATTTAACAAAGTCAAAATACCATCTGCAGAAATTAGCAGGGGGGGATATTGGGTTTAAGTAGGAACAAGTCATGTGTGCGTGCATTTTGAGAGGTAGAAAAACCAAGAGCATAAATGTAAGATGGAAAGAGAGTGTTGTCGGAGGGAACACAGAGGGGGCAGTTATGAGGTTGGTCTCTGGCTCGCTCTTCTCCTCTCACTGATATAATGCACGTCTTTGGCTTTCTACGTGGACTGGCAAGTTAATATCTCCAACTCAGATACATCCTCAGTGTTCCATATTTGTATATCCAATTGCCTCTTAACACTTTCTCTTAGGTGTTTCAAAATACTCCGAACTGAAGCCATGCTCTTCATGACTCCCTTCCTCAAGTCTGCTTCTCTTTCTGATTTCCCTCTATCGGTGAAGTCACCGTGATCCATTCACTTGCACAAAGCGCAAACTTAGGAATCATTTGTGACATCTCTTTCTCCCTCCATCCCCCATCTCCAATTCATCACCAGCCTGTTGACTTTAATTCCTAAAAGTCACTCGAGTCGATCTACTTCTCTTCCACCTCCTGCCAATATGCTAGTCCAAACTGCCATTTCTTTCCTCAAAACTCCCCACAGTCTTCCAGCTGGTCTTCTTGCATGCAGTTTCTTCCTCACCCTGCACCCAGAGGGATTCTCCCCAGATGCGTCTCTGATCACACCATCCTGCCATTGACTCTGTCCTCATAGGGACATACTAAAACTCTTCAGTGGCGGCTCCTTGCTCATATGATAAAGATATGCTCTAGAGCTGGAGACAAAGTGAGCTCCCCCGAGCTGAGCACGGAAGTGGGAGTGGAGGAAGGATCCTTTATCAAGGCCAGGTACGAAGCTGTTACAGCACAAGGAGAAGTGGATGCTGGTCATGGAGAGACAGCAGACATCCACTACAAGGACAGTCTCTCAAGGGAGAGTTTTGTCAAGGAAGAACTTTGCAAGAGATTAACAGGATTTCAAGACCCTGTACAGGTGGGCTGAGATAATGGTTTCAGCAAGAGACTAAGAGACCTTAGAGGCTTAGGGAAAAGCTGACTGAGTGGAATCAGGGCACGTATATCAAGTTTAGGGCAGCGTTAGTAAGACCACACTAGTGGTGAGGCCAAGGCACCTAATATGCATCTGACTGCTGAAGACTTCCAGTTCATGGAGCTATACAGGAGCAGGCTGGGGCTGACAGGAGTCTGGCATGACTTGGTCATACTGAACCTCCGTTGGCTTCTCCCTGCTCAGAAACCATCTGTTCTATAATGTCTTCTAGAATTGAACTGGGATATGATGTTGTACTACCCGATCTCTAATTCCTGGGAGTCAGCCTTGAATCTTTGTTCTTGCCTGAAAATGAGCTCAATTGCTCATCGCCAGTCTCCTGGTGTCTCTCTCACCTACCTACCCTGAAGATTTCTTCTTTCTTTCTTGAAGTTGAACTTATATTTCATAATAGGTGCCTCTGTTTAATCCACCGTTTGAAGTGCTGGAGGAGCAAGGAAGGCCAGATGAGTTTCTTCCCTCTCAGCCCATCTTCTGTGTCTCTCTAGAGACATTAAAAAAAAAAAAAGCCAGCTCTCTGTTTAAAAGCCTCCAATTTTCTGCAGACTAAAGTTCAGCCGCTCTAATGTGGCACATGGAATTCTTTGTAACACAGCCTGCATCTTGTTGGGTTTCTTGGTTACAGGCACAGTAACTATCTCTGAATGGTGCAAGCCTTAGAAAGCTCATGGAATGGAAGGCATAGCTGATCAAAGAAGCCTAAGAAAGGACTGGAACCAGCAGACCTCCAATAATCCAGAGAATAGGACTTAAGCGACACTCTCTTCAAGACGCTGTGGCTGGTACAAACCAGCTCCAAGACATTTCCCTCAGCCCCTCCGTTCATGATTTAAATTCCTAAGAACCACCTCCCACCACCATTGTGTGGCTTCTTAGAGGAAATCCCAACCAAGGTGTCCCACGTCCCTTGGGTAAGGAGCAGTGACCTAAGCTCAGCCGGCTTGATTGCGGAGGGCAGCGCCATTCTTAAGCCCATGCAGAAAACATCCCTGCACTGAGTCATCCGCCCTAGAAGTCTCCACTCTAGTCCTTCTCCCATCACGTCTTCCCAGGGGATAAGGAGGCCACAGGCCAAGGGCACTTGCCCACCTCAACCTGCACCCTCTCTTCTGGACCATTCTCTTGGTCACAGAGACCCTGGACTTCCCTGCCCAAGTTGGCTCTTCCCTGGATCTGTCCTCCCGAGGGCACATGGCACATGAAAGCCAGAGGGGATGTAAAGACTGCTGTCCACCCATTTTCACTGTGCAGGTTATGATGTACTCACACACGTACAAAAAGCCACTACAGTGATGGGCAGAGCTGGGAGTAGGAAGAGAAGTGGGGAACAGGCTGAGGGTAGGGATCCGGGAGCCATAAGCCAGGAGCCAGCTCTCCCCATGCTGCTATATTCTGGCAAGAAAATCTGAGAAGCCAGAGGATTCCAAATTTGAACTTGGCCTTCCAGGTCATTATGAAGATAGGAGGATAGTACATATTTTAAATGACACTTTAATAGATTGCTTTATCACTTTCAAATCCCTGGGCATGTGGTATATGGCCCTTCATTTGTACGCTTCCTCTGGGTCCTGCAAGGGTATAGGCAGGTCGGTCAAAGAGCATCAGGATGCTGCTACCCGAGGAAGAGGCCAGTGATGTCCACGTGCTGTTGAGATCCCATGTTCCCACCCCTGTGTCTAGTGACCCAGCGCCCCGTGACTCAGCTGCCCAGGCCCTGAGCAGACCCTGCAAATGCCGGAGGCTCCCAACTGTCTCCCTGCCTCCACGTTAGCCCCCTGGAGTCCTCTCAGTCAAGCATCCAGAGGTATCTTTAAACATATAATGAATCAAGCCACTTCCCAGTTTAAAAGCCTACGGTGACCGCTCCCCACCCCCACCTACCCCGCCCAGAGGAAAAGTCAAAATCCTTTCCACATTTCGCAAAGCTTTGCACGACACCTCCCAGCCTCCATCCACCGTCTCTCTGTCCTCTTGCTGACCCACTCCAGCCATGCTGTCCTTCTGGTGGTCGCTGAGACACGTCAAGCTCAGCCCTGCATGGGGTCCTCTGCACCTGCTGTCCTTGTGGCTGGAACATTCTTCCCTTGGTTGTCCCCATGGCTAGCTCTTTCAGCTCCTTCAGCTCTCTGTTTATGCTACTTCCTAGCACAATCTTCTCTGGTGACCCCAACTAAAATAGGGGGCCCCGTTCCCACCGCAGCATCTCCCACCTCCTTTCCCTGCATTATTCTCCGCACAGCACTCCCCGTCACACTATGCGTCTTGATTGTTTCTTGCACGTTATCTATCTAGACAGACTAGAAGAGAAGCAACGTGCGGGCAGGGACCTTTGTCTGTCTGTTCCCTGCTGTCTCTCCAGCACCTGGAACACTCCTGAGCTCAGAGGTGACACTCCACAAATGTTTGTTGAGTGAATAATGGGATGAATGAATGAAAGCATACATGCCATGCCCCTGAGCCCCTGCATATGGTCCCCTCTCTGTCTGGGATGCCACCATCATCATCTCCTTCAAGGCCTAGCTCAGCATTACCCTATCTCTGCGGCACCTCCTCCTCTCCATCCCACCCCAGCAGCATTGTTTTTGGTTCCCCCATCATGCTTTACACATACTTCTCTGATAATACTCACTACATTCAATTATTGTCTGGTGTTTTTTTTTCTTTTAAAAGATGTACATAAGCAGTACATGAATACATTCACTTTATTAAATATTCAAACAATATAGTAAGCGAAAGATCTCCTCTAGGCTACTCTCAAAATCTACCTTTCCTTTCCAGAAGTAATCTTGTCTGGGAATTTACATACACATACATGGATAAAAAAGTAAAGTTTTGTTTTGAGTGTGCATGTGTGTGCTTTATTATACCTATGTTCTGGCATTTTCTATGATTTGCATCTTTGACACAGAGTACTTTGTGTGATTGTCTGTTTTGTACCTGTATGCATTTAAATCACTTTAAAAAATAATTTAGCATTGAATTAGATAGAATGAAGGCATGAAGATTTAGTTGGCCATTCCCCATCTTATGGGTATTTAGATGGTTCACATTGCTGCAGCCATGCCACAGTGAAAGTTCCTACACAGGTCTGTTAGAGCATATGTGTTTCTCCAGACTACATACCTAGAAGGGAAATAGAGGATTTGAAAAGTGTGCAGATTTTAACCTGTCAATTCACCCTTTAAAAAGCCTGTAAAAATTATGCTTCTGTGAAGGTGGGATATTTTTAATATTTGCCTATTTGCTGGGAGAAAATGTCTCATTCGAGTTTTGTTTTTCATTTCCCTGATTATTGCTGAAGTTTACATGTTTGTCTATATTTATTAGAATTTAGTTTCTCTTGTGACTCGTTTTTCCATCTTCTTGGCCCGTTTTTCTTTTCTCTTGCTGTCACTATCTTACGTGCCTGTTTGTTTTACTTGACTGTGAGCTCCTTCAGGTGGTCATCACATCTTATTTATCAAGGTTTCCCCTTCCAGAGCACACAGACAGTGCTTAATGAATGTATATCCAATTGCATTATTGAAGCCATAGGCATTACCCTTTATCATGGTTATCATCATTATCATCCTCCTCATCACCGCCAGTACCATTTATTTAGTCTCACAGGATGCTAAGCCCTGTCTCGGGAGGTGTGCGTATATAGTCTCTCATCTTCCTAATACCTCGCCCAACAAAGTGACTATTGGTAGCTCTGTTTTACAGATAAAGCAGTTGAGACTCATGCAAGTTACACGGGCTGCCCAAGGACACTCAGCCGGATTATGAAGGGAGGGATTATGGAGCAGAGTCTTTTCAGCCTGGTTCCAAAGTATGTGCAGTCTCCCTTAGAGCAATTGGCCTCTTCCTGGCCACGCATTAGAATCACCTGAACAGGCTTTTAAATGATAGCTATATCCAGTCCTACCCCAGGCCAATTGATTCAGAAACTCTGGGACTAGGTCTGGGGAAGTGGTGTTATAAAAATCCCTACATGATTTTGATGTGCAGAAATGGTTGAAAACCTTTGGTCTACATTGGGAGTGAACCAGCTTTTTTTGTAAAGTGCCAGATAGTAAATATTTTAGACTTTGCCTGCCATACAGTCTCTGTGGCAACTATCCACCTTTGCTGTTGTAGGGTCAAAACAGCCAAAGACAAAAATGAACGAACATGACTGTGTTCCAATTGAAACCCATTTACAAAAACAAACGGCAGCCAAATTTGGTCCATGGGCTGTAGTTTGTGGACCCCTAGTCTATATCATAATACTTCGAAGATCTTGGAATTTCGGATTGTCCCAGTCAAACCAGGACATCTGGTCACATTAATTACCTTGCTAAGTCTCAAGGACAGTGGCATGAGAATCTTTGCCCCACCTCAACAGATTCTGCTTCAGTAGGTTGGGGCCTGGGCATCTGCATTTCAACAAGGGATGCAGCTGATTCTGATGTAAGCAGACTTCGTGGGTCCTTACTGCAAGAATCACTGGGCTACCAAAGCATAATGTTCTTGGCAAGTAGCGAAAGCTTGGCTGGAGAAGCAGAACTGGTTCTTATCCAACAATTCTTTAAGCTCATGGATAGACATTTTGTGCGTCCCTGCCTGCCTTATGTTCCAGCATCCTGCCTCCAAGGTTCTGGAACCTTGGGTGCCCCAGCATCACATCTTCCCAGTCTGCACGTTGGCAGAGAAGGAAGCTGTCCTGCCTCTTCATCTCTGAAATTAGTAGAAGACCAAAGTCCTTGTATATTTCAAAATATTGAAGAAGAAAGTGACTGTTTAACCACCTACGTGATAAAACTGATACTGGCATTTATCAGTCTGTGTGTGTGTGTGTGTGTGTGTGTGTTTTAATAGTTCAGTAGTTAGAAAATGGAGCCTCCATTTTCCCGTCATCCGCTTTGAAGCTATGTAGTGGGTGAATGCCATCATTTCTGTTTCCGACCTCTTTAGCATCCATTATTTCTCTGTTGTCCACATCTAATAGTCTGGATCCTTTTAGTTGTTGATGGCGCAGCGATTACTGGGGCTGCTGCTTTAGGATGACTTCCAAATGCATCTGAACAGTTGAATTTACTTACTGCTTCCCTCCTGAAAGCTTTTTAGCATGATCCAGCTGGGGTGGTTTCATCGGGAAAACCATTATTTGCGGCTCTCTTTTTTTGAGGGGTAGAAATAAATTTCCCAAAAGGTGAAAGTGGACGCTGTTCATTGTGGATCTGCAATCTTACTTTTTCTTCTCTCTCCTTCTTACATTCCATTTGCACAGTTTTTCTCAGGAATGACTTCTTTCTGGGGAAATGGAATGTTCTAAATGGCACGATTGAGTCAAATCAATGTTTAGAGTGGTTTGGACTTTTAAGCCTTTTGCTGGATTTTGGCAGTATCATTTTATACTGTAAAACCCCTTTTTCCCAGGTAACCTATAATATTCATATTGAACATTATTCACAGCTTTCTAACACCCCCTCATTTCACTTAGCTATCAGCTAAGCAAATAGTGCTCAAGAGTTAAAAATATGCTATTCTTCCTCTACAGCACATGCACTTTTATGTGAAAGGGGAACCGCTCTGTGTTCCTAATCTCTATATACATATCTATCTGTGCATGTAGTAGCTTTCAACACTGTAATTAGACACAGAAACCACACCGTGCCAACACAGTGCACACATGCAGGTTTATAGAGCAGCTGTGACAAGTATATAATATGGTAAGACACCTTTTCACCAGCTGGGACAAATTCTAGAGTATACAAGGAGAGTTTCAAATGAAAATTAGGTAGAAGAATCTGAACTATTTCATGCAGGAGGACTGCACAGATGAAAATATCTAGGACGCCTCTCTGGAAGAGTGTATTTGAGAGGCACTGTGCAATACTGGAAGGCTGATAGCTCAAGGAGTCCAATCCTCTTGGATTTAAATCCCAGCCAAGGTGCTGTGTGATCTTGGGCAGGTTGCTTTACCTCTCTGAGACTCAAGTACCCTGTTACGTCACAGAGATAGTAGCAGCACGTTTACCTCATGGGGCTCGTGTGAGGATTAAGTGAGGTAACAAATGTCAGGCTGCAGACACACTTTCATCATCTGAGGATCGGAACCACAGTGTGGTGATGAAAATGAAAGGAGATACGTCATCATTACAACAGAACTCTCTGGAATATGCCCCTCCCTGCCACACACACAGCAAATATGAGTCTCTTTTGTGAACTGTCAATGTTAATAGCATCCACATTTACTCAGCTACCCTCATAAAAAAATTAGAAGCTACACTTAAATGGTTTCTCTCTCCTCCTACCTGTCCCCTTCTTCTGGTGCCTGATCCCCCATGGTCACTTGGTACCAAATTGTGCCATTCAGCCTCCGAAATAACTTTCTAATTCGGTCTCCTCAGCTTCATCCTCCCTGTCACTGCCTCAGTTCAGACCCTTATTGTCTTTTGTCTGGATTAATGCAAGAACCTCTTAACCAATTTCAGTATCTTCGGCTTGGATCCTCCATGATCCATTAGTAGCCCCATTTTACAGATTAGAAAATTGAGACAGAGAGAGGTTCAATCAAGAGCCCCAAATCACACAGCTGGTAAGTGGTATTATAGGGATTCCAACCTCAGCAGCCTGGCTCTAGGATCTCTGCCCTTTCCTGCCTTGGAGCTTGGTGCAGTGCATTATTTGGTTGTGGAAATCGGCAGTACCTCCTACGTCTGGTAATTGCCTGGAGTGAGTCCTGTTTCCCCCTCACCAGATGTTTCCTTAGAGCTGCTCTAAGTGATACATCGATCCTGCATGAGCTCCAAGGAGCAGCCAAGCCATTCTGCAGGAAGAGAGCGGGTGAAGGAGGAACAGGCAGAAATGTACAAATGAGTTCTGGTGGGAGACCATCAGTGCATCGTGGATGCTGTCCAGAGGCTGACGTGGGCCACGTATAAAAAGAAGAGGCTGAACTAGGGATGGAGAAAGTAGGGATTCAGGTCCATTTCAGCATTTCAGGAGTCTGGTCCAGTGGGTGGGGCCTGGCACGAAGAACTGCCAGCGGGGATGATGCTGGGATTCTGGCAGTATCAGAGGCTGCTGGTTTAGAGCAGGATCGCAGGCAGACGTGATGCTGTGGTACCACAGGGACAGATCATCCATGTTCCCGTGAAGCCACAGCCACTCTGAAGCCGGGGCCAGGGCTTTCCCACGCCCTGTGGTCGTAGGCACTAGAGTGGCAGGAAAAGTAAACTGAGAAACTACAAGTTTCTCCTTGTAGAAACCTTACTCATTCTTTAAAGCTCACTTAAAAATTAATATTTATCTAAGGAATCCATACTTGTGCCTTTAAAATCAAATAGTACTGAAGGCTTTATAAAGGACCGTGACAGGCCCTCCCCAACCTTACAACCCCAGTCCTTTCTATCCCCCCAGTTCCATTCCCCATGGAAACCACTTGAGCCACTTCTATCCTAGCTGTTCTTGTGTTTACCTCCATTTATATAACTAGTACGAATACTTGTATTTAAAAGTAATTTTAAAATATTAGACACTAACTTCTTGCCGTGGTAGATAAAATTTGAGTAGGTAAAATTGCAGGTGGATGAAATTTGGTCCACACCCCATTCCCCTCTTCACTCTTCTCAGTCTGTCCTCACTTAAATCTTTATTCATGCAAAGTTCATCTTGGCATGGAAGGTGACCCCTTTCCTGGAACGTGTTCAGAGACTGCTCCTCCCCTGCTCCCACAGAGCTGTGTATCTCTCTTAGTGCACTGTTCCCCTTGCCCTTCCACGTTGGGGTTATCTATAGAACAGGTCACACAGCTGTGGTCTTTACTGCTGTGTGCCCGATATTGGTAAACCCTGCTCTTCTTCCCTGTCCCTAGCCATCTCTATATCTTTCTGCTTTGCCAGTCTCTGGGTGGGGGGAAACCAAAGTGGGTACTTCCTGTGTGCCCTGAAAGGCTGGGACGCCGGTCGTTCACTCTGCTCTCTCTTTCCCTGAAAGGAGAGCTCTTTCTAGCTGAGGAGTTCCCTCTTAGCACTGAGTAATGCCAGCTTAAAGGACGGGGTGATGCAGGCAAAATGAAGCTGTTCTTCTTTCTCTTTATGTGTGGTTATTCTCACATTTTTTGTTCCGCTATGTTGCTAAAGTTTCTTAAGAGGGCTTTAGAGCTCTCCCAGAACTCTTTTTGATCATGGGTAGGTAGCAGTCTAATTGTTGATCTTTCTGGGAGGACAGAGGCTAACATCTCCTACTCCCCCATCTTGGTGACATCACTCACTAACACATCGTTAAGGCTTTTTCATTTATATTCATGAGGGATAGTGGTCTTGTCTTTGCATGTGATGTCTTCACTTGCCATTGAAATTAAGGTGACTCTGGCCTAATAGAATGATGTGAGACCAGCTCTCTCCTTCTAATATTTTCTGAAATAGATGGTGGGAGATTGGGATTATTTTCTCCATTAATAGTCAATGGAATTCACCAGTTGAGTCATCTGAATCTGGGCTTTTCTTCCCTGAAAGGGTTTTAATTAGTAATTTAACTTTCTTGTTTGTTACAGATCTATGGAGATTTTCTATTTCTCTTTGAGTCAGTTTTGGAAATTTGGATCTAAGAATTTGCCAATATCTTATAAATTGTCTAATTTGTGGCATAAAGTTGTTCATAATATTCTCTTATAATCCTTTAATTTCTCTGTGGGTGTCCCTTTCTAATTTCTGATTTTGGTAAATTCTATCTTCTCTCTTCCTTGGGGATGCTAGCTAAGGGATTGTCAACTTTATGTGGTAAACAGCCAATTTCTGGTTTTATTGATGTTTGTGTTTTGTATTTCACAGACATGTGTTCTAATCTTTTGTATTTCCTTTCTTTTGCTTGTTTTCAGTTTGGTTTATTTTCCTTTCTTTCCTTTCTTAGGGTAGGAACTTAAATTATTGATTTGAGACTTTCCTCTCTTCCACTATAGGTGTTTAATACTCTAAATTTCTCTCTAAGTACTGCTTTAGGCACATCCCATAGACTTTGATATTCTATTTTTTAAATTTTCATTCACTTCAAAGTACTTTCAAATTTTGTTCCCAATTTATTCTTTGACTCATATGTTATTCAGATGGGTGTCATTTAAGTTCCAAATGTTTGTGGATATCCCAGATATATTCCATTCTTGATAGCTCACATTCCATTGTGGTTGGAGAACGTATTTTATATAATTTCATTCTTGCTAAATCTGTGGAATTTATTTTATGGCTGAGTACACGGTCTATCCTGGAGCATGTTCCATGTGGTATTGAAAAGAATGTGTGTTTTGTAGTCATTGAGTGCAGTGATCTATACACGTCACTTAATTTAATTTGGTTGATAGTGCTGTTCAAGTCTTGTATAACCTTGCTGATTGTCTTTCCTCTTTTTAATCCATTATGGACAGGAGGCAGTTGAAATTTCCAAGTATTGTTGAATTGTCTCTTTCTCCTTTCGTTTCCGTCAAATTTTACTTCACGTATCTTGAAGCTCTGTTGTTACATTTGTAAGCATTGTTAATTTTTATATCTTTCTGATTTAATGACATTTTGTCATTTGGATATGTCCCTCTTTGCTTCTAATAATATTTCTTGTTTTAAAATCTACATTGTCCAGTATTAACACAACCCTCCAGCAATCTTTTGGTAACTATTTGTGTGATGTGTCTTTTCCATCCTTCTAGTTTCAACTTCTGTTTGTCTTTGAATCTAAGATGTGTCTTTTGTAGATCACGTATAGTTGGATCTTGCTTTATTATTCATTTTCCCAATCTCTGTCTTCTAATTGTTTTTTTTAGACCATTCACATTTAGTGCAGTTATTGATAGGATCAGAGTTACATTTGCCATTTTGCTATTTGTTTTCTGTGTCTTCAGGCTTTTTTGTTCTCTGTCCTTCCTTTATTAACTTCTTTTGTGCTAAATAAATCTTTCAGTATATCATTTTAATTCCTCTATTGAATATTTTTTACTGTTTTTGAGCTATTTTCCTAGTGTCTGTGGTAGGGATTCCAATATGCATTTTAACTGACTATGGTCTATTTCAAACGAATATTAACTTAATTCCTATGAAATATAGAATGTTTCCTCCAATGTAACTCTGTTACTTTCCCCTCTTGTGCTCTTGTTTTTATATATATTATATCTATATATGTTACAAAACCAATACTAGAATGTTACAATTATTTCTTTGTACAATCTCATGTCTTTTAAAGAATTTAACAGAAGAAATGAGAAAATATATTTATAGATTCTTTTTTTTAAAACCCAGAAATTTATTACTTCTGGCTCTCTTAATTTCTTCCAGCTGATTCGAGGTACTGTCTGATGTCATTTTCTTCCAGCCCAAAGAATTTCCTTTAGTATTTCTCACAATTCAGTTCTGATATCAGGAAATTCTTCCAGTCCTTTTAAATTTAAGAATGTCCTTATTTCACCTTTATAATTAGTGGATAGTCTTGCTGGATAAAAAAATTCTTCATTACCATTTTTTCTTTCAGTATTTTGAATATGCCATTTCACTGCCTTCTAGGGTCTATTTTCTCTGATGAGCAGTTAGATATTATTTATGTTGATGCTCTCCTGTACATGTTCAGTTGTTTTTCTCTTTCTTAAGATTTTCTCTTTGTGTGTGGCTTCCAACAGTTTGACTATGATGTGTCTAGGTAAAACTATATCTTTGTATTTATCCTACTTGGAGTTCAGTAAGCTTCTTGGATGTGTAAATTAACATTGTTTCATCAACTTTGGGAAGTTTTGGACATTATTTCTTCAAACAATTACAATAACTATTAGATCCACAATTTGAGGAGGTGTATTACATGAGATTTGGGACGTTTACTGGGAAAGTCTAGGAACCTGGAAATTGGAATGATTACATGTATTTGGATTCACATATAGCTGAACTCATTGGGCACAATGAGTCTCCCTTGATTTCATAAGCAGTTGTTTCTCCCTGTGTGAGGCTGTTCCTTCATTGCTGGTATTCAACTATAGGATGAATCTCAAAATCATTATCCTGAGTGAAAAAAAAGCCACACAAAAATACACTGTATGATTCCTTTTGCATGAAACCCTAAAAAGATAAAACTAATCTAATATTGACAGGTGTAGAGAGAAACAGTTCCCAGATGGAGGTGTCTGAACAGTTTGAAAAGTGATCCAATATACTGGGGCTCTCAATAGATTGCCTCAATTACTCACTCAGATAAGGTTTGAATACAAGAATATCTTCAAGAGGGACATTATGTTCCTCAATATTTTATAAAATGATCACTAGCCATATGAGGGTGAATGCCAGGTAAGTACACCTCCCCCAATTACTGCGAGGATGGATCAGTGTGAGGTCAAGATTAAGGTGAAGAAATTGTATTCCTTCACTTACATGGATTTACCGAGCATCTAGGAAGCCCAAAGTTATTATCAGAGGAGAAGGATATGGTCAAACATATACTACTACTTGGTCAGAACAGATGTTCTAAACTCTGTGCACTTTGCCTGGCAGGTGTACACTTGCCTCTGCACAGCTTTGAGGCTTATTAGACAGTTCAAGTTTGTTGTACCTGCCACACACTCTGCAATTTTAAGGCCTTTAAGGTATACTAAAAGTCACTGCTTTGAGGAGCTTAGAAAAAGAAGTGAAGAGTAACTGAATTCTGACAGTGTCTGTCTCACTTCTCTCTCTCTCTCCAAATCCTAAGGGGTGATCCTAGTATAAGTTACCCCTGAAGGAGATACACACTATCCTCAGGCCCTGTCCGAACTTCCTTACTGGCTCCAGGCCCATAATAGGAATAAAAAACCAGCTATGTTCAGAGTAAAATTGCAAGAAATCCAGAAATTAAAAAACCAAAAACACAAAAGGAACTCAAGATCTTGCCCAATAAAGCAGAAACTAGGTAGCACATAAGGGGGTGGATCCTTACCATATTAGATTAGGAAGGATGAATTATGTTTGGATAGGCTCAAATTAATCAATATGAGTATACTCCCTGTGGACTCAGGAGCAGCCCATGTTGCATTTCAAAGCAATGAAATATGTATTTTCTCTAATGGGATACTGACAAATGTTTTTTGAAACTCTTAGAGTGTTTCTCATGTGCAGCCATCTTTTGTGGTGATATGAAGGGATCAGTGGTGGTGGCTCTTTGATCATGAAGTTCATTGAAATGAAATAGATGGGTATTCTACTAAGATGCTTCTTGAGATATATATCTATATACATGTGAAATTCTGGATCTTGTGGGCAGAAAACGAACACAAATCACCACAACAGGGATTTAGATTCTCTTTCTAAATCCTTGATATATCCTACTTTATAGACAGGAGGCTTTGACTAAAGGGAAGGCTGGGTCCCTTTGACAAAATTCCTCATAACTTGGTCACAAGAATATACAATTAAACATTCCCCAAAAGTCCCCAAGGGAGACCTGTGGCCACATACCCATCAACTCTCCTTCAAACTGGGTTTACAGTGTATGGTGGCATCATTGGAAATTATGGCTGCTACGATTACAGTCTCACTTAGGGGTGGTTCTGAAATGTGTGGTGAAAAAAAAATCTTCCCAGTGGGTAGAGTTTAAGGAGGTATATTTAGTTCACTTTGTGAAGAACTGACATGTACTTGAGTTTCGATTTATACTGATTTATGTCCAGTAGCTCAGTGAGTTGACAGGTAGTAGGGGGCTAAACAAGAATAAGACTGGAAAATTGGTGACCAAAAGGTCTAGAAGAGACACATGCGGATGGAATTCTAAGAATAGGTATTGAATGGGGTTTATAAATGCTTAACGGAGGATAGGATATCAGAGGGAAGAGAACAAGTGAGGTGTTGGGTATTTATTCCTTTGGCTCTCCGTGCTGAGCCATGTAATGGGCATTCACAATGTTTCTCTTCCTAAGACCACAGCTCTCATAAGGGTGGCCTTTTGTGCTAAGTTCTGATAATGTCACCTACTCTCACTACAGCCCTGGGGGCGATAATAACTCTCTACCAACACTAGTTACAGGATGCTTCACTAACCCTACCCACATTTTTAGAGCCCTATTTATTAGACTCTCCTCAAGTGTCCCATGGTTTCTTGACAACTGACACCTGTTTCTTCAGGGGACCCTGACTAATAGGCCCCACAACAAGCCTGATCATAAACTCCATGGGGGTAGGGAATTTACTCTCTTTTATTTGATGTTGCTATCCCAGCACCTAGAATGATGTCGATTGTACAGTCAGTTTTCAATAAATGTTTGTTAAACGACATATGTGTGACCACTTTCTCTCCTTCGTGATCTTTATGTTAAAGTCTATTATGATTGATTTAATATAGTTTAACCAGCATTCTTGTGCTTTTATCTGTAATTTGGTAAAGAATGACAAAGAATTATAAACGTCAGCAAAAAGCAAGCAAACTTGTCGTTATGTGCATGGAAATCCAAGATATTTAACATAAAAATTTCTGAAACAATAAGAGAATTCAGCAAGAATCAATGTTAATGTAGAAGACCCAACAGATTTCCTATAAACATCCACCCCTGGAGCACCTGTGCAGACCCTCAGTAGAATCTGCACACTGGGCCCCAGGCGCGCCAGGATGGGGCTCAGGGGTTGGTGGGTCCGGCGGCTGTAAAGGAACAGGGTGGAGGTCCCAGGTTGAAAAATTGTAAAATTATAATTTTACAGCTATATAATTTAACTACTTCAGTCGGCATGTCTTTTTCTTTTTACAAAGTCAATTTTCCTACCTAACTCCAAATTTTTTTCACACCATCTAAGTAATATTTTAATATTTTCCATATCCAATCCGTATTCAAATTTCCCCAATTACCTCCAAATGACTTATGAAAAAAATGCTATTTTAATCGGGAGCCAATAGCGGACTACCCTTTGCATTTGACAGCAGAGTTCAGGCTTAACCCTTAACCTCTTCGGGCTCGGAGGACCCTGGGCAGGAGAGATTTAAGAACACCGTCCTCCCGCTTTCGCGGAAAGGCCAAAAGTGACTTGAAATGTAGACGCGGAGGCCTATGGGAAATGTAGTTTTAAATAGGTGAGGTTCACCGCCTGGACTCCGGGAAGGGGACGCCACGCTCCTTCTGCGCATGTGCAGCCGTAGCCTCCTCGTTTGTCTTCTCAGGACTCCAGAGAACCGTTGGGGAACTTTGGGGTGTGCTCGGAAAATGCAGGGTGCGCACCGAGGGCGAGGGACTAGCTGGGAAGGGTGTGCCTGTGCTTGGGGATGGGAGCAGGAAGTGTCTGGGACCTCGTCGCCCCCCGCGGCGGTGTATAAACCCGGGCGGGCCGTCAGAGCGGGTAAGGCCGATGGGGGAGACCCCGGCCCTCGGGCTGCCGGGGGGCGCAGGTGTTCGGGGCGGTCCGGGATGCCCGAGGATCGTGTGACCAGCCCGCCTGCAGCCCGACCGGAGAGAAGCCCATGTCGGCGGCGGTGGGTGCGGGAGGGAGGAGTGCGTTTATCAGGCGGACGGTGACCGTGGGTCTGCGGTGGAGCCCGAGCTCTGGAGCACTACAGGCCCGGTCAGTGCCAGCTCTGTCACCTGTTAGCAGGGGCGACAGAAGGAACCTGGGCGAGAGTCAGGGTTCTCATCTATAAATATTAATAATGATTGTTTCACGGCGACGTTTGGAAACATAGATCACTATTTTAGACAAGTGCCAGGTAGGAAGCCTTAAGTAAGTGACAACTGCTGTTATAGTTAGAGGACGCTTTGTTTTTTTACTGGATAGTTTAATGTACCCTGACAACCACTTCACCAGAAACCGAGGCTCGGGTCGGTGGCCCGATGTGCTCGAGTCAGGAGCTCCCAGCCAGGGAATTTGGATTCGAGGGCAGGTGTGCTTGGCTTCAGTCTCAGGCTTTGTCTGATGTCACACCTGCCCAAGACTGGCATTACAGCCTTCACAGCACTTAGGAACATGGCCTGTCCCTGCGTCCCCAGGGATGTAAAGGAAAGGATGTGGATGGAATCCCACCATGTGTCACATGTATCCTGGGATTTCTAGTGTCTCTTCAGGTCCCTTGGGTCAGACAGAGGTGCCTGGCCCCCTCTGCATTGTCAGGCTTTCTGTCCTTGAAGTCTGACGTTATAATGAATTCTAAGAGTCAGCCTTTTTGCCCCTAAGATGAATTTATTTCTCAGATCCATGTCCCAGTTGCCTTGAAACAAACCAGCCCTTGTGAGGCAGGAAGCAGGGGGCCTCTGTGAGGGAGTCTTACCTGGAAGAGAGCGCCCCTCTGACCTTAGACCTCTCTCCAGAGCTTCAGAGCAGAGACAAGAGCCCAGAAAGGAGCAGATGCTAGATTTGCAAGATCAGAAGCAGGTCTTGATCCTCCTGCCCAGAATGAACCAGACTTGATGATGCCACCTTCAGGAGCCACCACACTGTGTGACAGTGGGGCATTTGGGCCGTCCCTGGGAAGTACAGGTGAGCTGGGGTGGCCCAGGGGCAGGCTGCTCAGGAAAGGCTGCTTTGTTGGAGAGCCGTGAGGGCAAGGTCTGGGGGTAAGGGACAACCAGGCAGAGGGAGGAAGTTCTGTCTCCGGTCCCCTTAAATGGCCCCCGCTATTTACAGATGCGCTGCTGTCACACATGTCCACCACCACATGTGACATTAGTGACGTTATCCTGATGTCACAGGATCCAAGAATGATGATCTGTGAAGAGTTTTCCAAGGTCACCTACTTCTAACTCTTTTGAAAGATTTAAAGACATTGGGCCTGAAAATTTCAGTGACTTGTCCAGGGAAACGCAGTTTGTGACAGTTCACTCTCTCACAGGTAAGTTACCAAAAGCATCTATCGAAAGGGCCTTTTGAGAAATACTTCCCAGCTGAAATGAACAATTACAAATTCCTGCCTTAAATCCTCCCATCTCTTTTACTAGGCTTTCCGTGGATTGTGTATACCAGGGGTTGAATAATATTACTGAGAAAAATAGATAAATGATGCATACTGAGCATTTTTCTGCTAAGTTAACTTTAATGAAGGAATAGTGTCTTGTCGTTTGGCGTACTTTAATTCAACTGATCGGTTGTTTTTATTTCTTTCTGTTATCCAGAAGGACGCATGCGTTATTGTTAAATCAATCGAGTAAAGTTTATGTTCACTCAGTAAAAAACTGCAGATTTCAGCTCCATGGTCATTTCAGAATCACACAAAGACAGGTGTTGCTGCCTGTCCATGATCCTTCTTGTGCCTTTTCAAGGCCCAGAGGGCCCTGTGCCTATGGGGAGGATGATCCCCAACTGGGGTGCTGAGATTTGAGGAGGTGAATCTAAGAGCTGTAAGACAGCTAAATCTCAGGACCCCTGTCTTCTTTCTGTCCCCTCAGCTGAACCACAGTCCTCTGTACTCGCCCAGGAGCCACAGAGAGTGAACATCCCTCAGGTGAGCTCTTTATTCATTCCCCACTTTATATTGTAATGGATTTATAAGGTTTAGCAGGATCCATGCATTAAAGGAAAAGGAGAAGTTGAAATAGTAGAAATCAAGTCAGTCTTGAGGAAAAATATAGCGTGTTTTACTATTAATTGTGATGTTGGCTGTTAGCTTTGAGTGGGTAACCTTGTCAGGGTAAGTAGTTTCCCACTAAGCTACCTGTTTCAATCTCTTTACTTGTGATTGGGCTATTCAGATTCTCTGTTTCTTCTTGATTCAGTTTTGGGAAGTTGTATGAGTCTTAGAATTTATCTGTTTCTTCTGGATTGTCCAGTTTGTTGCTATATAGTTTTTCATAGTATTCTCTTATAATCCTTTATATTTCTGTGGTATCTGTTGTAATTTCTCCTCTTTCATTTCTAATTTTATTTATTTGAGCCTTCTCTCTTTTTTTCTTAGAGAGTCAGGCTAAGGGTTTGTCAATTTTGCATATCTTCTCAAAGAACCAGCGCTTTGTTTCACTGATCTTTTCTACTGTTCTTTTTTCTTTTTTGGTTTCAATTTCATTTATTTCTGCTCTGATTTTTATTGTTTCCCTCCTTCGGCTGACTTTGGGCTTTGTTGGTTCTCCATTTTCTAACTGTATTTTAAGATTGCTTATTTTAGATCTTTCTTGTTTTTTTAAGCTGGGCCTGTATTGCTATGAATTTCCCTCATAGGACAACTTTTTCTGCATCCCATATGAGTTGGTATGGTGTATTTTCATTTTCATTTGTCTCCAGATATTTTTTGATTTCTCTTTTAATTTCTTCAATGATCCATTGGTTGTTCAGTAGCATGTTGTTTAGTGTCCACATATTTGTCACTTTCCCAGCTTTTTTCCTGTAGCTGATTTCTAGTCTCATAGCATTTTGGTCAGAAAAGATGCTTGATGTGATTTCAATCTTCTTAAATTTATTGAGGCCTATCTTGTTTCGAAACATATGGTCTGTCCTTAGAATGCTCCATGTGCACTTGAGAAGAATGTGTATTCTGCTATTTTTGGACAGAATGTTCCATATATATCTATTATATAGTCCATCTCGTCTAGTTTTCCATTTAATTCCACTATTTCCTTGTTAACTTTCTGTCTGGATGATCTATCCATCGATGTAAGTAGACTGTTGGGGCCCCCTGCTATTATTATGTTGTTGTTAATATCTCTTTTTAGGTCTGTTAATAGTTGCTTTATGTACTTTGGTACTCCTTTGTTGGGTACACGTATATTTATAAGTGTTATGTCTTCTTGTTGGAGTGTCCCTTTTACCATTATATACTGCCCCTCTTTGTCTCTCATTGCCTTTTTTATCTTGAGGTCTACTGTGTCTGATACAAGTATTGCAATAACTGCTTTCTTTTGTTTGCCATTAGCTTAGAGTATCATCTTCCGTCCCTTCACTCTGAGCCTGTGTTTGTCTTTAGAGCTAAGAGTGTTTCCTGGAGGCAGCATATTGATGAGTCTTGTTTTTCAATCCATCCCACCACTCTGTCTTTTGATTGGATAATTCAATCCATTTACATTTAGAGTGATTATTTATATATAAGGGCTTAACGCTGCCATTTTATCACTTGTTTTGCAGCTCTGTATTTCCCTTGTTTCTTGTCTTGTGTATTTTGGACTGCCAGTTCAGTTTGGTAGTTCTCTATGATGGTTTTCTCAGTTTTCTCTTTTTTGTGTGTGAGGAAGACTGGCCCTGAGCTAACACCTGTAAGCAATCTTCCTCTTTTTTAGCTTGAGGAAGATTGTTGCTGAGCTAACATCTGTGGCAATCTTCCTCTGTTTTTTGTATGTGGGATGCCAGCACAGCAGGGCTTGATGAGAGATGCATAGGTCTGTGCCTGGGACCTGAAGCTGCAAACCCTGGGTGGCTGAAGCAGAGCATGTGAACTTAACCATTATGCCACTGGGACAGCCCCTCAGTTTTCTTTTTTTCTGTATCATTTGTGTCTCTGTTCTGATTATTTGTTTAGTGGTTACCATCAGGTTTGTATAAAAAATCTCGTAGATGAGATATACCATTTTCTGATAGCCTCTTATTTCCTTGGTCTAAGCCAGTTCCATCCCTTTCCTCTTCCTCTGATTTGTTGGTCATAACACATTCTGTTTTGTGTTGTGATTTTGTGGTTAAAATCACAAGATTATAGTTATTTTTGATGTTTTCCTTCCCTTTACCTTTCATGTCATAATTAAGTTTTTGCTAACCTCTTCTGGTAGAGAGCTGCAATTTTCTGACTTTGGCTGCCTATTTATCTCCTTGCTCAAGGCTTTGTGAACTCTTTTTTTTCTTTTTCAGGTATGAAGGTCTTCTTGAGCATTTCCTGTTTGGGGTGTCTTGTGGTGATGAACTACCTCAGCTTTTGTTTATGTGGGAAAGTTTGTATTTCTCCACCATATCTGTAGGATATTTTTCCCTGGATAGAGTATTCTCAGCTGAAGGTTTTTGTCTTTCAGAATTTTGAATATCTCATTCTACCTTCTCGTAGCCTGTAAAGATTCTGCTGAGAAATCTCCTGAAAGTTTGATATGGTCTTTGTAAGTTATTTTCTTCTGCCTTGCTGCCTTTAAAAATATTTCTTCTTTATCACTGACTTTTGCCAGTTTTACTACTCTATGCCTTGGAGTAGGTCTTTTTACATTGATGTAATCAGAAGTTCTGTTAGCGTCTTTTACTTGTAATTCCAGCTCCTTTTCCAGGTTTGAACAGACTTTCTGCTCCTTTCTCCCTCCCTTCTCCCTCTATAATACCCGTAGTTTTTATGTTGCATTTCCTAATTGAATCAGATATTTCTCAGAGAATTTCTTCGGTTCTTTTTAGTCTTAATTCTCTCTCCTCCTCCATCTGAAGCCTTTCTATATTTCGGTCCTCCAGATTGCTAATTCCGTCTTCCATAACGTCAGCTCTGTAATTCAGGGTATCCAGATTTTTCTTTATCTCATTGTGTTTTTCATCTCCAACATTTCTGATTGGTTTCTCTTTGTAGGGTCAATCTCTTTTGTGAAGTATTCCCTCTGTTTATTAATTTTATTCCTGATTTAATTGAACTATCTGAATTTTCTTGTAACTCGTTGAGTTTTTTAATGTTAGCTATTTTGAATTCTCTGTCGTTTACATTGTAAATTTGTGTGCCTTCAGGATTGATTTCTAGGTGCTTTTCATTTTCCTTCTGGTCTGGACTATTAATATATTTCTTCATACTATTTGATGGGGTTGGTTTGTGCCTTCACATAGATAGTATCTGGTTGCAGATTCCACCTGCCACCACTGGAGGAGGTTCAGGAGCTGTGTATTCTGAGCCTGCTGTGATCCCTGGTGTCTGTGCTTGTCCTTTGGAATCTATGCTGACAGGACCCATCTGCGATTGCCTGCTTGTAGCTGCTGCTTTGCTAATGTACGCACGGGCACTCTAGACGGGGTCCCTTGCTCTGGCTGACTGGCTGAGCTTGTGAGCCCAGCAGGGGGAGGGGCACTTCTTTTGCATGTGCCATCCCGTGGGTGTTCTCTGTTTGCCCTCGCTGTCTGTCCTCCTGGCGTGCTGGCTTCATGAAGACAACCCCACAATAGCTTAGCCTCCTCTGTGGAGCTTTCCTATGGGATGTGAGGGAACTTGGAGAGCGAAGGCATTCCTACAGAGTCTCCCCCCAGGCCCCTCTTTTCTCAGAGCTGTGCATGGTCCTGTGCCCTAGGTCATTGCTGGGGAGGGAGAGGAGATCCCCTTACTTCCTCCTCCTTCCTCCTGGGGGGTCCAGCACCTCCACCTTCAGGCATTTGGCTGCATGGGTCTCTCAGATGTCTTTTGTGTTGTGTGCCTGTCCTCTGTTGGTTTATGAATGTCCTTTTCATTCTTTCTTAGGGAGGAGAGTCTAAGGGAAGAGCTCACTCCGCCGTGATGCTGATGTCATGCCTGGTCATTCTATTTTTAAGTTTTTGAGGAATCTCTGTACTATTTTCCACAGTGGCTGCACCAATTTACATTCCCACCAGCAGTGTATGAGGGCTCCCTTTTCTCCACATCCTCTCCAACACTTCTGTTTTCTTTGTAAAGATTGGCACCTGAGCTAACATCTGTTGTCTATCTTTTTTTCCTTCTTGTTCTCCCAAAACCCTCCCAGTACATAGTTGTATATTCTAGTTGTATATCCTGGCTGTGCTGTGTGGGATGCCACCTCAGCATGGCTTGATGAGTGGTGCCGTGTCCAGGCCCAGGATCCAAACTGGCAAGACCCTGGGCTGCTGAAGTGAGTAGCGCACACGAACTTAACCACTCGGCCATGGCACTGGCCCCTCTCCAACACTTCTTATTTCTTGTCTTTTTAGTAATAGCCATTCTGATGGGCATGAGGTGATATCTCATTGTGGTTTTGATTTGTATTTATCTAATAATTAGTGATGTTGAACATCTTTTCATGTGCCTGTTGGCCATCTGTATATCTTTGGGAAAATGTCTGTTCAAATCCTCTGCCCGTTTCTTGACTAAGTTTGTTCTTTTGTTGTTGAGTTCTTTATATATTTTGGATAGCAACCCCTTATTGGATAAATGATTCACAGATATCTTCTTCCAATTGCTAGGTTGTCTTTTCATTGTATTGATGTTTCCTTAGCCATACAGACGCTTTTTAGTTTGATGTAGTCCCATTAGCTTATTTTTTCTTTTGTTTCCCTTTCCTGAGGAGACATATTCAAAAAGACACTGCTAAGAATGATAGCAAAGAGCTTACTGCCTATGTTTTCTTCTTTGGAGTTTTATGGTTTCAGGTATTACATTCAAGTCTTTAATCCATTTTGAGTTAATTTTTGTGCATGGTGTAAGATAATGGTCTACTTTCATTCTTTTGTGTGCGGCTGTCCGTTTTCCCAACAGTGTTTATTGAAGAGACTTTCCCTTCTCCATTGTATGTTCTTAGCTCCTTTGTTGAAAATTGGCTGTTCCTAAATGTATGGGTTTATTTCTTGGCTATCAATTCTGTTCCATTGATCTGTGTCTGCTTTTCTGCCAGTATCGTGCTGTTTTGATTAATACAGCTTTGTAGTATACTTTGAAATTAGGGAATGCGATGCCTCCACCTTTGTTCTTTTTTCTCTGGAGTGCTGTGGCTCTTTGGGGACTTTTGTTGTTTCCAGTAAATTTTAGAATTCTTCTTTCTATTTCTGTGAAAAATGTCATTGGGGTTTTGATAGGGATTACATTGAATCTGCAGATTGCTTTAAGTAACATGGACTTTTTCACTATGTTGATTCTTCTAATCCATGAGCACAGAATATCCTTCTATTTCTTTATGTCTTCTTTAATTTCTTTCAACAATGTCTTATAGTCTTCAGTGTATAGGTCTTTCACCTCATTGGTTAAATTTATTCCTACCCACTTAATTCTTTTTGTGATTGTAAATAGGATTGTATTCTTGATTTTTTATTTCTGCTCGTTTGTTTTTAGTTTTTTGATGGATTCTTTAGCGTTTTCTATATGTAAAATCTCATCATCCACAAGTAGTGACAGTTTTACTTCTTCCTTTCCAGTTTGAATATGTTTTATTTATTTTTCTTACTTGATTGCTCTGGCTAGGACTAAGAAGGGTGAGTGTGGGCATGCTTGTCTTGTTCCTGCTCTTAGAGGGATAGCTATCAGTTTACACCATTGAGTATAATGTTAGCTGTTGGTTTGTCATATATGGCCTTTATTATGTTGAGGTACTTTCCTTCTATAATTATTTTATTGAGAGTTATTATCATAAATATGTGGTGAATCTTGTCAAATTCTTTCTCTGCGTCTGTTGAGATGATCATGTGATTTTTATTCTTCATTTTGTTAATGTAGTTTATAACATTGATAAAGAATACTGTTGTAATCCTTTGTATTTCTGTTATATTGCTTGTGATTTCTTCTCTGATTTTATTTATTTGAGGCTTCTCTCTTTTTGTCTTATTCTACCTAAAGGTTTGTCAATTTTGTTTATATTTTCAAAGAACTAGCTCTTAGTTTCGCTGATCTTTTCTATTTTCTTTTTACTCTCCATGTCATTTATTTCAGCTCTGATTTCTAGTAGTTCCTTTGTTCTCCTGACTTTGGGCTCTTCATTTTTCTTCTTTTCTGATTCTGTTGGATGTATTGTTAGATTGTTTATTTGAGATTTTTCCTGTCTCACAAGGTAGGCCTGTGTTGCTAGGAACTTCCCTCTTAGTACTGCTTTTGCTGTATCCAATAGATTTTGGTACACTGTATTTTCCTTTTCATTTGCCTCCAGATATTTTTCCATTTCTCCTTTAATTTTGTTGTTGTTCCAATAGTTAATGAATAGCACGTTGTTTAGGCTCCACATATTTGTGACTTTTCCAGCTTTCTCCTTGTGGTTGATTTCTAGTTTCATACCATTGTGGTTGGAAAAGATGCTTGATATCTTTTCAGTCTTCTTAAGTTTATTGGGAGTTGTTTTGTTTCCCAACAAACAGTGGATCTTTGAGAATGTTTCATGTGTACTTGAGAGAAAATGTATATCCTGCTGCTTTTGGATTGAATATTATATATGTATCTGTTCAATTCATCTGGTCTAGTGTTTCATTGAAGATCAACGTTTCTTTGTTGATTTTTCTCTCTAGAAGACCTATCCATTGATGTAAGTGGGGTATTAAAGTTCCCTACTCTTATGGTGTTGCTGTCAGTTTCTCCCTTTAGATCTGTTAATAGTTGTTTTATAGACTTTGGTGCTTCTACGTTAGGTGCATATATATTAATAAATGTTATGTCTTCTTGATGGATTATCCCCTTTATCATTATATAATGCCCATCTTTGTCTCTTGTCTTTTTTGGCTTGCAGTCTATTTCGTCTGATAGAATTATGGCTACACTCACTTTCTTTTGGTTGTCATTTGGTCGGAGTATCATCTTCCACCCCTTCACTCTGAGCCTATGTTTTTCTTTAGAGCTGAGATGGGTCTCCTGGAGGCAGCACATTTTTGGGTCTTTTTCTTAACCTGTCCAGCCTCTCTGTCTTTTCATTGGTGCATTCAATCCATTTACATTTAGGATGATTATGGATATATAGGGACTTACTATTGCCATTTTATCTTTTGTTTTATGGTTGCTCTATATTTCCTTTGTTTCTTTTTCCTTGTGTTTCTCACTACAATTTCAGCTTGACGGTTTTTGGTGATGTGTTTTTCAGTTTCCTCTTTTTTTATGTTTCGTGACTCTGCCTTAATTTTTGTTTTGTGGTTACCATGAGGTTTGTATAAAAGGTCTCACAGATGAGATAGTTCTTTTTCTGCTGATAGCATTTTTGCTTCATTTGACTAGGCAAGTTCTGTCCTTTTCTTCTTCCCTTGCTATTTTTGTTGTCAAAATTCTTTCTTTCTGTATTGTGAATTTGTTACCAAATTGGAATGGTTAATGTTATTTTTAATGCTTTCTTTCCCTTTAACCTTTGCATCATAATTGTTTACTAACATGTTCTGATACAGAGTTGCAGTTTTCTGATTTTATCTATTTATCAACTTGTTTAAAGCTTTGTATCCTTTGCCTTTTCATTTCAGACAGGAGAGCTCTTTTTGACATTTCTTATAAGGCAGGTCTAGTGGCGATGGACTCCCTCAGTTTTTGTTTCTTCCTCACACTTTATTTGTCAGCTGCAGCAGTGGACCCCCAGCTGTCGCAGCACCCAAGGACACAGAGCTGATTATTACAGTGTTGATTAATACAGTCCCTAACTAGCTCTCAAATACTTGTACTTTTCTGCATCCTTTCTGAAACCACCCTAGTCGAAGTAAGCAACTAAGTAACTGGATGACTTTAATGACCTCATGTCTCTGATCCTCAATTTCTTGGTTTGTGAAATGAGGCAGTTAGAAGGAACACCAAGTTTCTTCCTTCTCTATATTCTGTGATTATCAGAATCTACAACTATGGAGAGACTCAGGGAAAAATCAATTCCAATGTTTTGGGAAACCATCTCACTTTCTCCATTTAAATTAACTCTTGGGGTGACTGAGATTGTGCCTCGTATCCTCTCATAGCACTGCTCGTAAGGACAGTCTCAGAATCTTCAAGACAACTTAAAAGAAGGCCCTTTCTCTTAAATAGGAATCTGCCTTATGCCATGTTTTGAGCTGTAGAAAATATTTTAGAATGAGATTCTAGTGTTGGTAACAAATTTATCTACATTGCTAATTCATCTGAAAGCTCCTATTCTTGAAAATGTCCCATGTGGGGGTAAAGAAGTTCCATGTAAAGGTTTAGTCCATTTTTGTTGACAATCTCTTGAGTGGATGTTAAAAACCTGGATAACAGGATAATGTTCATGGAGATTGGGGGGAGGGACAGTGATGAATGAGTTTGGTTGACTTTCAGCAGTAGTAAGGTCAAAATGAAAGCATTATAAAAGAAGAGTAGAGATTTAGGTCAGGGCTTTCTATGAAAAACAAGTAAAAACCATAAGCAGATGGAAAAAGTTTAAGTGACACAGTATGGCAGATTCCACTGATGAGTTTAATAGGCAGCCATTTTAGTGGCACAGAGAGTAGACTGATTCAAGGGACAAGAACCAAAAAGCAAGGGGTCCCATCCTGCCCTGAGGATTATTTTGTTCTGAAGTGTGTTAGCCCAGCTGAGTGAAGACCTGGGGAGGATGTCGTAGATCCTCTAAAAGGGGCATCCATCAGCTGCAGGAAGATGTGCCATCTCTCCCCAAAGCTCATTAGCAGATTGGAAGTGGCATGCTGCATTACTCTGATTAGCATTAATTTTATAATTCTAGGCATAGAACTTTCCTCCACATGAGTCAGCCTTCACACAAAAACACAGACGCACATGGTGTGGATAAAACACAAGTAACCTTACTGCTGCTTCCCATCTTCCAAGGACCCAGTGGGAAGGAAAACGTGGTTCCCTAGCAAAGAGGGGAGTTAAGGGCTGGAGTTTTCCAGCTCTCCAAGCTGGGTGCAGGTCCCACAAATCGGGGAGAAGTGCAATGCCATCTTTCTGGCAGACCAAGACTTTGGGAAAACTGGGTCCTTCTGATCTGGTTAGGGAAGACGCAGTACTTCCAACAGCCACTGCAGCAAGGCAACAGCAGCATTACAAGTGAGATGAGGAACGTTACCTCAGAGCCTCCCAGGGAGAGAGCATTGAGGCCCCTACCGTTTATTGGGATAACTGGTTCCTGGCCCTTTGGAAAATACCCAGTCATCCCAGGGCTAGACTTCTCAGGAAAAGTAGCTTGCCAATCCCTTTAAAATTTGCAGCTAAAACCTATCTACGCTTTTATTTGTTACATATATTGTTGGGGCTTCATTTCAAACTGCTATATTACAAAACTGTGTTTCAGATAACTTTAAATCCATGGCAGTGACTTTCAAATTCTTTTGATGGCAACTCACAAAATAAATCTATAAATTATTTTTTATCGTAAATCAGTATATACGCACACACACCAAAGGAATATAAAAATTTTATGAAACTGTTCTTACCTTTTTACGTGTAATACACTCTAATATTATCTATTCCATTTTGTTTCATTGTTTTTTAAGTGCTTGTCACACTCTCTAGAATTATTTCATAATCCACTAGTTGGTCAGGACCTGCAGTTTGAAAAGCACTATTTTAAAATTATTGCTTCCAGGTACCCTAGCCGGTAGTCTGGTATCCAGATTTTTAAAAGGCTTATTAAAATGCATCATCAAAAAGCAATATTTGCTAAAGGACCCTCAGTCTCTATAAAGAGCACTCTCTTGGGGATTCCAACCACAAGTTACCAGATAAATAACCAGCTTTCCTTTGCAGAACTGAGATGTGAGCTCAACACCAAGTAAAAATGACATAAAATCAGAACAAAGTTGGAAAAGGAGGACCACCTCCAAATGCAATATGTGGTCCTTCTGGGAAACATGACGCAGCCTAGAGTGAGGTGAGGGGGACAAAACAGAAAAAAAACATTAATGGAGAAAAAATCAAGCTTGTAACTTCTGTCTCCAGGCTTCACAAGGTGCACTTGTACTTCCAACCCTAAGAGACAGAGTGATGTTCAGCATGACTCCATAATCCTGTGGCCTTGAGAACCTCAGCAGACATCAGTTAAGTCATTTAAGGATAACTGCAAATTAAATTAGTTCATCCTAACTCTATATGACTCCACTCATAGTTGGAAGTTAGTATATTGATAAGGAGATCTGATCGGTGGTTACCAGGGAAAAGGGGGGGTGGGGGGAGGGCACAGAGGGGGAAGTGGTGTACCCACAACGTGACTAACAAAAATGTACAACTGAAATCTCACAAGGTTGTAATCTATCATAACATTAATAAAAAAAAAATTAGTTCATCCTAATTACGCAAAAATGATAAATTCAAATAAGCAAGGTAATTCAATTCTGAATTAAAAATTTTTTCAATCACTTGACATCTCAAATCAAAGCAAATGGGTAATGTTACCAATTATATCAATTCGACTCTATATTTCAATACATAAACATATGATGAACAATTAAAATTCTTATGTGATATGCATTTAACTTGTTAACATTTATGCTACAGTAGGGAACCACACTCGAGAAACAGGGTCATGTCCTTGAAAACCAAAGAAGGTTATCACAAAAGAGTCTTTGTAAGAATCCAGCAACAGGATGAGTCCCCAAAATCTATTAAATAAACTATCCCACAGGAAAAGTGAGGCAGATCACACTAGTAAAGGCAACACTATGGAAGCTTATGCAATAGTTATCAAGGGAAACATTTGATACATAATAAAAATATTTAGTTTTAGGAAGCAGTATGATAGGCTCTGATATGGTTGCACTTATGAGTACAGGACTTTCATAGGAAGGAAAGAAATGGAAATTCGCTGAATGTTTGTGTTTTGTCATGCATCACTAAATACCTTCGATTACATTATAGCATTGGAAACTAGGAAGCAGAAATGTGAAATAACTTGTTGTAGGCCACACAGTAATAAATGACAGAACTAGGACTTAAACTCCATCTTCTAATTACACATCCATTATTCTTGTCACATCAATACCACTTTATCCTGAACTAGTACTCAAAATATGATAGTGCTTAAAATATTTGCTTAAGCATTTCTTAGGATTTCTGATCAAGGTCAATTCAAATTCCAATTTCAAGGCTAATGAATAAGAAAGTGACCTTTAAAAGGAAAAAAATACGTAAAAAATATACATGCATTCCGGGTGGCATCATGAATCTTCAAACTTTCGATATTCTTTGTGTCTCGTGTAAGGATGAAAAAAGTTATCTATTGCTGTATAACAAACCACAACAAAGTAGAGTAGCTTGAAACAGTAACTTATTCTTGTCTCTTATTGTTCTGTGGATTGGCTGGGATTCGCTGGGCAGTTCTTGCTTGGGGTCTCCTAGGAAGTACAGTCAGATGTCAGCTTGGGCTGAAATCCTCTTTGCCTCTATTGTGCTGGATGTCAAGATGGTTCATTTCTGTGTTTGCTGAGGATGCTGGCTGTTATCTTATTCGGGGCTGCCAACTGGAGGGCCTGCATGTGGCCTCTTCATGTGACTTGGGCATCTCTCAAAGTGGTGGCTGGGTTCCAAAAGAAAGCATCCCAAGAGGATATATTCCAAAAGACCAGGCTTCTTACAGCCTAGCCTCAGAAGTCCCAGAAAGTCACCTCCACAGCATCCTATTGGTTGAGCCAGTCACTGAGGCCTAGGGGGAGGGATGTAGACTCCATCTTTTGATATGAGAAGCAGCAGGCAATAAGGGAGGGAGGGAGACTGCCCATCTCACCTTAGTCTTTAGCCTCCCATCTGGCATCTGTACTTTACCCAACTGAGTTAGAAGGGGAAATAGATGATACAACTACAATAACACAAATTATTGTGTGGTGTTTTCTCTATCTCTTTGGCACTCTCTCTTTCTCTGGAAACACAGCACTTCTTGAATGAATGGATAAATGAGTCTCTCCCTTTTCCTCTCTACTCCTTTTTTGCCTCCTCACCTTTCTTTTCTTCTTTTTAACTGCAGATGAAAGGTTAAAAAAAAATGTGTTAAGCAGCAACATACTCTAATTAGTAAATCTTATAGTTAGTTTCTACTCAGATCTCCCATTTCATGTCTACCTGCCCGATTCAGTCATCGTCCTATCAGGGAAGGTGATAAGAATGCAAGCAAAGGAGAGAAGAGAGGGAAAAATGGGAAAGCAAAAGTAGATTATCGAGGGAAGAAGGAAAATATAAATGGGAAGGGAAATAAATCAGGAGCACTGAACACCGTTAAGCCCAAATGGCTGAAAAGACAAAGGGAAAGAAGCAAATTTTTCCCTTATGATGCTGCATCCATCCTTCCTTCCTTTCCAATCCATGGCCGCCATCGCCAGCCTAGTCTAACCTTATTTCTTAATGCCTGAATTTTTGCTATATCATCTTACCTAATCTCCCTGCCTAGTTTTTACCCCTTAGAAATCATCAAAAATGGGGCCAGCCCGGTGGTGTAGTGGTTAAGTTTGTGTGCTCCTCTTTGGCGGCCTGGGGTTTGTAGGTTCCCATTCTGGCACAGACCTATACACTGCTGATCAGGCCATGCTGTGGCAGGCGAGCCACGGATGAAATGGAGGAAGATGGGCACGGATGTTAGCTCAGGGCCAATCTTCCTCCAAGAAAAGAGAAAGAAATAAAATAAAATAGATCATCAAAAACACTCCTTTCCTCATGGTGCTCTCAGTTACAAAAAAAGAAAAGAGAACACTAAATGACTTCTGAAGGATTAAGTCCAATAGAAACATTTTAAGAATTTTCATAATCTGACCTAACTTTCCTTGCCACTCTTGTTTCTCAAGTCTCCCATATGTGAAACTCTTTACTCAGCCAGAGCACTCTACTCAATGTATCCAAATACACAGAAAAATGAGACTAGATCTCACTATTACATCATGAAAAATACAAAACCTGAATCAAGGAAAATAACAGACAACAAAAATATTACATTACAGAAAGCAGTGTGGTGACATTATAAGCTTCTAATTATAGCGCTTATGGTCCAGCTCACTTCTCATGAATACAGCCTTCTCCTTTTGTCTTCTGTCCTTTGCTCTAAGGATCCTATCACCAGGAGCATTCCCCGCCGCTCTCTGCCTTCCTAAATCCTGTCTCATCAGGACCCACAACATTAACTGACTAATTTGGAAGACGTGTGATTAACAGAATCATTCTGGACCTGAAGTCCCTTGTTAACACTACAGCATCAGATTTGATTCTCGATGGACACCAAGTCACTCAAATTCCATCTCAGTTTTTACTCTGTAGAT
Organism: Equus caballus; assembly: GCF_041296265.1. Classification (NCBI taxonomy): domain Eukaryota; kingdom Metazoa; phylum Chordata; class Mammalia; order Perissodactyla; family Equidae; genus Equus; species Equus caballus. The sequence continues at coordinate 169,515 of NW_027222395.1, forward strand.
TTGTTCAGTATACAGTTGATTAAAAGACCATTCACCCCAGTTTGGTAGATAATTCAACCAGCCTCCAATCCAAAGTTTGTACAACTTTGATTTGTAGTAATTACAAACGGTAATTACAGAAACAGTTAAAACATTCATTGCTAATATTGTAACTCTTTGGGAACCTGATATAAATGCAGTTTTAAAAAAACAGGATACTTGAAGATAGTAACGTACACCGTGATTAACAAGATTTTGTGGTGAGAGTAGTTTATTGTCAGGTATAATTAAAGCTGTAGATGCTATTCTGAAAGTACAGACTTTAGGGGGCAAGGGAAGAGAGTTTTTGAAGCAAAGTACAAATTAGGAATAATTACAGTGATGGTTATGGAATGTCAACATCCATTTCATCATGATGAGCTCAGTCTCCTTCAAAATTCACTTGAGTCCGGGAAAGCATTAGTGTAAGACAAAAGGCAGCTTTGGGAAAAATACCTTTGAAGTATTAAGGAGTAGAGTGATTGGCAGTCAGCAAACATAAAAATGGACGAAAGAGTAAATGTCTTGATCACCTACGGAAAGTGTACACTTGAAGTATCTTATTAAAAAACCAGTTTCCTTTTTCATGTCCAATGTTGAATGCACCTGCAATTGTTGTTTTTTAATCTATTTTGATCCCCAAACTGGATATAACTAAATGTTTTATGGGAGTCTATAAAGGTGATGAAATTATAAAGAAAAGTAAGTGAAAGATTATCAGACAGGAGAGTGGAGGCTTCTGGGGTGATATCAACATTGTATGATTTGACATGAGTGGTGGGTCTGTGGGTGCTCACTTCATTCTCCTTGTTTATGGTTTATGCGTGTTGCTGTTTACAAAGCAGTTATGTAGAAAATCCGCTGACACTACTACCTTCGACAGTTCATTAGCCCAAGGGTGTCTGTTATGCTTTAACCAGGGCTTTGCTCATGTTCCCTTTTGCCCACATGAAGCCAGTTGTGCATTAAGAGATGACACAAACATCTCTTGAAACAAGAGATTTCTTCTTGTTTTCTAGAAGAAGTAGCGAAGCTGGTCTAGCGCTTGGTGATGTTTCCAAACAGTCCTTTTGTGAATGGCCGTGAGAAGATGTCCTTCTTCAGCCAAGGATGAAGTCTTATACTTTGTATTATTTAAAGTACCTGATGCCATGCTACACAACTAGTGAGTGTGCATCCATCCATCTGACAGATATTTATTGACTCACCTACCAGCTGACTGCCTGGGAAGCCAGAGCAGTTTGCCAACTAATATGGTTAATTGGGATTTGATAAGTGCTATAAAGACACCAGAGATTCAGCAGTTTCTCCCAGCTATGGAACTTATTTTGGCTAATGGATATCACTCCCACTCCCATTTCAAGCTTACAAAGGGATGCTAGAAGAGGATTGAGCAGTCAGAAGGTGGAAACTTAATAAAAATTGAAAGTCAGAGACGGGAGGGAATGAAAGCAGCAGAGGAAGAAGGAGGCAGAGACTGGACGGCCAGCAAGGCCTCAGTGCCCTGCACAGTTTAAGCTGAGCCAGGTATTCTTCCTGTTTCCTTGCTTGATCTTTGCTTGATCCTCCCTCTTGCCGACGCCCTCACCTGGAGGAGTCAAGCCCAGCACAGATGCCACTGAGACAGGTCAAAGCCAGGGAAAGGTCCTGGGATCAAAACTTGGCTAAGTATGATCCAAACTTCCAAGCAGTCAGAAGTAGAAAGAGCCAGAAGATAAACCTAACCCATTTTTGAAGGGGTGCCAAAGGTGAAAAGCAGGAAAACCAAAATTACTCATCAAGTCTAAAGGGGGAGCACAGAGCCAGAAGCTGAGAGGAGAAGAGGAGTCAAGCGAGTCAGTGCCAGGTAAAAACAGAAATAGAGAGTTGAAAAAAAAAAAACAAAAACAAAGCAAAGCGAAATGAAGGGTCCAAGACAATAATTGGGAGCATTCCTTGGGGTTTGATAATGGATTTTATGGGTTAGCTTAAGTTAAAAGCAAAAGATGTGAGCAGATACCTTCCTTCCTTCTGACATTATCTCCCACCTTATCAACAGTCCATTGTTACCAAGGCATTAACAACACTTACCAAACAAAGTCTAGAAGCCCTTTGGGCAGTCTTGCTAAGAACCATCTTAGTCTAGACTGATTTGGCCTTGAGGATGACCACATCTCCTCAAGACAGTTCTCCCTGGAGTCCTCCATTGGCTATTTTGGGAAATGACGCACTTGGACAAATGGTCTACCTAAATGAATGGTTCAGGTCTGAGCAGCATGAGACACTGGCAGATAGGAATGCCTCCCTTAGCAGCAGGAAATTCAGCACTTACCACGTCCCATGCGGCATGCTCTCCCAGAATACTTTTAATATGATATCCCAGTGTATTTAACATTTTAAAATTACTCCATTTGGTTAAAATCAATTAGATTTTTTTGAGGATCTTGGTCTTTCTCCAGCCCAGTTTAAACCATAATTTCCTGAAGACTAGGATTATCTCGCCATGTTCTTTTTCACGTCCCCGTCGTTTCTAGTCAAGCCTCAAAACGTGAAGTCTGCACTGTGGGTTCATAGCACCTCAGAGATCATCTCGATTCTCCCCATCCCACAGTGGGAAATTGACCTCAGTGAACGTGGAGTAGAGTGTTTAGTATCAGCCTTAAAATAAGTGTTTTCTTTTTTATTGTCTTTTCTTCCTGTCTGCTTTTCAGAGTAGAAGCAACAGTAATTTAAACTTTTCTACTATGTGACCTACACTCCACAGGTACCTTATAATAGCTGAGCCAGGGCTTAACAAAGGAATTGGGTGTGTGTGGTATTTGTGTGAGCATGTGCTTGTGTGTGTGTGTGTGTGTGTCACAATCTGATTGCCGATGTGGGATGGGAGATGGGAAAGAATGTTTAGGCACTTGTGTATTTATATCAAAGAGATGGTAGGACCCACAAAAAAGAATTCATTTTTTGTGATGTTAATGTTATATTTTGGGGGGAGGTTTTGGGGGAGGAAGATTTGCTTCTAAGGGGTGGACTCATATCTCTGTGTGGGGAGGCTCAGTTATAACGACAACTGAAGTCTCTCCTGGCGTTGGGATATTTCATTCTCGTAGGGAGAAATGCAATGCTCATCCCTCCTCCCTCACACCCCCGACCACTTCCTTGGTGCCCTTCCAAGGTAGGGCCCTTGGTGCTGGCTGCTCATTCCTCCCCCAGGGGTGGCTTTCCAAGGCCAAGAGGGCCAGAGAGGGCTGCTGCCAGAGATGCTTCTGTTCTGGCTCCTTCTCACTCCCCTTCCTGTCTGCTGGGCCTTTTGGTGGCAGCACCTAGTCCTGACGGGGTTAGAGTACCACCCTGGAGCGGATGGTGTGTGCACCAGCAAGCATCCAGTCAATTCATGAGTTATCCTCTGCGTGAGCTGGGCTGTGATGTGCCGTTATCTTCCTGCTCCCATTGTACACTTCACACACCAGCTTTCTCTCCAGACAGTTGTTTGATCACTAACTACTTCGAATATCATGACCATAGGCTCATTTATTTTTTTCTGTTTTAAAGGATGGTGCTGGTGTGCACAGGGAGCAGCCACGTCAATTTACACATTTGCCAAGGTATCCGATTGTGAGCTGCCTATCAAGGTGCTGACTTTAATAAAAGCTTATTACCATGAGCATTATTTAGCATTTATGTGGCTCCTCACAATTGTTTACCCATTATTTCTCAGCGCTCCCCTGTCCAGGTGATCAGTGTTAGCAACCCGCATTGTAGAGGCAATAAATCCGGGGTCCTGGAGAGGTTTTAGTAATATCCCTAAAAGGACACAAAGTGAATAACCACAGAACAGTGACTTTCCTGGAACCCCTTGAAACTGGCCTGGACCCCTCTCCCTCTAGCATACTTGGCGAGTTCACTCATTCCACCATCTGGTTTGCAGACCTGCACAGGGTGGGCTCTTCTCACAGATTGCAGCTCCGATACCCTGAGGCCTTCCCTGGCAACCTTATCTACAACAGCATCCCTTCCCCAAGGCTCTATCACATTCCTGTGTTTATGGACTCCACAGAGCTTAGTGCCACCTGAAGTTATCTCGTTTATGTGAAGCTGTGTGTCTTTGTGTTTGTTGTCTGTCTGCACCATTCAGGAAGGTCATCACTATGAACATAGCAGTCTTGCCTGGGTTGTTCATGCTGTGTCCATCCTCTTTGTTGAAAGCACCTGTCATTACAGTAGGCACTCAGTAATGCTTGTTGAGAGAATGACAAAGACAGACCCTGTAAATACTGTTACTCACACGTCATTTTCTTTGCCTTTTTATCTCTTTCTGGATTTTCTGGCCATAGTCACACATACAGTCAGTTATTCTCAATTACGCTGGAGCTAATGATCCAGGCTGTGGATGGCCCAGGTCCTTGGCTTCCTTCCCTCTCTGGCTTCCTCTCCTCTGGAGATTCCTCCAGATCTTTCGGTCTTTTCTGGCCTTAGTTGAGAGGGGTCGAGAGGAGAGTAGGGCAATGAAAGTCCTATTAGACAATTTTGCAAGTTCTAATAGCTTTTGACAGGTACAAAGTTGAAATTATTGATCTGAAGATTTATTTTTTACCTTATTTGTGGATTTAAAAAAATGCATCTGTTTTATATATGCAGTACAGTGAAAAGTGCTTTGAAGAAGTTAAAAACACTGGATAAATGTAAGAGAGAATTATGTATGTATGTAGTCCCATTAACCTTGGTAATTGAGACTTGGTTGTAGATTTAAAATATAATTAGTTTTGATAGAACAGTAGCTCACACTTTTCTAATGGGTAGAGCCAGACGAGGCTTAGAAAACGTACCTTTGGTAGATTTTATTTTTGAGCCATCAAATCAAGACAAAGCTTACAATTCCTTCAGAGGCTAAAAGGGTGGCAGTAGTCGTGATTTCTCATCAACAAGTAAGAATAGGCAAATGGTCTTAAACGATTGAGTTTTCTTGCTTCAAATTTCAGGACAATGAGAATACAGTTTCCTCCGAAAAAATCTTAGGCTGATCTTGGAAGAAAGACCCCCTGGATCATCTAAAAATAAAGTTTTCTATTTAAAGGTTGGTTTTAATGTTCATTATAGCCCTATGTGCTACCAGAAAATGGTTTGCCTTTTTGTTTTAAACATAAGGAATCAATGTAACGCCTTATACCTGATAACCTGTGCTGTTGTATTTGGTCCTCCCTACAACTCTGTCCATAGATATTATTGTTGCCACTTTATAGATGAAAAAACGGAAGCAAAACCATTAAGTGCCTTCCCCAAGGTCTTAAAAGAAGTCACCAAGAAGGTGGTGTGGCTCAAGTCTCCTGACTCCAGTTTACTATTTCCCACAATAATGTTGGAAAACCACATTGGAACGGGAAGACTCATTCCAAGTACTGCTGTCACACCAGCAAGCTTCAAAGGTCAGGCAGATATTTTACTTTACGGTTAAATTGGCCACGTTTGCTCAGTGTGTGCTATATCCCAGGCCCTGTGCTTTGCCCTGGGAGGATTCTGGGAAAGTAAAAGACGGATTAGACTTTTCTGGCTCTTACTAGCTGGTGGGAATGGGAGACACATACATACAAACGTGGAAGGGCAAGGGGACAGTGCACTAAGAGAGATACACAGCTCTGTGGGAGCAGGGGAGGAGCAGTCTCTGAACACGTTCCAGGAAAGGAGTCACCTTCCATGCCAAGATGAACTTTGCATGAATAAAGATTTAAGTGAGGAAAGATTGAGAAGAGTGAAGAGGGGAATGGGGTGTCGACCAAATTTCATCCACCTGCAATTTTACTTACTCAAATTTTATCTACCACAGCAAGAAGTTAGTGTCTAATATTTTAAAATTACTTTTAAATACAAGTATTTGCGTATTAGTTATATAAATAGAGGTAAACACCAGAACAACTGTGATAGAAACGGCTCAAGTGGTTTCCATGGGGAATGGAACTGGGGGGATAGGAAGGATTGGGGTTGTGAGGTGGGGGAGGGCCTGCCGTGGTTCTTTATAAAGCCTTCAGTACTATTTGGTTTTAAAGGCACAGGTATGGATTCCTTAGATAAATATTAATTTTTAAGTGAGCCTTAAAGAATGAGTAAGGTTTCTCCAAGGAGAGGGAGGAGGTGGGTATTTATAGCAGAGGACCCAACATTAACAGAGAGAGGCGGCAGGAGAGCAGAGGGAAGAGCAGGTGACCCATTAGGATGACTGTGGAACACACCTCCCTGCGTGGGGACACCTGAGCTGGTGCTTGATTGCAGAAGGCCTTGGATAGAAGGGCGCGCACAGACACACACACACACACACACACACACACACACACACACACACTCATGTGGTTGTCGGCAGGAAAGCAATAAAGGGTATTGGGCAAAGGGGTGATATGCTCAGAACTGAGCTTTACGTACAGCAGTGGTTCTCACCTTGGAGATTACCTTGCTTGTTAAAATTGCTGGGCCCCACATCAAAGTTTCTTCTTGAGTAGGTCCAGAGTGAGGCCCGAGAATCTGCATTTCTAATAAGTTCCCAGGCAATGCTAATGCTGCTGGTCTGGGAACCACAATTTGAGAAGCAATAATAGAGTAATCTGGCAACAAGGAGAAGTCGAGACTAGAGTAGTGGGAGAATGAAGGTCAAGGGACTGTTCCACTAGGACAGAGCAGAAGGAATGGGGCCCTGATGGTTAGTGACGGTGAGAAAGTCCAGAACAGCAATCAAGAAAACAGACTGACGGCTTCAAAGGATAGAGGACCATTGGGCCATGTTCTGGGTCACACCAAATCACAAATCACTGTTAAATCTCCAGTGCTTGGGCCAAGTATGCCAAGAAGCACCTGAAATTCATTTTTAAAGCAGCAATCCTGTCTAGAAATTAAGCTGTGAGTTTTGCCTTACTTTCCCTTTCTTCCCCATCTCTAACATCATTCTAGTGCAATTTAGGTTACAAAAGCATCTTCCAGGGAGAGCATTCATATCTGCACGTGGTCAGAAAGTGTATCTGTCTGTATATATAAAATCGTATTAAAGCTGGTTTCCTTATTATTTCATTTTAGAACATCCCTGTAGCTAAATGGTGTTCAAAGTAAACATGGAGAACAGAAAGCATCCATCTCTACCTAGTGGGGCAAAAAATGACTGAATTCCCATACCATATAAATACCCCATGAAAAGACAGAGGAATCCTTGATCCACCCAACATTCACTGAGTATCTGCCTTGTGGCAAGCACTGCGGATGTGCTTGGATACAAAGATATATAAAACGTGGGCTCCACTCCCAGCAGTTCAACATCTAGCCGTCTTTGTCCCATGCTCTTAAATCTTGCTAAGGCTTGGGTTTTGTTTGTAATAGAAATTCTAAAGCAGGGACAGAAGAAGTTATCTTTTCTAAATTGCCCACCTCTGTTGTCTAATTATTCCACTGAGGAAAACACTTGGTCCTGGATTACTTCGCTGAGCTCAGATATGTTTTGCTGACACACAGAGTCTGGGCAGCATCCAGCCCCCCGTTTACTCCCTGGTCTTTAAGTCTAGTAAGTATTTTATCATTTACACCTTTCGATGTCCAAAGAGAGTGCCGCTCGGGGTTTAACACATGTAATTTCCTTTACTACCTCCCCAAATAACAGGGTCATTTCAGGACCAGGACAGTTTGGCACTGGGACGTGTTTCCCAGAAGTACTAATAGTTCGAGAGAGGAGCAAGTGTCTTCACATCTGCAGGTCTGGGTGCCGAACTTTCTACTGTCGGTGAGAATCATGTCCCAGTGAAAATGTAGAAGTGAACCAACCCTCAAAGGGATAAGGTGACAGGGAGTGGTGTTTACTTGAGTCAGAGAGTAACTGAAAATGACTTCTGCAGCTGGAATAAAACAAAGGGTTGAAGGTCAACTTCCTCTTTGATTTTGGCTAGTCAGCAGTTCAAGCAGCCTTTTCAAATGTTTCGTGTCTGCTGACTTGTCCAACTCTGTAAAAGACCCCACATCTTGCACCAACCTGTACCTCTTGGGCACTGGAGCGAAACAAAAGGAAAAATGTTCCGTCTTATTAGAATTAATGAAGTCATGCCACTCACATCCGTCCACGTTACTCCACTTTGGTCACCACCATTGTGGTCCATGCTGACATCATTTCTCTCGTAGATTACTGCAGTGGCCTTCTCACTGGTCTCTCACATCCTGTTTACCCCATCCAAAGCATTCTTCACATTAAATCACTGTAATTCATTAATTCACAGTATTAATTCACAGTAATCTTTTGGAAACTCAAATAATACAACTAAAATCTGAATACCCTACACATATAAAGAAATCCTAACTTAAAAATTTCCCCTGGCTCCCCATTGCTCCAAAGACTTAACTAGTTCATTTGGCCCAGAGAACTCTGCTTAATCGGTGCCTCCCACGCTTTTCCCTCTTCTTGCTGCATCACGTTCCTCCCTCCTCACTCTCCCTGCTCTCATCACCCAGATTCCTCTGCCTGGAACACTTCTCCCTCCCTGCTTTGCCAAGTTGTCTCCTACTCACCTTTTACCTCTTAAGCCTTATCAGCTCCTGAGGGGTGGGTGAGGAAGACCCTCTTCTCCTTGGTTAGGCCAAATCCCCATGTTTTAAACTCCCTTGGCACCGACAACCAGCTCATGAACCCTTCATAGAATGTAACATGGGACATTTACACAATCTCGTATGATTAATTTCTGCCTGATCTCCCCTCTAGACTGTAAGATCCATGAAGGCAGAGACTCTACCTTTTTGCTTACCATTGTATTCTAGACCCTGGCATAGTGTCTGGCACATGTTAGGTACTAAATAAATTCATTCTGAAGGAAGGAAGAATGAATGAGTGGTAAATTGATACTTCTAAAATAATAAAGAGGAGGCCTAGCATTTTAAATGAGTGATAATAATGGGGTAGCACATATTAAACTTCTAGTGTTAGGTAAACACTGTTCAAAACTCTTTACTCATTCATTCCAGGTCCGAGGACCAACCCTATGAGTACACGTCAGTATCTGCACATAATAGATGAGATCTGAGACTCAGGCTACTTGTGCAAGGCCAGGCAGCCAGTGTAAGGTGAAGCCTTAACAGTTGTCAATATTGTTACTCTATTTATTACTATTCTCACCTTGGTGGAGTTCCTAAGAGTGCCATCGTCAAAGGGGGTGGTGTTGGGCAGGCACAGCCCGCCCCCAGGCCTCTGAGCGCCTTCTCAGGCTGGGCCTGGAGTGAGAGTTTGGGGGCCCAGGGGCTGTGAGGGCCTGCCCACCGTATTGGAAATGGCAGATGGAGGAAAGGATCCTTCAGGCTGGGCAGTGGGGAAGGTCACTCAGGCATCCAGAAACCTTCCTCAGAACCTGTCTTTGAATTAAATCTCAACTCATATCTTCCAGAAGCCTGAGGTGAGATGTCTGGCCGTGTTGCTAGTGCCGTCGCCCTCAAGAAGCCAAACAGGCTCTCAGAGTCTCTCAGGCCCTGCCCCCGGACGTGGCCCCGCCCCAGAGCATGCTGGGCAGGACCTCCCCATAGATCCCTCCCATTGCCAATGTATTCCTCCAGAGGATTCTGAGCTCTGCTTGGTGTTTCCAGCTGTGATGAGGTAAATGTAGTCTTGGTCCTCTGGAAAAGTAGATAATTAAGGCAGATAGTCCACACATGTGAAAGTGTTGTGACTTGGAAAGGGTGGGCAGATCCCAGGTTGGGAGGATTAAGGAAAGCATTGAGGGAAACCTTTCAGTATGGTGGGAAGGAAGGAGGAAAGAAGAGATGGAGGATCTCATTTTGGTTTTGGTTTTGTTTTGTTTTTGAAGTTTTTATGAAGAAAAGTTCCCATCTGATGACTTCTCTGTTTCCCTCTGGTGGTCCAGCACATATGATCAATGAGCGAGGAGTGTGGACAAGGTGTAGGAAAGTGGAATTGTTTTGAGAACTTAGGCAAGCGAGTTGACTGAGAAAACAATCACAGAAGCTCCCCCGAGACAGGGCCTCTGTTTGTTCCCTCCACTGGGTGTCCCAAGTGCTTGGAAGAGCGTCTGGCACATGGTAACACAGGAGGAATGACTGGATTCTGAGGCAGTGGTGGAGCTGAGCAACAGATGTAGAACAGAAGTTTATGGGGCACAAACACACTTGTGTGATTTTATCCAAGAGGAAGCAGGCCCTTATTTGAAGGCAGTTCTAAAACAGGCAGAGTTGGATTTTGCTAGACAGGACGAATGAAAGAAGGGGGTAGGCTGTTTAGAGCAGAGCAGTATATTTAGGTTTAGGATTAAGTGATGCCCCATGAAGTTTTCCTTGGAGAGGGAGGAAATGAAGACAAAGGTTGTCAGGTAAGCAGGGGAAAGTACGGAGTGGCTTGTAGTTCCTGAATAGGTTGAGGCATTAGCATGCTGAGGGCAGAAGCTGAGAGGATAAAGGGAGGAATGTCAGACTGTATTTTTTCAGAACACACAAGTGTTGCTGGTGATAAGTTCTAGGATATGGCCATAACTGAACTGGAATGAAGGTAAAGGACTCTAAGATGAAAAGGAGCAGACAGTGAGAGATCAGATCATTGGATGGTCTATCTGCATGGATGTTGGGGCCTCTGATTGATTCCTTCCCCTTTGAGTTCCTTTCCTGTCCTCCACAGAATTGGCATTTCCTCTAACTCTAACCTTCAGTCCATGGCATGACTCTGGACAAGAAGGCAGAAATGGGGTGGTGAGAGAGAGGGTTGAAGTAGACATCCGTTTTGTTTTTGTTTTTATTTTGACACTCAGCATTCACTCACCTTCTAAAAATAGTCCTTCTTTTGCCCTCTGGGGATCTAACCCCGTTGTCAGTTTCAGTCCATGTGAAGTGGAGCTGTTTATCACTAACGCTCTTACTTTAAAGGAGGGCATTGAAGTCAGGCTTGGCCAAAAAGATTGGTCCATGCTTTTGGCAACAGTGATTGGTCAGGGATGGGCATGTGACCCAACAGGAAACAATAAGGCACAGTGGGACTTTTGAAGGGACTAGTGGGAGAAACAACCCATTTTTAGCTGCGCTTTTAGTTTGGAAGATGTAGCTACGAACTTGCCAGACAGACTTACAAGGTAGCCAGTCCAGAATCTAGAGCAGAGAAATGGATAGAAACTGAAACTTGATGACATCAGCTGAGCCCCAATATGAATCCTCCTGCGTGAGGGCAGCCTTACTCCCAGAGCTTTTTCAGGTGCCTGAGTCAACAGATCCTGTTTTTAAAGTCAGTTGAATTGCGCTTGCCATCATTTACATCCAAAGAATCCCTCACAGCGTAAGGGGGCTCTCCATCCCTGGCTCCCTCTTCTGTGCTAGCACTCTGAATATATATTACCTTCTCTGTCCTTCAGGTCGTGCCGTTCTATAAAAGAGGGTAAAGAAACCTACTTCAAAGCATTGTAAAGTTTAAATGGGATAATATACATAAAAAGCATAAATTTGTTTCACAACATTGAAGTACAATAAGCAGTACTTAATTTTTCTAAATTAAATTAAATCTGGCTCAAAGACCCCATTTTCAAGGGTAGGAAGATATACAATAGTAGTCATTAATGGGAGCTTTTTGCCTATTTAGTTAAGTATTCACCATCAAATATGTAGGTAAGAGCCTGTGATCTTGAGTCCATCTTGGTTGCCCCTGGGATTTTCATTGCCCAAGCCCTTCAGGCCCATTGAAAGGCCAGTGGCTGCACAGCCTCTGTGCTAAGTGTGAGCAATGCCGTGTCTTGCGACAGCTCTCAAGATGATGGGGCTTGATGATTAGTCATCTCAGCATCATCACTTCATCCCTTAAAACATTGTGCTGTCTGCTAGAGGACTTCCACACAGAACCCGTCCACCTAAGGGACTCGTGTCTACATCCTGATTCTCAGGGTCTTGGAGCCACTGCTACCTTTAGGCAACTCTCCTTCTCTCACCCCAGCACTTGTGTCAACCCCTATCTCCTCTCTCCTTGGAGCAGCCAGCTAAAGTCTCCTCCCACATGAGGGTCTGGACAGGACTGTACAACAGGTGTCTCACAACTTCTGCTTGGGTTCAGGAAACATGAAAGCCATTAATAACTCCTGAACCCAGAAGCCCAGAACTTCCTGTAAGACAAATGAGGAAAGGTAACTTTTATTCCTTCTGGAATCCCCTCAGGTGGAGGGTAGAAACAGCATTATCCTGCTTCAAATGAAGGTTGCCTCAAGCTGGGCAAGAATCCCTGCAAAGGAAAATTACCTACTCTTGTCAGCCCAACCCCCTCCCACAGTGAAGCATTGCTAAACTTGCATAATACTCAGTTCCTTCTCTACCTCCTGGCCCCCATAGAAGGAAGGAACAGACCCCGAGTCTCCTGGGAGAGATAGGGAGGCAGCCTCCACAAATCTCTGAGCTTCCACTTGGCCTCCCTAAGGAAGACCAAACGTGTCCTTGTGACCCCAGGAAAATAGCCTAAATTAGGCTCTGATCCAGGGCCAATGGAAGTTCCAGAGGAAAGGCCTCAAGAGGAGCCCCGGGGCCAGCCCCGTGGCCAAGTGGTTAAGTTCGCACGCTCCGCATTGGCGGCCCAGGGTTTCACTGGTTCGGATCCTGGGTGTGGACGTGGCACTGCTCCTCAGGCCACATTGAGGCGGCGTCCCACATGCCACAACTAGAGGGACCCACAACTGAAATATACAACTATGTACTGAGGGGATTTGTGGAGAAAAAAAGAAGGAGAAGATTGGCAACAGTTGTTAGCTCAGGTGCCAATCTTTTAAAAAAAAAAAAAGAGAGAGAAGAGCCCCTTCTCATAGCCTGGGCCCCTTCATTGTGGCTGCAGATTACGGCACAGTTCTGAGTGTTAATCCATGTGAAGGCTGCCTCAAGAAAGCTGATTCCCTTAGGCAGCACCTGGTACCAGAGAAATTCACAGTGCCTGAAGCTGAGATCTGGGGTTCCCATACCCAAGCCACATCAAGGTACCAGTCAATTCATGCATTTTATTCGCCCTGACATTAGGTTTGGAGTGTGGGCTTGAGGGTATAAAAATTCAGGTAACCCATTCCCATCACATTCTATGTCACTGAAAATTCTTCAGGTGCCACAGAGTACCATGTAAATGAGACCCCCACCCCCACCCCCCACACCCCCCAAGCTGCACAGCACTGATCTCTGGGTATAAGCAGCAAGCCCATGAAATCTAGAGAAATTCCTCCTCATCTCTCCAGTCACTGTTCAGCTAATACGTTTTCCTTCTTTTGGTAAGAGTCCTGCTTTCCCATAGGAACTGGAATCTGGGAGAAAGGAAAACAGTACTAGAAGCAGAACAAGAGTGTGGGATCACTCCTGGGTGGTACTGTCACCTCATTTGGACAGTTCACTGCCTAGATGTGCTGAGTGTGCAAATTCTGTCTCGTTGCCTCATCCAGTGTTTCTCTGAATAGAAGCAAATATCTGGGCACCAGGTATGACTTGTCTTGTGACCCCAGCCAGTAAGTCAGCCCTTTTGAGCCACCACCTCTCCCTTGGTTAGAAGCTCTTTGGCAATGGGTTCATGGAAAACATCCCAGAATGGGAGCTACATGCTGAATTCCCTAGTACTGGCTTTGCCATCGATTGTGTGATTCATTCTCTCTGATGTTCAAGCTGTGAGAAGCAAATTTGAAATGATGGATGTGCTATATTAAATATATCAATAAGAGCAGAAGTTAAACCTTGCAAGCTGTAGGGTTTGCTTCCTCGATAAGCCTGGCTATCTCTATGGGAACTGAAGGTTGCTTCTTTAGGCCTATAGTCGGGGAGCTAGAGCAGAGTGGAGATTTGGTGGCGGAGCGAGGATGAGCCGTCTTGCTCCTAATTTTTCCTCCCCTCTAAGTCTGAATACTGGCAGTGGTGAGGCAGGTGGTTCTAAGGGCTCCTTTCACTTTACCGTTCATGATGACCCCACACCGCCTTTACCTCCATGCCACCTTTCCCTGCTTCTTTGGATGCTTCAATCTCTTTGATGTTTTTCTTACCAGACGTTTCTCCGCTTAGCCATTAAACAGCTTTACCTTTGATGACGTGGATATGGATGAGCACAAGGATCCACTTGGTCCCTTTGGTCACTTTTGCTTCAGTGAACTCAGTGGGATGTCCAAGAAGAAACCCTTGTGTTAGGAAGAGTTCTAAGAAGGTTTCAAAGATCCCTTCTTTTGCTAGTCACACCCTTGTATAAACTGCTCCCCTTGAGTGTAAGCTGGACCTCGTGATTTGCTTCTGACTAATAGAATAAGGGAAAGGTGATGGGATATCATTTCCCTCGTTAGTTTACAAGATTGTGACTTCTGTCTTGCTAGCAGACTCTCTCCTGGCTTTGATGAAGCAAGCTGCCATGTTGGAGAGGCCTACATGACAAGGAACTGAAGGTTGCCTCCGGCCAACTCCAGCCAACAGCCATCCAGGAATTGAGGCTCTCAGTCCAACAGGCCTTGAGGAACTGCATCCAGCGAGCAGCTATAGAAGTGAGCGAAGAAGTGTGCATTTCCCCAGTCCAGCCTTCAGCTGAGACCCCAGCCCCAGCTGCCACCTTAATTGCAGCCTTGTGAGAGACCTTGGAGCAGAGAACCCAGGTAGGCCTTGCCTAGATCCCTCACCAACAGAAACTATGAATTAATAAATACTTGGTTTTTTAAGCCACTAACTTTTGGGGTATTTGTTATATAGTAACTAACACACCCCTAAATTACTGTAACCTTGGTGTAAGATGTAGCATGGCTGGGAAGGCAGGCACCAAATGAGAGGACAACCTCCTTGACAACATTCCTGGAGACACTGTCTTCAATCTCGAAGACTATCCCAAGTTCTCTTAGCTGCAGTGGTATCATTGTGCTCCCCCCAGCCCTGATTAGTCTCCAGGAGGTGAGGCCTAGGTAAGGTAATGCTGGGTGGAGTGGATGGCCAGGATGTGGGGTGTTAATCTGTCTGGAAGGGACATTTTGAGCTCGAAGTGACCCTCAGGGATCATGAGGTGTGATGATAAGGTCATTCTTCCCCTCCTCATTTTTTCTTTCCTTTTCCACTCACTCCACCATTCCTTTTTCCCTACTTGTTGTCTCCTTTTGCCCCAAATTCTGGGTGGCTGCCTGACGACCATTCCTACAAATGATAGCCAGGTGATCTCTTGGTCTTGCAATAATTCTACCAAGCTGGGCATCCTGAGGAAGTTTCCCTCGGGAGCGTCTCTGCCCTTTCCTTGAGGTGTCCTCACATGCAGGGAGACCTCATTGTTGAGCTCAGAATGTGCCTTCCAGACAGATTACCACCCCACATATAACAGATTCTTCGGTGGGACCCACCCAGTTCCTGGACCCTGCCCTGGCCACTCCAGTGTCCACAATCGCAAAACCCACCCATACGCACACCTGCACTGACTGCTCACCTGTGAGATACTCAGGAATCAGCAACTTTTTCTAAATGAAGGTAAGTTACCGTTTTCAGGAAAATATTCATATCTCTGGTCCTTTTCAGAGCTGCAAGGTCTCTCCTCCCGTCTGCTCCAGGAAGGGTAGAGGAAGGGGAAGGGTGAACTGCCCCCCATTTTCGTTAGGGTCAGCTGAGGCGTGGGGACGCGGCCCACCACCCAGACCTCCTGAGGGAGAGAAAGGCTCTTAGGAGCAGGTGACATTCATTCCTCACCAAGAGATCCAAGAGCAACATTTCCCCCTGCCACTCACCTCAGGGCCTAAACACCCCCACACTTCCAATTCCAAAACTTTCTGAGGCAACAAGGGGAAATTCTGGCTGTATCCTTCCAGAGGAACGCATCCCACCCTGCAGCTGTGTATAGTTCAGGATAGTGAGGGAGCAGATGGAAAGACAAGTTGAGCCAAGTTCTGGACTTGAAGGGTTCTTCTCATTTTGAGAAGGCCCGGAAGTTTTTAGAGTAAACTTTTTGTACTTTTTATGAAAAAGTAAAGTGTTTTAAGTACAGGACATCTGAGTAAGGTCAAATACAGGACCCAAGATAAGACTGAGAAAGCCACTGTCAGGCCCCCTACAAGGGACTGGTCATCTTGCAGAAACCAAATGAGGAAATCAGTCAGAGCTGACTTCCCTCCTTCCTTTCCCTGAGCATAAGCGCTGGGAACCCCAAACCCACTCCCCCAAAGCACCACACAGAGAACACTACTCTCTCCTAGCAGAAACATTTATTGAGGACGATCAGTATCCTTGGTTGTGCTAACCATGGTTCTCATCAGAGGATGTGTTCTCGTGAAAACTGCAATGCTTTCTCAACAAGGACTGAATGATTTCTTTGGGGACATTTTTCCTCCCTGGAAGTGTTGGAGAAGCATTTCCTGTTTGAATAGAAGAGTCAGATCTCTGAACACAGTGCTTTCATTAGAGGTGAGGGTGGCCGGAGGGACGTGGCATACATCATGCATGCAGGTGGGTCTTGGATGGGGCACAGACTCCCTTTAGGGTGGGGAAGGGGGTTGACTCTGGCATAAATGCTGGTCCTTGAAGGCCACAACTTTCCAGGGCTGTCTGATCCTATCTCTTTTCTGTCTAACCCTTGTACGAAAACTCTTGTCAGGAGGGACAGCATCTTGGCTGCAGGATGTGGTCCTTGCCCATTCCCCTGGCTGTGGGTCAGAGAGAGCCCCGTAGTTGGAGGGATGTCCCTCGTCAGGCTCTACCTGGGCCTGCAGTTCCCCCTTCTGCTGACCTAACTCTGCAGCCTCAGGTTCGTATCTCCATGCCGGTTTCTCCTCTAGGATCTTCCCGATGGCTGCCATGAGCTCATGAGCTTCAGGAGGCCCACAGCTCACGAGAGCTGCACTTTGAGCTGGGTCTCGGAGCGGTGCAAAGGTTGACGTGAACTTGGCTTTTTGCTGGAGACTTTCCTGCCCTGTGATTTTTTTCTTGGAATTAATCCACTGAAAAAACTGCCTCATTTTTTTTCTGAAGTAACTTTCAGGAGGAAACTGTTCATTCTGTGACAGATACGGGAAAGTGCCCTCTAATTCTCTGTCCTCAATAGAGTGGCTCTTCTTTCTGGCTTTAGACGTCCCAACTCCTGAATCCTCGCTTCCACATTCTCCTGCTCTGGAGTCCAGAGGTCTCACTGTCTTTGCAGCTGGTGGGAAATTCCTATCCTGGCATTTCCATGAGACATGCTTAGAGGCCCAGGGTTCCCGCCAATCCCCATTGTCCTCCAAGTGGACTTGCAGCACCTGGGAAGCTCCCATGTCCCCACTGGAGACGCTCTGGGACTGAGTCAGTGAGGAGTCGGAAGGCAAGCTATCTGAAGTAAGGGATATGTCAGCGGGAGAGCCTTTAGGCTGGCTATGTTCCCTGCTCTTCAATTGAAACTTCAACTCGGTAAGGAGCTGTTTTTTAATGTCTGATGGCTTGGAATCTTGGGGAACTGGTATTTTTGGTGAGGGACATTGACTGGTCAGGGTAGTTTCTACTTTGCTCACATTGATATTTACCATTTGGGAGCTTCCCAACTTGTTGGTTGTCAAGATGTCACAAGATTGTGATGTAAGAACGCACAGCTCCTCAGCCTTGAATATCTCCCTGAAGTTCATGGTGGACGTGGAAAAATGTTTTCAATTCTTCTCCACCATCTTTTGGCCCTGAATCATGTCCTCTCTATCACTGGAACTCACATTCTCATCCCTTGGCATATGTCCAGCCCCAGCTTGCCTTGTGGGCACCTCTCGGCTGCATCTGTTATTGTCTAGTGCAGTCTTACTCTGACTCACTTTGTCTATAAAGCTGTGTGTGAGGATCTCTGAAGTCTGTCTGCCATGCTCGATTGACTGGATGTCCTTGGCAAGCTCCTGGTCGCTATCAGAGTGGGATGGTTTTAGGGCCCCCTGTCCTTCGTTGCCCGCAGATGAGGTAGCAGGGAGTGGAAGATCCAGGATGGGGACTGAATTCGTTGTTTGCACCTTATTTCCCTGAAAACTTTTAGAGCTTCCCTCAAGGGGCTTGGAAACCTCAAATTCCTTTCCCTTACTTGGAGTCTTATTTCGTTTGTCACCTATGTCTTGACCCCCTCTTATTACTTACAGAACAATCATTTTATTCTATTTTTCCCTTTTTCTCCTCCCTTCCATTTTTAAAATCATGTTGTTTTTAGAAAACAAAATTGGTATTTTATTTTTCCACCCTTGTAACCATCTTTATTTTACTTAGACATCTACAACTTAATGTATTTCACGCTCACCATCATAATGCTTTTTGAATTTTGCCCCAGTTGACACTCAGCCAATTTTTGAGTCCCAGTCTGTCTAAGTGGAGTTGCCTTTCCTCCAAACCCCTATTGTAAGGGTGGGTATGTGTGCAGTCCATGGTGAGACCCCCATATATCTGTAACCTGGTGCATAGTCTGGGACTCACCTCTGGTTCATGAGCTGCAGATGTTCTGGGGGAGACCAACCATGGCTCCACCAAGGCCGTGAATATCAGAGGCGGCACTTCCATCCTGATAGGTGAACTGTACACATTAAGGGCAAGATCTTGTATATTCCTATTAAGCATAGATGGACGGAAGGCAGCAAGATCACCTTCCCAAAGAGGGGGATGCCATGCCTGATGACCTCCCTGCAGATAGTGTTTAGTATTCAAAGAACAGCCCAGTGCCTTTTTGGAATAAGGCATCAGTGTGCTGTGCAGTGCCTGGATCAGCCTCAAGGTGGTGATGCCTGGATCAGATTGAGGAGGGGGCGGGGGGAACAGGACAGGGTCACCATATGGATGATGATGTGGCATAAAGCTTTGTTCTACCAGCAAGGTCCTTCTTTCCCCTCTTCATTTTTTCTTTCCTCCTGGCTTACTCCAAGTCATCTTTTCCTTACTCTCAGCTTTATTTTATCCTGGGAGGTAGGTGGCTACTTGGTCAACATTGTTACTACTGGCAGCTGAGTGATGCTTTTGCTCTGCAACAAAATATCATTTGGCAGTCTGAAGAAATACCTACAGAGGGGAACCACTTCCCCCAGGTGCCTTTCCAGTAGGGAAACCTCAGTGTAAAGTTTAAAGTATTCTTCCCTAACACATTAATATGACTCACATGACAGATTCTTAAGGCGTGTCTGTGCTGTTGCTAGCCCCTCCCCCACCAGCCCAGGATCCACTGCAGCAATACCCTCCCCCACCCCCCAAATCCCATTTAGGGTTCACCCCCTGTGGGGTCCTCTGGTCACTGACCTCTAAATCATGATGAAGCCACTGTTTTTTCTTCATTGTTGTTTTATGAATTGCATACCTATTCTTGGCCCTCTTCGGATAGAGAACACCTGTCTTCCCTACTCTCTGAAGGATGTAAAACATTCAGTGAGCGGAAGGTGTGGGCTGCTCTACACTTTCGTTAAGGCTAAGCGAAGAGGCAGGAGGCAGAGCCCACCTCCTCAAACTTCATCAGGGAGGAAATGGGCTTTTGGGGGCACGTGATATCGCTTTGTCAACAAGAGCTGCAGAGCACTGGTGACCTTTCAGAAGCCAGAGGAAGCAATCAGTAAGAGCTGAACTCACTCCTCCTTTTCCCTAAGCACAAGCCCTGAGTTACCTGAAACCCATGCCCCCAACACAGGACACAGAAAAGACATCACTATTATTAGAGAATCATTTATTGGGGAGAATTAATATTCTCCACGAGAAGGAATTATTTTGTGGTGGGAAATTTTCCGCTCTCGAAACGCTGGAAAAGCGTTTTCTGTTGACGTAGAGACGGATCCCTAAACATAGTGCCTTTAGCAGTGGTGAGAACAGCTGGAGGCCCCTGGGCCGGCTTGACGCCTGCAGGTGGAGCTTGGATGGGGCACATGCTCCCTGCGGGGCACAGATAAGGGACGCTTCTGATCCAATAGCTGATCTTTAAGCGCCACGACTTTCTGAGGGTGTCTGTTGTGGTCTCTGATCCGTCTAGAACATGTAGGATAATTCTGGCCAGCAAAGACAACTTCTTGGTGGCAGGACTTGGCGTTTGGCACTTTACAGGAGGGAGCCCTGTAGTTGGAAGGATGCCCCTGGACGGGCTCTGCCTGGGCCTGCTCTTCTGCCTTCTGCTCAGTTTTCACAAACTTCCTCAGGGAAGGAAGGGGCTCTTGAGGGCGGGTGACCTCTGTTGCACACCGCTGCCCCAGTTTCTCCACTGGGAACTTCCCAGGGACCGTCCTGGTCTTCTGAGCCGTGGTGGTCCCAGTAACGGCAGCTCTCCCTTTAACCAGGCCTCTGCTCTGTGCAGATGATATGGGGCGGCCCTTTTCCGGGGGATGGTCTTGCTTTTTGCCTTTTGTCCCAGGACGAAGCCATTGAAAAATGTCGTTCATCTTTTTTCTGAACAGACTTTCAGGAGGAGGCTGTGCCTTCTGTGATGAGGTCTGGGAAGACTTGCTCCCAAGCGTCTCCTCTGATGCTGTGATCTGAGTAGGGAAACTCTTTCTTGTAGGTTGGGATGTCCCCAACCCTGCATCCCCTCCACCAAGCTCTTCTTTGTTGGGGCCCAGAGGGCTCAGTCTCATTGTAGCTGGTGGGAATTTCTTATCCTCGGACCTCTTTAGGTCTTTCTTAGGGACCCAAGGCTCCTGCCGCTGCTGTCTGCTGATCCCACTGTCCTCCAGATGGACACGCAGCACCTGGGAAGCTCCCATGTCCCCACTGGAGACACCGTGGGCATGAGTCAGTGAGGCCTTGTAAGTCAAGCTCTCTGAGGCAGGGGACCTGTCAGTGTCTTGGCCTTGGACCTGGCTCTGATTCCTCTTCTCTAGTTTTGACTTTAATTCCCCAAACAGATGTTCCTTAAGATCCGATGACTTTGGGTCTTGGGGAACTTGTCTTTTTGGTGCAGGGCTTTCAATGGTCCCAGTAATTTCTATTTTACTGTGATTCTCACGTATCATTTGGGAGCTTCCTGGCTTGCTGGTTGTCAACACACTACCAGTTTTTGACTGCAGAGCATTGAGCTCCTTGGCCCTGAATATGTCCCTGGCCGTGTTGTACATGGAAAAGGGTTCCGACTTCATCTTTTTGTCCTGTCGCCCTTCTCTTCTATCACTGGAACTCACTCTCTCATCTTTTGTCTCAGGTTTGGCACCAGCTTGCCTTGCAGGCAGCTCTGGGGGGCATCTGTTGCCTAGTTGAGTAAATTTCTGACTCGTTTTGCCTGTGATGCCACATGTGACAGGCAGATGAGTCTGCCTGGCACCCTTACTCCTCTGAACAACCTCTGCAATCTCTTGGTTGATACCAGAGGGTGATTGTCTCGGCACCCCTTGTCCTTCCCTGCCCATAGGTGATGTAGCAGGGCAATGACGATCCAGGACCAGGGCTGAATTTGTTTCCGCTTTTTCTTGAAGAACAGATTTAGAGCTTCCTCTGTGGGGCTCGAAGCCCTCGGATTTGGAGTCGACTTCCAAAGTTGGGTTATTTGAGGGGGGCCAGTAGAAATAGGGCAAGGACTGGGATGCAGCATCTTCCAATTTAAACGCCTGTATGGATTCAAGGACCCTGCAGGGCAGGCCCCACTCCATCCTCATACGGAAACTTTTAATATGGGTTTCCATCATCTGTTGTGCACTGGAATCAATGAAGCAAAGCTCCTGGAAGGTATTCAGGGAGGAGTCCCCACCCACTGAAGGTGGCAAACTCCTCTGAGTTATTTGGGTGCGGGGTTTGTCAGAAAGCAGCAATGTCTGCTTGCTAGCATGCCATGAACTGCGCACCGTCCCAGGGAGCCGAGCCTCACTGATTTCCTCAAACTTCTTGCTCAAATGTGCTTTCAGGACATTTTCAAGTTGTTTCTGATCTAGACTTTCCTCCAAGGCCCTTGAAGCTTTCCCTGACAGACTTGCCATGTGACTATTTAGGTCTTTCTCAGAGTCATATGCCGGATCCTTATCTGAAGAGCTCTCTGGGTCACTCAACAGATGAGCTTTTGGGCCGTTCTCTGGGCTATGCCCCTGATCCTTCCCCATCTCCTTCTCTACCTGAAGCAGTTCTGAACCCCTCTCATGGAAGCTTTTGGATTGGCTCAATCCAACATTTAGATCTTTGTTCACCGAGATCCGTGAGAGTCCACGATTGCTTTCTGACTTAGCTATCTCTGAGAAATCTCTTGGAGGCATCATCAGTGACAGACACTCACAGATCCTGCGGGGCAGGCCCCACCGGTGTTGGATGAGCCTCTTTCGAAGGTGATGTTCCAGTTTCTTCCTCAGCTCATCACTGAGAGGAAACTCTACGGGAAGGGTGGAGATGGAGGCATGGGCCTGGGAGGCCTGATGGTAAGGAAAGTTGGGAGCTGAAGAACAAAATTCTTCCTGAGATCTTTGGACTACAGAGGGGGAACCCCACAAACTTTCCTGTTGCTTCTGCAACACTTTCCATTCCAGTTGTTGAATTTCAGATGAGGTGAGAGACTCTGATTCATCCGGGGGTCTATGGTAACACACTCCACAGATCCTTATCTGGGGTAGAGGACCAGATGGTAGGATTGGGAGTGGGGATTTAAGGTGGGCCTGGGACTTGACCTGAGTGAGAGGTAGGGGCTGGGATTGGGGCAGGGTTTGAGGCAAGGGTTGGGGCTGGATCTCAGGCAAGGATGGAGGTGGGCGATGGAGAGGTACTGGGGATTCTTGGCCCATGGAGGCATTTGAGATGGTATTGAAAAGGAAGATTGTGGTGCAGTCACGTGAGTCACGGATAGCAGAGGGCAAGGACTCGCTGTGCAGAGATGGGAGACCCCAGAAGAGCTGCATACATTTTTCCTGTAAATGGTCCTCCAAGATTTTAGGATATGGGGGCTGCTCATGCATGTGCAGCTCCTTTGGTTTGCCTGCACTGCTCCAGAAAGGAAGGGAGAATGCTGAGTCACACTCATCAGCATTTGACTCTGACATTTTCCCCAAAGGATTTAGTTGGTGGCCTGGCCTAAGTTGTTTTGGAAAAGAGCCCTTCTCCTTCTCCTTTTCCTTCCACATCAGGAAATCACTCCTCTTTCGGACTTGTCTCTCCAGGAGTGCCAGGACATGAGGGCTGAGAAATGAGAGGTTACCAGGCTCTATAAGGTTAGCTGTAGGGTGTCTCTCCAGAGAGGACTCTGGAGAATGGAGGGCAAGAAACTCTCGATTAAAATCACGTGGTGCCAAGGTGGAAGGTGCTAAGAACAAGTCTTTGGCACAAGCTTGCCACCAGGATAATTCTGAAATTGACAGGCTTGAATGGTCAGTGCCTCTGATTGTTGGGACATAAGTGGACAACCCCCCAGGGCTATCTGGAGATGAGTTCTCTGGAACAGACTTCAATAAGATGGAAACCGATTTAGATTGAGTCACAGTTAAAGGGTGGTCTGTCGGTGGTGAGACAGACAGGCTTGGTGGTGCGTGATGACAAGCCAGTGAGTCATTGGGATTCATTATCTGGGGCAAATTTGGTAAGGGGTTAATATCTTGGGAAAGGGTGCGGTCAAGAGAGAAGATCGTATTCAGAGACAGAGTGGCCTCTGGTTGGAGAATAGGACCCGTTGCCTGGGTGTCATGTGGTGGGAGAGGGGGAAGGGCAATGGGTTGGGGTGGGGAATGGTCTGCTGGGAATTTGGACTCCAAGGGAGGAATAGGCTCTGGTGGCATAGAGTGACCCGGTGGTGAGGGTGAAAGAAAGTCAGCTAAGGGTGTCATTGGGTTAGGTGAGAGAACGGAGGGGGGCGGTGGGGAAGGGTCAGGTGGAGGGGATGGTGTTAGGTCTCCTGGAGGGACTTCTGAGAAGGCAGAGGACAGAGTGAATGATGACTCAGTCCCAGAAGCTGTGGAAGCCATAGAGGACACAGAGGCAGTATCATCTTCCAGGTCCTCCAGGAACAGCAGCCGATTGATTTCAGCAGTTGTGCTATTACACACCTCACAGGAGGGGTCTGGGCATAATAGTTGACGAATGCGGGTGGTATCGAGAGGCCGGCCTAGGGGCCTGCGGGAGACAGGAAGTAGAAAACTGTAGCCAGGACCAGAACAAGGAAAGGAGGACCTGCTGGCCTGTCAGGGGAGGGGCCACCTGAAGCCTGCTGCCCCTTCACAATGCCCCACATCAATGACTTCACCATACACTCAGCAGCCCTCACCCCAAGGCGTTCATTCACATACCCGTTCCTATGGCAAACCCCTCCCATGACTACTGCAGGCTGTACTGAATCCCTGGAATTGCAGAGAACATGTCAAAGAGGGATCAGGAAAGAAAAGACTGGTCACCTTTTCAGAATAGAAATTAGCCTCCTTTTCTCCTCTGTTTCCCTCTGGTAGTTTCTCCAACCTGGGAAACCAGAAGAGTGAATTACATGTAATAAAGGTAGAAGCATAGGTGTTACACGGGAGTCCCTTTATGGGAGACCCTTGGGATATTAACGGGATATTAACTCTGAAAGCCCCAAGAATCAGTAGATGTGGTCAAACGGTCAATGATAATATTAATAAGGTTCACATGTGTTTGTTGCTTCATTTATAAAGTACTGTCACATACATTATCCCATGGGATGTTCAAAACCACCATGTGAGGAACATAGGTCAATGGTTACCTCAAAGAGGAGTCTGATCATCCAGGAAGTCAACGTAGTTTCACAAGGTCAGGACACAGAAGTTCTGACTCTTGGCGTCTCCCACGGCAACCCACTGGGCAACACCCATTGTCCAGGCCCATCACTGCTTCATGCCCAGAGCTGGGCAGAGCAGGAATCTGAGAAATGTCTCGGGTTCTGACTACCTTCCCATGAGCCTTTCCTCTGAGGCCTCTATTTTCTGAGAGGGACTCTATCTAGCGACTGACATCCTCAGAGACCATGGACCTGGGACCTCATGGAGAGGACAGGATGTGTCACCCTTGGAGAGCTCAGGTGGGATAGGTGGAACCTTACCACTTGATGTTCCACCTTTTCTTCTCCTCTTGGCTCTGCCCTGACGCTGAGAACAAAAAGAAAAGAATGAGGAGCGAGGACTTAGTTGGCTTGCTCCTCTCTCTAGGAAACTCAGATATTCATCCAAGATTAATGTCACTCTCTATTTTTATTACTAGCACTTTGTGTGCTTTCCCTTTCTGAATTTCTAAAGGTGATAAGATACTTTCAATTTTTCCTTCTTTGAAAAACTCGAAGGAGGATTTTTGGCTAGAGTCCACACTTGATATTCTCAGTCAGAAGTCCTCTGCTCAAGGAGGGCATAGACTCTGAGGCCCCCAGTCACATCTGTGCTTCCTCAGATAGGACCCTGTATCCTGGGACAGAGCTCACACTCCAGTGTCTGCTCAGAGGCTCAGCCCTGCTCTCCTGATCTGCCCAATACAAAGGACGGTTTGGTCGAATGACGCCCGTCATGGGAATGTGACTCGTGATCCAGTGTTGGGAACAGTGTTCTCCTACACAGAACCCAAACTCTCTAAATAACCTAATGCAGGGCCGTGAAATCACTGATGGGATTTTATCCGGGAATCCTCCACCACACCCAGATGGTCTGTGAGTTTTAAATGGGAAACAGTCCCAGCTGAACCCCTAGTCCTGCCTGGCCTATTCCCCTAGAAGGATGATGTTCTATCCTCTATTCAGACTTGCCATCTTAGGAGTCTCTCTGGACCAACTCATTTAAAAATGTGGGACTAGAAATGGAAACAACAATAAAAAATCCCTGTTGGTGGCTTGCCCAGGGATCCTTACCTTTTGGTAGATTTTGGTTTTCCACAAGGTTGGTAAAGATGGAATCCCCACCAGGAAGCACAGGAACAGAAGAAGCAACCACAACCCACACACGATGGTGAGGTTATAGTCACTATCTAAGAATGTTGAGCAGATGCTCAAAAACAACTCCATATGGCTATTCAGAAATGAGAGAACATTCCATTGACTGAACTCCATTTTCTGAATCGCAAGGCTGCCTGAGGCAACTGAGCTCTGAGAGTGTCCGCACTTGCCTATAATCCCAGGCCTGCATCACAGAGCACTGAAGAGTCACAAAGGGTTTCAGAGGGTGGGGGAGGGGACATGAAGAGGGTGTGCCCATGGCCCCTTCCTCCCACCAGCCCAGCTGATCTCTCCATCCATCCTGGGCCCTCCAGGTCCCTCTGCCCTACCCTGCCATCCTATTTTCCAACTCTGTCCGTTCATGAAATCATACAATTACATTAATGAAATTTTCTGCCTGTTCCACCTGTACTCCAGATATTACCTGGGCCCCCTTTACTGTTTGGAGAGCTTGACTTTGGTTTCACCAATTCCACTGCCTCGAAAGTCTGAAATGCTCCCTGGAATTTTTGCTTGTACCCAGACATTTACACTCAGAATCATATATGTCCTCAAATCCATCTTTCCTTTAGAATGTTTTTGCCTTACATGAACCCTGATATAGAACTTAAAGTTCTTCTTTACTCATTTGGTTTTGTGAATGTTGAATAACAAATTTTAGTTTTTTGCTTCAGTCAGCCTTTACCATCTTCAGCCAGTGGGGCTGACTCAAATAATTGAAATGAGTAATTCATTATTCAACACTCACAAGACTAAAATCAGTACAGGCGTACCTCACTTAATGAAAGGGAAATGTTTAGAGAAATGCATCATTAGGCACTTTCACTGTTGTGTGAACATCACACAGTGTACTTACACAAACCTAAGTGGTAGAGCCTACTACACACCTAGGCTATGTGGTGCTACCCGTATGGGACCACTGTCATATATGTGGTCCATCAGTGACCGAAACATCGTTAATATTGTTACGTGGTGCGTGACTGTGGTGGATGACAATGACAAAACGGAATACCATTTTCAAGGCTTCTAAAATGGAGCTGGGAGGCCATTAAGGAAGTGGGGCTTATGCTTGTACACCACATCCACCACCAGATGTTAACTGAACTTTTGAGCTTTACCTGACAGCAGAGGTCACATCTTGAAGTGTTTCCTCATTCCAAGAAGGGACAGTCTGCCTAGGACCAACTATGTTCTGGCAAGTCAGCTCACCCCATGCCAGAACCAGTCAGTAACTGTTCACTGTAGACCTTTGTAAGCCTGTGTCCTTTCCTTTTATCTACCCCTGCCTCCTTTGTCTTCCTAGGAGCACATTTGAGCTTCTACTCGAATCTACATCTCCTGAATTGCAATTCTTGAGACCCCAAATAAACTTTTTGGTTCTTTTGCAGTTTATGCCTCTTATTTGCTGACTTTATATGGTGACAGAAGTGGGATCCCTAGCTACTGACCTTCAATTCTGGTGCCACTTCACAGACACAAGCAAGGTGCCTGCAAAGAATCTTTTGTGCTCTGTCGTCTCCTCCTGGTGGCTCTGGTTCCTGGTGGTAAGTCCTCCTGGGCCTGGACCTCCCATTTTTGGTAGAGGTCCAGACTCTTTCTGTAGGCGTCCTTTGATACTGGTTCTGGCCATCCTTCCGTTGTCAGCTTTGTTAGAAACTTCTGTTTCTTTCACTCCTTTTTTGGGCCTTTGATCCTTTGGTAAGTTCATACAGATGAGAAATCCATTTTCTAAGAGGACCACCAAAGAACAGCCCCACTCTGGGACTCCTGCTGGTTTTGTCTTTAAAGAATACAGACCTTCTACATGTAGATTTTTGTTCCACTGGGCTCAGATTACTCAGGGTGATTTAAGGCTTCACTGGCCTAAATGGGGCTCCTTTGAAATTCCTAAATTGGTTTATCTGTGCACTCAATTGGAAAAAGCCTATCAAACCAAACAAGTAAAATGGGAAACTTTTTAACATTGGTATCTTGAGGCCTCTAAATGAAACACTGAAAAGGACACTTCCTTGCAAGCCATAACAATGTCATAACTAAGAATTTCAAATGATTAAATGTAAATGCCATCGATAAAAGAATATTAACTCCTCCTGTATTCGTCAGGGTTCTCTGGAGAACCAAGGAGATTATCTATATATAATATATATTAATATTGCTATATAATAGAATATATAATCCATTGTATCTATATTTAAATTCATTTATTTAGTTCTATAAATTACATATATACACTCAAAATTTATATATGAAAGAAACTTTGGCCTCACCCCTAACTGCCTAAAAGAATTTAAGACAGAAGGCCTGTTCCAGGAAGGAGCTGTCAACGTAGGGAACTCTAGATGTGGTAGAGAAGAAGGTACCTAGCCGGGCCCATTTTACACAAGTTCTCTCTCATTTGTTTAGAGATGGCCCAGCAAACATTTGGTTTTCTGTCTCCTTGTGAATTGGCTTCCTCCTCTTTGAAGTCCCAAACCATGACCCCCAACCCCCGCGCCTTTGTAAAATATCTAAACCCTAACCATAGGCCTGGCAGACACGCTGTGGACTGAGCAGCAGCATGAAGACCAGGGTCAACCTGATGACATTGTGGGTGGGACTACTGGCTGTTTGTCCACATCCTTGTCCTGGGTGCCCAGGAAGGCAGTCACCCAGCAACTTGCAGTGAGGTGTGGCGTGTGACTATGTTTCAGCCAATGCAATGGGAGTGGAAGTGGTGTGTGCCATTTCCAGGTTGGAACTTTTGAAAGCAGGTGTGTCTTCTCTGTGTTCCTTCTTTCTCCTTGTGCAGATTGGTTGCAGACAATGATACAGGCGTCAGGAATGGCGGAGCCAAGAGACGGGAAGTCACGGGTGACTGACACACCCTGTGGAAGAGAACCACCTGCCCAACGCGAAACCCACCTTGGCCTGTAAGGTAATCACACATAAATTTCTACTCTCTGGTTATTCTTTTTCGGGATGTGCTTGTTATTTTCTTAACTATTATGGAAATATTTCAAATATGCAGAAGAGTACATAGTATGACCTCTATCTCCGGCCCCAATATCCAGAAAGAACAGACGTTCAATTCTGCCCTATTTGCTTCTGATGTTGCATTCATTTGCTGGGGCTGCCATGACAAAATGCCACACGTAGGGTGGCTTAAACAATAGAAATTTATTTTCTCACGGTTCTGGAGGCCGAAGTTCAAGATCAAGGCGTTGGCCGGTTTAGTCTCTTCTGAGGCCTCTCTCCCCGGCCACTTCTCCCTGTGTCCTCACACGGTCTTCCCTCTGTGTGTGTCTGAGTTCTAATCTTCTCTTCTTACGTGACTATCAGTCACATTGGATTGGAGCCTACCCATGTGACCTCACTTGACCTTAATTACCTCTTTAGAGGCCCTCTCTCCAAATACAGCCCTATTTTGAGGTCCTGGAGTTAGGACTTCAACATATGAATTTTCAGGGACATGATTCAGCCCACAATGATATCTGTGTTTTTAAGAAGCAAAATGTTGCCGTCACACCTAAAATTCACATTTCCATCCCGTTCTCCTCCCTCTCTCATCATAGGTATCAGTATCCTAAAATTAATTACATTCTTTATGATTCCAAGAATATCCATGTGCATGGCTCCATTAACAAAAGATTACATTTTTATGCATAGTCAAGACATACATGTGTATGTCTCCATGAACAAATTCTTACATTGTTATGCACTTAAAAAATGTACAGGAACAGCATCACACTGCACATGTCCTTCTTTGATTCGCTTTGGGCTATAAATGGGGAAGGAAAAACAGCAGCCGAGGGTAAGAGAATAAATAAACGGCTTATGCATAAAAACCCAAAAGGACAGATTTCCAAGAGCGTCGCGGTTGGTGACCATGTGGAGGTTCTGGGAGAGAGGTGGTTCTGGGAGAGTGGTTACCTGGAGAGGGCGTGGAAGCTCAGTGCCCTTTCCCCATGTCTTGCCCTATGCGTCTGTTCCATCGAGCTATTCCCGAGTCATATCCTTTTCTAATAAACAGGTAATCTAGTAAGTAAGAGGTTTCTCTGAGTTCTGTGAGCCGCCCTAGCAAATTCGTCGAACCGGAGTAGAGAGTCTTGGGAACCTCCTACTGACAGCCAGTTGCTCAGAAGCATAGGCGACAACCCAGACTTGCTGTTGGCACCTGCAGTGGGGGCAGTCTTGTGGGGCTGAACCCTTAACCTGTGGGGTGTGATGCTGTCTCTGGGTTCATAGTGTCAGAATCGAGTTGAATTGTAGGACACCCAGCTGGTGTCCCAAGAATTGCTTGTTGGTGTGGGGGACTCCCCCGACCCCCAACCCCACACACATTGGAATTGGTACCAGAACCCAGGAACAAACTGTGAAAGATAAGCGTCTTAGCTTGGGTTCCCATAACAAAATGCCATAGCGTGGGTGACTTAAACAACAGAAATTTATTTTCTCACCATTCTGGGGGCTGGAAGCCTGAGAGCAGGATGCCAGCATGGTCAGGTTCTGGCGAGGGCTGTCTCCTCAGCTTGCATAAGGTCCCCTTCTCACTGAGTCCTCAGATGGCGGGGTGTGTGTATGCGTGTGAAGAAACAGAAAGAGAGATCTCTTCCACTTCTGATGAGGCCACAGTCCTATCTGATTTAGGTTCCACCATTATGACTTCATTTTCACCATAATTACTTCCTAAAGACCTTGTGTCTGGACATGGTCACAACGGGGGTCAGGGCTTCCATTATATGAACTGTGGGGAGACAGAATTCAGTCCATAGCAATAAATAAAGAGCAAATAAATAGAAACAAAGGTTTGGCATTTATCTTTATCATTTCCTTTCTTCCTGACTTTACTGTCTCGCTCTTTGTCTAGCTTCTTGAGCAAGCAGCTCGTTGGTTTCTAATTTTTCTTTTTAGATAAGTATATTGAAGGTATCTTTCTTCGAAGTATTGTTTAATTCCGTCCACCAGATTTTGTCATGTAGTGCTTACAGCTATAATATTTCCTAAGTTCCATATGAGATCCCTTTCAACGCAAGGTTCTATAAGTTCCCGGCCATTATTATTATTTTCTCATCTGTCGCTCCTTTTACAAGTATGTAATGTTCCTCCTTGTCACCATGTTGGTTTTGTCTGGAGCCTTACCTCCAGATTTCTATAGATATACTTTTTTATTGACAAGTAAAGGACAAAATGAGGAAATATCTTTGCTATATATAAGCGTGGTATCAGTCTACACTCCTGGGGCAGTGTAGACTTCTAATCTGTCACTTATCCACCTTTGTGAAAAGGAATTCTAATATTGGCTCACTGAAGTCATTTTGGTCAACAGCAGAGGAAATTGATAATATGTATGTTTTCATCAGTCAGATAGTCCATGTTGTGCTGTATTCACAACAAACTCCTAAGTCTCAGCTAAAAATAACCAAGGTTTATTTCTCAAACATGCTCCATGTCATCAGGGGCTGGCTCTGTATTATCCTTGCTCAGTCTGGAGGATTGAGTAGATGGCAGCTAAAAGATGCTCGATCCAACTTCTTGCACAACTGCCAGGCAGGAAAAACACACTCCCACTGTTTGCCAAAGGTTCTGTCTGGAAGAGACAACCTCACTTTTGCTCAAGTTTCATTCGCCAAAGGCTCACAGAGTCACCTCTGACTTTAAGGGGCCAAGAAGATACATCCCTTCTGTGGGCCAGAGAAGAGCCGACAATATCTGGTGAACAGCAGTAATAATAACTATACACTGTGCTCTATTGTGCCTTCCAAAGCTTATTTTTGCTTTTTGTTTGTTGATTTTTCAAAAATTCCCTTCAGTTATGTGAGTTACCATAAATCCTTCTAGTCAATTTCTTTAATAAGAAAACTGAAGTTAGCCAGAGTTAGCTTCTTTCGCTTAAAAAAAAAAACTAAGGCATTAGATTTGGCGTTATAAATGTCACTAAGCGGCTTAGGAAAGTGAACTTCAGTTTACACCTTGGGCTGGTTTTGAAGAAAGGGTACACACCGATTTTTCAAGGATAAGGTTTTAATAGGAAAAGAAGCAGGGCATGGCATGAGCCAATATTTAGGTCCGAATAATTACTGGTGGCTGCAGCATGTCAGGCAGGGAGCCAGCTGTTTTTGCATATGCTCTCTAAGTCAATTTAATTCTTTATAAAAACAATATGAGGTGAGTCTTACTATTCATCACTTACATATGCAGAAACTGAGGGTCAGGGAGGTGAAATGACCTGTCCGAAAGTCACTTAACTAGCAAATGATGGCTTTGTTTCAACTCCATCATCTGATCAGGCAGAGGTGAAAGAGAAGAATGCAATGTGTGCTTTTGGGTAGTGGGTACTGTTCGGTTTGGCAGGACTGTGGGATACATGCAAGGCAGAGGGGCCCTTGAGTGCTAAGGCAGAGAGTTGGAGTCTATCAGGTAGGCAGTGAGAGGAAGGTTTCTGCATCAGAGAGGGCACTGGTGGAGCCATGCCTCAGAAACATTGATCTGCTATTGTCCTCTACGATGAAGAGAAATGAGGCACGCTGGAGGCCTGGAGACCAGTTGGAGCAGCATTGTAAAAACTCTCATAGGCCTGAATGGGCATGGGTGTTGGCAACGGAAAAAGAAAAAAGTATTCTATCGAGTCTCCAGACGCCCAGGGAATTGCTGAACGAAGTCTGAGTTCTCCCTATGTAGATAGCTCGTACTTTCCATTATAGGTTTCTCAAGAACTGGCTCCCAGAAAAAACCTGGATGGAGAACAAAACAGGTAAGTGCCCAAGTGAGAAATCTACAAAGCTCCTCTCCCCAAAAATCACCTCTTCCCCATCAGTTGTGGGGCCTAACATTTCACCAACGGGGTTCCGTTCTTTCAAGAGTCTCTTATTTAAGTAGGACTATCTGTGGACAAGAGGGAGAAGCGACACTGGGAAGTGTCCTCATTAGCAGCATCCAGGCAAGTAACATAAATGTATGAGGGCACTCTGGGGGGGCACCGTGAAGAACAGGGCACATGCTCCATGTCAGGGGGGCCTCTCGGTTCTGGCTGAGGGGCCCAAAGTTGCAGGATCTACTATTTCAGCAGAAACCTCATAGCCAAATTTTTTGGGAAAGTCCTCAATTTTACAACATTGCAACCAGTTTCAACTTCTTAATATCACTGCGCTGGCCACATTCAGTTCTTAATTTGTTACCAGTTTGCCACCTCTAGGTTAACTGTTAGTACCATTTTATCAAAACCTTTCCATATTTGAAAGCACATCTTTAGTAAAAGTAGCTACAGAGCAAGTTCATTTGGATTGCCGAGAGCTGGGATACAGAAGTCTGGGAGCCGGGCAGGGACTGTAGGGAGGCCCCTGGACCACGTGCTGGGCATCCTGGTGCCTTAGCTTTGAAAGGGAGATGGACGACAGCAGTGACAATATTTGCTGCAACCGGGCCCTCCTGGGCGACCACCCAGAGCTGGGCCTGGAGCCGAAGGAGGGATGGGCAAGCTGTGCTGCTCCCAGCTCCAGTTGGCCCCTTCCCATTAACATTACAGGAGTGCAGTTGCGTGGTGTTTGAAAAAGCATCCCTAGTTCCACGAAATGATTTACAGGACACCAGACTCTGCATTTCAGAGGTCTCCGGTGTACCATAAAAAATATATTCTAAAGGAACAATCTTTATCTGAGCTGAAGCTGCAGTGAAGGAAGCTCACGTCCAGCTGAGAGCAGCCGTGAGCTTCTGTTCACTCAGGGAAAAGTCTGTGTTCATGTTATTGGAGCAACATTTTTTTCTCTCTTTGGCACTAGGTATCTAGTTAATATTTAGACACTATATACATTTTCTTTCAACTGTTGTCCCTGTTATGTGATCAAACAAAACCGGAGATGCCAAGCACATCAGCCCTGTAGGTGAAAGCAGACCCTCCAGGCACCCAGCTGTGGCTAGCAGGGTAAACAGGACTCACTGGAGCCAGCCTCTGGGAAAGACTGGCGCCAGGTGCGTGCAGGGCCAGCCCCTGCCCCCAGGAAGCAGAGTTCGCTGGAGTGCCTCAGTTGACTGCTCTGCCTCTTCCTGCCATTCCAGCCTCGCGTTTCCTCTACCTCCCTGAGCAAAAGGAAACAGGAAGCAAAGTCTAGTCTTGAATGTTCCAAAGCCTTATGATGTTTACCATTCCCCCCAGGAGAGGGAGGTGAGGGCCGGAAATCTCTCTGCAAAGAAGATACCTTTTTTTTTTTAATTCAATGAAGTGACGCACAGACACAGCAACACAACTTCTCTCTGCTTCTAAGTTGTTAAGAGCGATGATAGTCTCAGTCTATTTTAGTCCAGGGAAATCCGAACTCCTTTAGCCGCAATGGCCCCCAAGGGGCGCATGTGCATGTGTGGTTCAGGGTGTCCAGGAGGAGACAGCCTCTCCTTTTGGAGCAAAAAGCATAGTCAACCGGTGGCGGGACAGAGGCAAAAGCTCTAGGGCAAGGAAATCTGGGGGTTTGTGTCAAAGCTCCACCAATCAGGAGCTTCAAGCTAAGATGGGGAGGCTGGAAAGATGGAAGTTGGCATGGGAATCCTGGTATGGACAAGAAATTCCTCCTGGGTCAAAGGCAGGAGGATGTCCAGGAAGGGAGAAGGGCGGGTCATGGATGGACCGAGTTTGCTTGGAGTCCCATGAGAAAAGGGGAAGCGAGAGCTCACCACCTTGTGGCCCCCAGCTTCCTGGTGTGCGGCTCTGGCGGCAGGTGTGGGGCTCTAGTCTCTGAAAGTATTGGGAGAGGGAAGGAGAAACTGGCGTCCCAGGCTCCCAGGGGAGGGGAAGCACGCGGGGTTGGGCGGCAAACCCCTCCAGCGTGAATGCGTTGCGGGGCGGGGGGCGGGGGGCGGGGGGGGCACGATCTCCGCTTTGCCAGGTGCCCCAGCCCTAGCGCACGCCTCCGTTCCGCGTCCCAGTCCGCAGGCGCGCGCGAGGCGCACTCACCCTTCCCTTGGCGACGCGCGGGGCGCGGCGCGCGCACGGGTCCCTCCGCCTCCCCTCCGCGCCTCTCCTCTCTTCCGGCCGAAAGTTAGCAGCGGGGAAGGAACTCGGGGCTGCAACAGCGCGCGGCGGCAGAGGCTGAAGCGGGAGCCGCGGCGGAGCCGGGAAGCGGGGGCGCTGCAGACGGAACAGGTGCAGCCGGCGGGTCAGTGAGCCCCCCCTCGTGGGTGGTGTAGGGCCACCCGGACTCCGCGGGAAGAGTGGGGAGTGGGGCCATGCAGCCGGGCTCTCCCCTGGCGCAGCGGGACAGCGGCCAGGGCCGGGGGTGCAGCGGCGTCGCTTCACGCAGCCGGGGCGCCTGGGCGGCGGCGGCGGCGGCTGAAACTATGTCCGGGCAGCGCCGGGGGCTGCCGCCGCTGCCGCGAGCCGGGAGCCGCGGTGGCCCCGTGGCCCGCACCACCTCCGCCTCCGCCTCCGCCTCCAACTCTCACCGCGCCGCTGCCGCCCGGCGCCTCTGCTAAGTGGCCGCCGGCGAGCAAGTTGCTTTTTCTGTGCACCTTGTCCCTGTCCGTCACCTACCTGTGCTACAGCCTCCTGGGCGGCTCGGGCTCCCTGCAATTCACCCTGGCGCTGCAGGAGCCGCCGCGCGCCGCCGCCGAGCCCCCGCCGAGCCCGCCGCCACCCTCTCTGCTGCCGCCCCCCGTGCGCCTCGGCACCCCCTCGCAGCCGCCCGCGCCGACGCCGGACAACGCGAGCCGCGGGGAGCCCCCGGAGCCCTCCGAGCAGCCCGCTGCCCCCGGGGCCGACGGCTGGGTGTTGGCAATCGGCGGCGGGGGCGCTCGGGACACCTGGCTCCGGACCCTGCTGGCCCCTGGCGAGATGATCACTGCGCCGAGCGCGCTGCTGGAGTGTGAAGCGCAGGAGACCAGCACCACCGACGAGGAGCTCGCAGGCCTGAGAGCGGCCAACGGGAGCATCGAGAGGCGCGGCGCCCTCAGCATCCCCGACTATGGGGAGAAGAAGCTGCCACGCGCTCGTCATCGGGGTCAAGAAAGGAGGCACCCGCGAGCTGCTGGAGGCGATCCGAGTCCACCCGGACGTGCGGGCCTGCGGGCCGTGGGCATAGAGCCACACTTCTTCGACAGGAACTACGAAAAGGGGCTGGAGTGGTACAGGTAGGACTCTGGGCTTGGCGCAGGGGATAGATGGGTGGGGAAGACCCAGAGGGAAAGCTGCGGCTTCCCACGCCCTTCGATATCCAGGCATCTCCCCGAGAACCCTTCGCCCCACGAGGGCTCTGCGGACCCTGGCGGGCCTGCTCGGGGGAGCGCGGAGAGGACTGGAGGCTGGCCAGGGATCACTGTATTTCAGGGTTAGGGGAGCTGGTGTCACACTGCCCTGCCTGCCTCAGGCTCCTCACCCAGGGAGGTGCTTTCTGAAGCTACCTAGCTCCACGCCTGGGAATCCCCAGCCCAGGTGCCCGCGGGGTGTTTCCCAGCCCGGGCTCTTGTGGGGCTCTGCGCTGCTGCGTTGGGGACGCTAAGGCATGAAGCAGGATAGCTAGATTGACTGAAGGGCTTTGAGATCTCCTGGAATCTCTCAAAATCGCCCTCAAACGTATTTGCGTCTCTGGAATCCGACTTTAGTATTTTCAGGTTAGAGCAAAATGAACAGGGAACAGTTAAAAAGATGATGCTGGCGAGTTTTGGCTTGCTAGAAAAGACTGAGGATGTTCCCCATCTCCAGCAACCCCGGGTTGCTTTGGCATCAGGAGCATCAAGGTCTGCACGACAGTCGGTGCCCTAAGAGTTTTTACATCCTGCACCCCTGCCCTTTCTAGCCGTCGCCTCCTTGGCAACAGATTAGAGCTTCTGTCTTGTGAGATGTTCATCTCCCTTGTCTTCCACCGTCTCCCAGCGGTGAGGGAAAGGAGAGGAGAGTAGAAAGTTAAGTGCAGGTAAAATAACTTAGTGATCCGGCTTTCTGGCCCGCCGTAACATTTAAAAAACACTGGAGCAGTTGCCCAAAAGGCAAATCTCCTTTACTCCCCCCCCCCCCTTTTTATCTCTTTCTGAAAAACATCTGGATGGCTGGTCCCATCTCTGTTGCGTCTCAGTAATTAATTGGAATTGTCAGACAAACACAGGCTTTGTCAGCTAAAGTGGTATTATCATCTTCACAAGGCCAATAGGTAAAATAAGGATTGTTTCCTGACGAGTTGCCTTGCTGTTGAAGAGATGTGCTTTCTAAGTTTAAATTGTAGCCTGCGACAGTTTTAGAAATAACCTGACTTCAGAAATATATAGTAAATGTGTATTATATAATAATATATATTGCTATATGTATTATATAACATCTATTATATATGAATATATAATATGTATTGATTGATTTCTTCCGCTTTAGAAAATACGCCTTATGCTTTCAAAGCTTGAGAAAAAGTAGACTTAGGCATAAACATTCCAGCAGGTTAAATGGAAACAGCAAACGTGTCTGTTAATGTCTCGTCTGTTTCAACAGACGAGTTGCAACATTTTAGGAGGCTTCAAACAGCCCCTTCCTATCAAAACAGAAACCAGTCAATGCCTGCTTGAACTGGAAAATCAGTATTTATAACATTGCAAGTCATGGCTTCGAGTTTGCGATTATAATTAAAAAGGTGTCAGGATGATTAATGCAACAACAGCAAACCAGAGAAGGAAGGGGATGTTTGGGAAGGTTTCGGTTGTTTAATTGTTGGTTGTAGGAATGTTCTGATTTCTGCTGTGGGGCAGCTTCAGCCCTATGAGGGTCACTGTGGTCTTTTCCAGTTCTAATTTTAAAGCTGTGTATCTTGTGAGAAGTGTCAGATGCCCTTTGGGGGAAAGGAAGGCTTGAAGATCAGATCTTTCCAACGTGTGTTGTGTTGCTTTGTGGCAGCTGGAAATAGAGATGGGGTGTTTGACTCAGGTGACTTAAAATAACGTTGATGACGTGTGCGTGGTGGAGTGTGTGTCAGGAAGTCCCATCGTAGGGTCCGGAGAATTTTCTGAATGAAAGGATAGAAGATGCCAGATTTTCTCATGTTGTTTTACACTGTGGCTGGGAAAGGAAGGTATGAACCGGCCTCGCTGTCATGACATGGCTACTGAAGATGTCATTCCAGCTCGGTGGTACTCTCAGCCATCACTTGTGGTATTTGGGCCTTGTGGTATTGGGTGTCAGTATTTGGTAGCCACCTGTAGAACTGTTCCACTGGAGAGGTGTGGACAGAACTGGATCCTCTTGATCCTCACTTCAGAGGACCATGCGGTGTCTCTGTGTCCTCGATCTGCTACGCCAGTGACTTGCCTGTGGGAGACCCTTATGCTCAGTGGTGCCGATTGGAAGTGCGGGAGGAGAATCTGTCTAACACAGAGGTAATCATTAGCCACCCAAACCTGGCTGTTGAGAAGACTCCCAGAAACCCGTTGGACCTGCAGGAGCCAAGTGGGCTGGCACTGGCCTTGGACCGCTCTCCAGCCTTATGAGGGACAGCAGTGCTTTGAGGACATTTGTGGGAATTTTACTTGCTGCACCTCTTCAGGCTCCTCTCTCTCCCATGTAGGAAGAGGGGATGACAACCTCACTCTATTGTGGAAAAGGAAACAGTGGCATTGATTCAAACCAGTAACAGAAACTCTTCCTCTTGGTTCCCTGGTGCAACTGCGTCTTTTCAGTGGTGGCATCACTACTTAAATGGTTATACCACGTATTCTGCCTGAAATCTTACTCTACTGTTTAACTGGTTAGAGATCCACGGGTTAATTAAAGGCTTTGATTTCCCCCCATATATTTATTTTGTTTTTGTTTTTCTTTTCAGTGTGTTTCCCAATAGCCTACTAATTCTGCTAGTGTTTCTGTTCTGGTTGTGTTTTCAGCAAGAGGGAGAGCGAGAAGAAATTGGGGCTGCTCTCGGCACAGCTGGCTTGGGGTTTCCTCATATCCAACTAGGCAGCCCTAGCAGTTTTATTTCTGGTGTCACTCCAGCTGTGTCTAAATCTGGGTTTTGCTTTCTTCTGTGCTGTTGATCTAACGTGAGTCAAAGACACATCTGAGTTGAGAACATGTGCATTGGATTTTCAGGGCAGGATGGACTGATGGATTAGGATGTGTGTGTTAAAGCTATGGAGAAGCAAGCCTCAGTTGGTGGATGGACAGAGGCCAGTGATTAATAAGTGGGAGTAGATTAAACCCTCTATTCCTTCCTCTGTCCACCCCCCAAATAAAAGGGTAAAGCCAGAACACACCTTTCAGTATGAGCTGATACACTCTGGCTGGGCAGAGACCTGAACTCTCCTAAGGGATGGGACCTTGTGGCAGGCCAACTGGCTGCCACGGCAGAACTCATCAAAGTGACAGAGACGACTCGAGCTGTGGCCTCCCTCGTGGTTTACAGACTGAACAGTAACCGTGACCACTTTGCTCTGGGAGCCACTCAGCTCCAGGGTGCTGAGAAGGGACCCTCCACGGTTTCCAGTTGTCTGCAGTGGTAGCAATTAATAGGCAGGTCCCGTTGGCTGGGGGAAAATAACTCAGGAAAACAGCTTCAGTCATGCTCATGCCACACAGAGGAAAGTGGTCAGCACCATTATGCGCATGTGGTATTTGGAGAGAATGAAAGAGGACAATGGAAAGGCGCTGGCATTGATTGAATGCCTGTGATTGTGGTGGTTGGTGCTTCACAGACATGTTATCACATCGGGGTGTCATGATGAGGCTGTGAGTTAAACAGCAACATTCCTGGTTTACACTCCAGGTGGCTTCCGGAGGGTGAACCACTTGCTGAAGGTTGCTCAGCTGGTCAGTGGTTGAGTTGACCACATCTGTCCAATTTCACAGTGCTGGTTTCTTTCCCTGTACCACGCTGCCGCACAGAAAGTACTAGAATGTGTTTTCCTTCTTTCATTCAACAAACACTTAATAACGTTTACCGTGTGCCCAGTACTGTTTTAGGTACTGGGGATAAAGTGGAGAAGAAGACAGAGGGAGGACCTGTTCTCGTGGAAATGGCATCTTTTAGTAGGGCGTTAGGGGAGACAGCAAACAAACGAGTCATTCTTTTAACCTTTTTAATGTGGCTGTGGAAAACTTAAAATGACGCTTGTGACTCCCATTGCATTTCCACTGGGCAGGGCTCCTGTAGAGCAGTGCTTTTTAAACTTGAAATGCACATGGATCACCTGGGGTGTTGTTAACATGCAGATTCTGATTCAGCAGGTCTGGGGAGGGGCCTCAGACTCTGCATTTCTAACTTCCCAGTTGATGCTGATGCTGCTGATCCCTGAACCTCACTTTGAGAAGCAGGAGTCTAGAGAGTAATTGGGGTGTGTGTGTGTGCATGCACAGATGTTATTTTAAGTCAAATGGTTAGGGGAAACCTCTCTGTGGAGGGGATGTAAATGAAGTGAAAGAGTAAGATCCTTCCATGTGGAGATCTAGGTGGAGAGGTTTCCAATAGAGGGAACAGCAGGTACAAAGGCCCTGAGGTGGAAACAGCCCTTATGGCCTTACAGAGTGTTCTTTCATTACTTCAAAAGCAAGGTGTTTGTAGCTGGACAAAATTGGGTTTTGCAACTTACTAGTTAGATGGTCTTGGTTGGATAACTGATTTAACATCACTCATTTTCAGTTTGTTTATCTGAGAATAATTCCTTCCTTGCAGGATTGTTGAGAGGAATAAATGAAATAATAAAAGTGAATGTATTTTCTAAGC
The DNA here is from genome assembly GCF_041296265.1 of Equus caballus. Lineage (NCBI taxonomy): Eukaryota > Metazoa > Chordata > Mammalia > Perissodactyla > Equidae > Equus > Equus caballus. Next base: position 209,898 of record NW_027222395.1, read on the forward strand.
AAAAAGTGAGTATCCTAGACCAAAAATCCAAATGGACTCAACTGCTGGGTTTTTCCATTTCTCAAATCCTTTTGGTCTCATATGCCTTACCTTCTGTCACAGCTGTCTTAATAGTGAGAGAAGAGTCTGTTATTGGGGGTGTTTTTAGGAAAAGTCTACTAATGATTGGCTTTGCAGTCTACATCTGCTTAACCTCTTAAACCAAGGGTCACCAACTCACATGCCTTCTGGGCCCACAGCGATTGTATAAATGAGTGAAATAGACCAGGTGGGGAGAAACTGGGACGCACAAGCTCTGTCTAAAGGGGCAGCTACGCTTTTCCACGTGCAAATGTGGCATCAGGGTTATCAGATCTTCCAGTTGGTAAGAGAAACTGGAAATCCAGTTTTTGATGTGAAATTATCTGGTGTTTAATGTTGGCAACAGACGGAAATTTCTTCTGAGCGCAGTGTGGGCCAGCACTGCAGACAAACAAAACCCACCTGTGGGCTGGGTACAGCCAGCCGGCTACCAGTCTGTGGCTCTGGCTTAAACTCATTTCGGAAAGTAACTGGCACACCCGTACCCTTTGTAGTTGTCAGAATTGTGGCTTCTGTGTGCTGTTTTAGGTTAGAGTTTTCCTCCTTTGCAGATTTTGCAAGAGCGTGGGGCAAATACCTCCCAGATACATTGCAACAACAGCAAAAGGAGCTGGGTAGAAAGAGGAACATTGAGGCAGAAAAGGACAATTCCCCCCAAAATTTCCCATTTGTTCCCAATGAACATTTTCCAGAAGTTGAGAAAATTTTCAGCTTTTCACTCATTAATGAGGCAGTCCCCTATTTGATCCATATTGATAAACTATACTTATATAATAGGTTCTGGTCAGGTAGATTGAGTAAGACCTGAGAGTTAGAAAAATTGGGTTCTGGCTTTGCCTTGCCCCATCCTAGTTCTGTTGGGCGTTGGGTTACTTATATTAAATTGTTTCTTTCTCTCCTTTTCTTTTCTTTTCTTTTTTTCTAAATCCCTGTTTCTTTTCTGATGAGGTTGTATTGTCTCCGTAGGGCCCATTCGCCCACTAGAATGCTTTGGTTCTGGAGCAGACATCTGTGTTAGACCCTTCAGAGGAAGCACGAGAGCACTGTAGGAGCAACATTATTTGGAGCCTGTTTTTGTATCTCTGAGTCAGAATCCACTGCATCCTCCTTGTGTGACCTTAGACCAGTTACTTAATATCACCAAGCCTCCAGTTTTTTGTCTGCAGAATGGGCTCAATGTTACTTACTTGCAAGTGATTATGTGAGGGTGAAATGAAGCGGCCCTTAAAAAGTGCCCCCACGCAGAGTGTGTGACATGATGAATTTCTTCTTCTCCTTCTCTCCTCTCTCTCCTAATTTTCCTTTTCCTTTGCTTTTCTCCTTCATTTTCCTTCAATTCCTTCCTGTTATCCTGCCTATCAGTATGGAGGGCCCTACAGAGAAAGCTGTAATGCATTTTTCATTAACAAATCGTCTTTCATTTCAAGATTATGTCTGAATGAGGGATTTCAAACCCTGAAGCGGCTCTTAAGTAGCTCTCCAGAGAATAATCCAAACCAATTCCAGAATTTGGTCTACCGTGACATGAGCCGAAGGAGGAGAAGAGTCTGATTTCCTGGGGTACCTGCAGCCAGCCTTCTCCACTAAGGGGACGGGGTATGGAAGGGAGCAGGCTCTCGGGGCTTTCCTGCTCACATGTTCTTGAGCCCACAGTAGGAATGGAGGCCGCCTGCAGTGGAGAGGGACTGAGGCATTTAGAATGCCGAGGGCATGCTTTGCCTTCCATTTTTCTGCAGAGCTGAAGGCACTGGAGAAGGCAGGACTGTTCGAGAAGACCCCGCCAAACTCCCTACGTTGCGATTTGGCCACTTTCCCTGGAGTTCTCTGGCCATCAGAACATGATTTAATTATTTTAACTTTTGTAAATCATACCAGGCATTTTTAGTTTTAAATTGAGTCAGGAGAGGGGCCTTGAGACTTTAGGTGAATGAGAGATTGCTAGGGTTGTGCGTTAGAGAGTTTTAAAGGTTTTGGGTTTGCATAATGGATGCTATTTCTGAAACTGATTGAACCACCGATCTTTCAAGTCATCTCTTGATTCCATTGGTTTCTGCGGCTCGACAAGCTCCTCTATAACTGTTTTGGGAATTTCAGTCTGAAATTATAATTCACTAAGGGAGCTTTTCAGCCCATCTTGCCATTAATTAAAAGCAAGCGGTTGATGATTTTTTTCTTAACACTCACTAGTTAGGGTTGCCTGCCTTTACTTTTTTTTTTTTTCAGTCTTTATTTAAGAATGTGTAAAGCATATTTACAGGGAAACAAAGCAACACATCAATTAGGCAATACTTTTTTGGTTGTGAATGATAGAAATTGAGCTTAAATTATTATAAACGAAAAAAGATGCTTTATTGGCTTATGTAATTAGGAAGTCTGTGGGGTAAGTGGCTTCAGGAAAAGCTGAATCCAGGGGCTTGAATGATTTGACAAGGTCTCTGTCTCTTTCCATTCTTTGCCAGGTTTGTCTCTACCTTGCCTCATTCTCAGATAGGTTATCTCACTACATTTTAGGCAAGATGGTAAGCAGGAACCCATACAAACATTATATGTTTATTTAATTCTTTTGGAAGTAATATATATTTTTTAAATTGAGAGATTTATACTTTCCCCCAAATTACAGAATTGTTAAATCTCATTATGGAAGTCTCTAGTGTATTGTTTTTTTCTGCATTGTGTTGAATTGTAAATGCTATTGAAAATTCCAGAAATATAAAATTTTCTAAATTTTATAGTCTCTTTTCTTGGTCTCTTGAAAATTTTCAGCTAGCTCTATTCACGTAAAAATACCCTCAACCAAAAGCAGTAGTAAACCATAGAGAAGGAAATAACTTCTCCATTAAAAAAGGCTCATATGAAATGACCACACATTCAAGCAAAGCTGAGTTCCCAAAGGCCAAGAAGATTCCGTGATGGATTGCCTCTAAAGGAGAAGCGTAGACCCATATTTTCATGAGTACAGTTTTGCTGATCTAAAGATGTATGGGCACACTGAACAAAGTACTTTACTTATAAATGTAAGTTCACATTTGTGATGTCTGATCACTGAGATAATTAATAATGAGGCTACATGAAACTTAGGGTAGATAAGTGATTTGGAAAAAATTTTTCTTAAGAGCTTCTGCAAGAAATTCCTGGAGATGCCTGTGGTCCAGGTTGGGTCATGTGCTCATTCCTAAAGCTGTCGTTGTGTAGTACCCTGATCGGGCCTGGCTGATGTAGCCACCCCTTTGGCCTGGAGTGGTGGGGGGAGTAAGCAACCAGGGCTAATCCCATTGAGACCATAGGGAATAGTTTCCCCATGAAGATGAGGTGTTCGAGGGTTCTGTTGCTAGAAGAAGTGGGGACCAGTCTAGCCACATGTTTATTAAACCTATAAAGATCTACTTGGGACAGGTGTATGATCTCTCTGAGTATTTTAACCCAGAAAGAGGGACAAAGGGTTAATTTTGGGAGGTTCCATGCACTTGTTATTTTAGTTATTCATTCATTTATTTATTCATTAAACATGTATTGACTTTCAACTTTGTGCTGGGGCAGACATGAATCAGTCATGGCCAGTGATCTGAAAGAGCCTGCAGAGTGGAGAAACGGACAAGTGAATGGTTAGCTCACAAAGTAATAAAAGTCCTGACACAGTGGGGTTTATTCCAGGAATGGAAGGATGGTTCAATCTTAGGAAATCTGATAATTTGACTTATAATTTGACTTATTCTTAATACGGGTAAATGAGAAAAATTCTGTGAATTATTTGATGGATGCTAAAAGGCATGTGATTAAATTAGCATCTATTTCTAATTTTTAGAACAACTCCTAATAAAGTGGGATCTTACCCAAAGCCAGCATCATCTTTTTTTTTTTATTAATGTTATGATAGATTACAACCTTGTGAGATTTCAGTTGTACGTTATTGTTAGTCATGTTGTGGGTACACCTCTTCCCCCTTTGTGCCCTCCCCCCACCCCCCCTTTTCCCTGGTAACCACCGATCACATCTCCTTGTCAATATGTTAACTTCCACCTATGAGTGGAGTCATATAGAGTTCATCTAAGCCAGCATCATCTTTAATGGTGTAATACTAGAAACATTCCCATTAAATCCAGAGCAAGACTAGAATGCCCATTATCATCACTATTATTTACCATTGCTCAGTAATTAATAGATGATGCAGTTAGATACAAAAAAGAATAAGAAAGGGGGAGGTAGAATTATCACCATTTGCCAGTAATTTCATTTCTTTTGGAAAATCTAAGATAACCAATCCCCCCATGAATCTATTAGAAACAATAATAGGGTTCATTAAGGGCACTGATGAGGAAATTACTATGCAAAATCTGTAGTTTTCCTACATGCCTACCCCAACCGTTTTGAAAATATAATGAGAGAAAATATTCTATTTATAGAACCAGCCAACCAAACAGAATAACTTGAAATATATTTAGCAAAAGTTGCAAGGGACTTGTAAGAACCAAATTTTAGTACTTTATGGAGGGCCATCAAAGAAAGAGGAGTAAATGGAAAGTGACCTCTTTCTCTTGGCTGGCATGTCTTTTTTCCATCCCTCCCCCCTCCCCCCCTCCCTCCCTCTCATCTTGTCCCTGGCTCTTCCCTCCTCCCTCCCCCCTCCCTCCTCCTTTGATTAGAGTTCTTTGCTGCTAAGTTGAGGGTGTGTTTGAGAGTGGTCTGAAAGTATTGGTTATATGAACGTGGCGAAAATGTTATACTTCATGTATAAAATTCCCTTACTTTCCACATTACGGAGAAGATGGTAAGACAGCTGTTACTGTTTAGATTCATAAACAGTGGGGTGGGTGCTGATTGTTTTCTATCCCAATTCAGGGGTGGTAGGACTGTGCCAAGGTGTGGATTAATAGTTGAATTGGTGTAAATCAGTAAATTTACATGCACTCCTGTTGTTGCAAAGCAGAAGTCCAGTCAGGGACAAGTGATGGTTATTCTCAATGGGACAGGGAGATGACGGTGTAGATGGGAAAGAATAATGGTGGCGGTGGTAGTGACAGCATGGTGATAGACACATATTGTATTCCTGTGCGTGTGCCAGGCTCTGCTCCAAGCAGTGGAGTCATTCAGTCTTCAGAGGACCTGGCGAGATAGGCGCTGTGATTTTACAGGCGAGGGAGCTGAGGCACAGAGAGGTCAAGTAACTCGCTCGAAATGTGGAGTTGGCATTCAGACCCAGGTGTTTGGCCACAAACATGCAGCATTTCCTTTTATTTGTTTCAAATCTCTTTCCCACTGGAGGTGGTGTCTTCCAGCATCACGGGAGTGAATAATCACTGCTGGCGTTCCCTTCTAGGAGCTTGTGATTTTCTGCATGCAGATGGACTGCTTGCCTACCAGATGGGCTAATTGAGGCGGTCTCGGCCCAGCAGCAAACTGTGGCAGTGGCTTCCATTCTGGGACCAGGCTCATTCCCACTGTTCCCTTCTCCTGAAATACTCGGCCCCAGATCCTTAAACTACCCTCGGCTCCTTATCTGTCCTTCAGGTGTCGGCTCAAATTTCAGCTCCTGGAAAATACCTCTCCCAGTTACCTAATTTAAAGACCCTTTTCCACGTCTGAGCTTGTGATGCTGTTTTATTTTCTTCAGAGCATTTACTGCTTTCCAAAATCATGCTACTTAGTTACTTCTTCCTCACCAGAAGGCAGATTACATGAGAGTGGGGGTCTTGTCCATCTCGTTCCTTGCCGGTGCCCAGAACAGTGCTTAGCACCCAGCAGGCACTCCGTCATGGTAGTTTATTAATCACTAATTCTGAATCAATGAATTAATGAATGGAAGGAGGGCCTGCTGTGTGCTAACTTTTCTTGCAAAACTCCAGGCTTCTGAAAAGAAATGACACTCAACGTTTCTTGGGAACTCTGGCTAAGAATTGTTGTCAGCTCTTTCACGTCCTATTTTTGCAAGACTATTTTGGGTACAAGAAAGAGAAACCCACTCAAACAAACCATGTGGGCTCAGCAGTCTCCCACAAGCTGCCTACCACACAGGACATCACCTCCTTTATTCCTCACTGCAGCCTCGTGAAGTCGAGACTTTCTCATCCCAGTGTTACACAGAAAGTGAATGTGACCTGGAAGGGCGGGCAGGAGTCCCAGGGTCACACAGCAGGCTGGCACAAGCCAGGTGTCTTCACTGTAACGTGGCTTTTGGTTCCTGGCCTTTGTTGCTGATGCTGCCGAAGTTTTAGAAGAGTTCAATTACTCCCGATAGACCGTTATGCTCTAAGAGTGGATTATGTTTCTCTAAATGCGTTATCGAAATTACATAGTTGGCATTTAACAATCAAAACATTACGCTGAAGTCCGTGTTTGATATGTCACTCACTGTAGGTACAGGGGCACCCTTCCCGGTGCCTCCTGGCTGAGCCTTCTGCAGGGGGCTGGAGGGTTGGGAGTCGCTGGAGCTGAGGAAGTATTTGAGCCTAACTGCCTGAGCGCCTCTGTCACAGGGCAGTTGGACTGTTTGGAGCCATGTTGTGTTTTGAAAGAAAAAGCTGAACCTGAAGTCAGAATTAAGGCTTTGAGTCTGAGTTCTGTGTCTACCTTGCCTTGTGCACATAGGTAAGTGTTCAGCCTTTGAGCTTCTGTTTTCTTATCTCTCAAACGGGAGTACCAGTCTCTAATAATTCCGTGGTGCTTTTGCAAGGATAGAATGATGATGCTGTGCTGGGATCTGCTTTGTCTACGTCTGTTAGTTGTTATTAATCCATGCACGTTTTCGTGAATTCCCCCAGGTAACTGGTTTTCTGGAATATTGCCCTCCAGGGAGTACCTGAAATACAGGACGAGCATTCTTATCATAAAGTTAGATTAAGAAGTTTAATTTACAGAAACTATTATACACCATGGATATCAAACATCATGAGGGCAGACTGCATAAAGATCCTGGAATTCTGGAGAACCTCTGTCTGCATAACTCTTTCACCCAGCTCAGGACCACTGATGCGTCATTCTTTTGTACTGAAAACGTAAAGAGCGGTGGGGTTTCTCATGTATGCCTCCAAAAAGAAATTCTTATTTTAAACAGTGCAAGATGTATTTTAGATCCTGTCTATCTTTCCATTGTCTGTGGCCGTGGGTCCTCTGATTCTCTCAGAAGGAGGACGGATGCAGGAACCGTGCATTGCACAATTTTCAGGACAGATTTCATTTCCAATGCTCACGTTCGCCGTAGGCTCACTTAGATTTCTTATTGGTACCTTTACTTTTGAGTTGGAGGGTACCATCTATGTAAGAACACGTACATACCACGGTTAGAGCAATCCTACCTTCCCTTCAGTTTGCAGAAATCTCAGCTGTCTAGCAAAAAGGCATATGCAAATTGTTTTATTTTCAATGGCTAAAGATTGGAAACCGCCTCAGTATATATCAGTATGAGACTGGTTAAATAAATTATGGCATGTCCACAGAAGGGCTGCAATGCACTGTTCCAAAGAATGGGACAGCACTGTGCTGATAGACATGAAGCGATCTCCGGGGTCCATTGTGGATGACAAAACCAGGGCGCAGAGCAGAGAGTGGTGTAAATCCTTTACACCGTGAACTTCTCTTTTTAAAAAATCATATGAGTGTATTTCTTCAACTGAAAATAGGTAATGGAGGGGCCGGCTCCGTGGCCGACTGGTTAAATTCCTGTGCTCCGCTTCAGCAGCCCGGGTTTTTGCCAGTGTGGATCCCGGGCGCAGACACGGCACCGTTGATCAAGCCGTGCTGAGACGGTGTCGCACGTAGCAGGACTAGAGGGACCTACAGCTAGAATATACAACTATGTACTGGGGGTCTTTGGGGAGAGGAAGAAGAGAAAAAACAAGATTGGCAACAGATGTTAGCTCAGGTGCCAAGCTTTAGAAAAAAAAGTAAAAAAATAAAAATAGGTAATGGAAAAGAGTGAAGATTTGTAAGCGTCTAAGATATTTTAGCAAAAACGTCCACCAGGAAAACTCGGTTGTCTAATGTTGATAGTGTATTGGTTTTGCTTGAGAATTGCGTGCTGAGCTCTCCCAGGGTGGAGGGAACCCTTGGGGATCAAATAGGCACTTGGAAAGAGTTCACCTCTGAGAATGTCCACTTCCGCCCAGTCTACACCTAGGGAGGACCTGCGTCATTCAGTCATACTTAACCCATTTAGAGGCAGCCTCTTTAAAGCTGAGTTATGCCAGTCGGTACATCTCATGACTAGAATTATGATCGGCTTCTAGGGTTGCTGATCATTCAAGTGTTTTATGGAAGACTAAAACTGGGGAAAAACACATGCACACTCTCACACAGCCGTGCACGCACTTTAAAATGATAAAGTCAGTATTTATGACTTCAACATTATGGACCTCGTGGAAGAGCTGGGGTGGGCTTGAAGAGAGGGGGTTTGGCTCAGCGTGGAGACCCTGGAAATGTGTATTAGACACTTCACAGCACTTGTCACCTGTATTTAATCCTACTCTTCTATTCTGATTGGATTTTCGGTAGGTTTATGTTCAGGTTTTAGCGTCATTCTGACCCAGGCTCAAATCTCAGATCTGCTAAATCCTAACTCTGTGACCTTGGGCTAATTGCTTGGCTTCTCTGAACTTTATTTTGTGATCTTGCAAAGTAGACAGTGTAATACCTTTACTATAAGGCTGTTGATTGGGTTAAGGGAGATGAATTATACAAAGTGCCTAGCCTCATGGCAGCCCCTGGTAGACACTGATTAATTGATAAGTGTGTCTCGTTATTATGATGTTCTGGGAAGAGAGGCCTTCTGTTAGGAAGGTGTTAGTGGGAATTAAAGAAGATCTCTGCAAGGCTGAGAGGGCCAGAGCAACAACACTTTCAGGAACAAGGAATCAGAGACCCAGTGGGGGAAGCAGCTGTACAAACCAAGATTCCAGAAGAATTTCTCACATCTGTTTCTCAGTAATGATAATTAAATTTAAAATCCTTGAAATGTCCTATGGAGTTTGGGAGGGCATCAAGGAAGAATCTGGAGAGATGGGGCCCCACTGAGGAGCCAGGCTGGGAGCAGCAAATCAAGGAATTCAGTGGGGACAATAGGAGTTCCTTTCTGGGATCTCCCTGAAAAAGTATCGGGACACAGTACTTGGAAAATGACCCCATACATCTAATGGTGTGAAAATCCTGTGGTTTCTTTTATTGGGCACAACTTCTGTACGTATGCATATCAACCCTCCCAAATCCCAGGCTTCCTATACGCTTCATAGCACACCTGCCTCATTCTGATCCAGGAGATGCAGAAGGCATGGAACACATTCAGCTTCCCTCATGGTGCCAGGAGTCCCATCCCATCCTCGTTTGATGAGGTGTAGTTCGGTTTAACAACACCACCCGGGCAGACAGGGAAGCGATAGAGAGGAAGTTCCTTTCTGGGATTTCAAACCCAAAGACAGATTTCCAAGTACAAATTAGGGATATCTCGTATTGTAAGAGACTTGAGGCTTCAGATTCTCACTCATCTCCTTTCCCTTCCTGTTGTCATGGGGACTTCTTTTCCCTGAGTGATTACATCTTGCACTTTTTGTATTGCTTCGGGACCATCGAGTCTCACGTGGGACATTTTTCACCGCTCGTGGTGTAATACACAGAGGTAATTTCTTTCAAATCATCTTTGCTTGAAGTGGTTTTCAATGACTTCAGAAGAGTCAGAGAATGAATGGAGGACCGACTTTCGAGCCTCGGGTCCAGGCATGGAGCATCTCCCCTCAGCCTTGCCAGAGTGTTAAATGTGGGCTGTTCAGTTGCACTGATGGCACAGAAATAGACAGCTATCCATTTTATTCTCTTGTTTGACCATGAAAGAAAACATTATGTAATGCTATGATCTGTTTAAGTCTCTTCCAGATCACTTTTGAATGTTTTATTTTATTTCTGAAATGGAATGTTGGGATGTTTTCATCAGAAGGGAATAGCTATTATTTCTCCAAGGTGGAGGTTAGTTGTTGCACTGGGGAAACGGTTAGACAAAGCAATCTCGAGGACAGGGTGGTGGAGTCTAAAATTATGCCCTGTGTGTTGCACAGGCAGCCTCTAATAGTTATCTATTTTCAGTGTTTTTCAAGGCTCTTGCATACGTGGTGTTTTCTTTCCTCTTGTTACTTTGAGCTCAAACAGTGAGAAATTTGACACTAGAACACTTTCTTGGGTTCTTTGCTTCTTGTTTCATTTTATTCCTATTCTTTCCTTTCCCTCTCTTCCTCTTTCCTTCTTCCAGTCCCCCCTTCATCCCTCCCTCCCTCCCTTTCCCCTCCTCCATTCCTCTCAGGATGGGGCCTCCAAAACCAGCTTCAGGTTCAGTAATTCACTAGAAGGACTCACAGAACTCAGAAAGGCTGTTATAGTTATGGTTTATTACAGTGAAAGGATGCACACTAAAATCAGCAAAGGAAGAGGACACGCTGGCCAGAGGCCAGGAGAAACCAGACCCGAGCTTCCAGTTGTGCCATCCCAGTGGAGTGGCACAGACAGTGCTAATTCTCCCAGCAGTGGTGTGTGACAAACGTGCTGAGTGTTGCCAATCAGGGAAGCTCTCTGAGGCTTGGAGTCCAGGAATTGTGTTGAAGGTCACTTGTGTAGGCCTGGAGTGCCCACATGACTGACCTTAGCCACTCGGACTCCAGGTCCTCCACCCTCCAGAGGTCAAGCTGATATGGGCTGGCCCAGGGTCCCAGGAAAACAGAAACAGCTTCTCATTGTCAAACACATTGTTTGCATAAACTATTTGGTGCGGTCCAGTGTCCCAGTATACAGAGACACTCTTATCAGGCAGCATATTCCAAGGGCTCAGAGGTTATGTTCCAGCACATGGTCAAGGGCCAGTCCTTTCTTTGGAATGTGCAGGGTTTGGGCACCCCACGCCTGCTGAGCAGACCCTTTAACGTGTGCTGCCATCCCAACACGACTCGAGGTCAGGCAAGTCCAAGCTGCTGGGAACGTAAAGATGCTTCCTTGTATTATATGCAAATCTGAGAACTTCCTTGGGACTAATAGAAGATTTACTCTTCTCTCTTGGCCGTCCCACAGTGAGTAAACAATGTTTTTAGGACCTACTTTGGAGGGAGAAACCTTTTCATAATGTTTCAAAGGAGCAGGGAGTGTAATCATTTTGCTGCACTTCCAATTGGCCTCTCCTGATCCAAGATTGGGATAGAGAAACGTCACAGAATCCTTAAGCGATGTGACTAGAGATGGCCTGCCTTCTCTCGGAATCCAGGGAACATTTCAGTCACAGCAACTGGATCAGGCTTTCCGTTTTTCAAACTTATGTCTTTCAAACAAATATTGTAGTTTCCCCCCTCCTTTGGTCTTCCTCTCACTCCTCTCCCTGCCCTCCCAAACCCTGGGGACCAGGTGAGCATCAGGAAAAATTGCCAAGTGGGCCGCGCTTTTTGGAGGCGCTTTACTTCGGCTACCTTTTTACATTGTATGAGTCCTTTCGACACATGTCTGCTCAAATCAATTGATATTCTCATCCCGACCGACTCATTTGATGAGCCACATTGATATGCCATCTCTTAGGCTGACCCTTGTAACTCTGCCACCAAACCATAGGAAATGCATGATTATTTTCATGCTAACAAGCCCCGGAGAGCAACAGGTGTTTCCTTTTCTAGCTTTTCACAGTGACACCCATTGACCTTCAGCTGACATTCTGGGTGTCACAAAGGATGGTCAGAACCTGGGTGATCCCATGGATCTCTTGACACCCTGAAGAAGCCTCAAGAAATGGCTTTGCCAGTAGTCTTGTGCAGTCTCAACCGATCTAACAATAACAACAACAAAACCTCAAAGGCACCCCCCTGCTTGAGTGGGATCAGTTAGATTTCTGGAGGGAGGCAGTGTAGCTGGGTTATCAGAAGCCGTGTGTTTTAATTGTTGGTCTTGCTCCTGCTCCTTTCTAGCTGTGAGACCTTGGGCCTGTCATCTACCCTCTCAGGCTTTCCGTTTTCTCATCAGTGACACGAGGGTAGCAATAGTACCTACTTCCTGGCATAGTGATGCTGATTAGGAGGATAGAGCATGTAAGGCTTTTAGCAAGGTGGTTAGCACACGGGAAACAGCCATACAATGGCAGCGTTATTGTTGGCAACATTCGTAGTAATAATAAAAGTAATACATTCTGATGCAGCCGTGGATCACCACACCTACCTTGTAAATTTATGGGTGAAAGGTGCCTTCCCAATAGATGGTCTCTGAGATCCATCCCATGTAGGGAATTTCTAGAACCTTCTACCTCAGCTTCCTCTTCCTCTAGGATATGGGGAAATGGAGATAGTGGATGACGTTTTTTAGAGTTTATCAAGATGGAAGCACTGCATCTTATTATTAAAAAAAAAATGGTGATGTGAGATACACTTTTTTTATCTTTGGTGGTTCTTATTATTTTTGAGGAAGATTGGCCCTGAGCTAACATCCGTGTCCGCCTTCCTCTACTTTATACGTGGGATGCCTGCCACCGCAGGGCCTGGCAAACGGTGTGTAGGTCTGTGCCTGGCATCCGAGCTGGTGAGCCCCAGGCTGCCGAAGCAGAATGTGCAAACTTAACCTCTGTGCCACTGGGCTGGCCCCTCTTTGGTTATTATTTAACTGAGTAATCTTGACTCTCTCCATCCTGAACCTGGGTTCTGATAACTGGACTTGTTGGATAGTCTCCTCATCAAGCATCTCGGTGCAGGGTGACAGGGGAGTCACCTGTGTAGTGAACAGGTGAGGGCAGCAGTCTGCGCGTGAGTTAGGCTGGGCTCTTTGAGCTCAGAAGCACTGGGCAGTGGTGTGTAATGGGTTCTTGCAGGTTGCCTAAGTTCTAATCCTAGCTTGGCTGCTTACTGGCTGTGTGACCTTGGACAAATTACTTAACCTTTCTGTGCCTCAGTTTCCTCTTTTTTGAAATCTAGATACTCATAGTACCTATCTCATAGGGTTACTCTGAAGATTGAATGGGTTAAACAAATGTACTGTGCTTAGAATGATAGCTGGCATGTATAATAGATGCTACATGGATGATAGATGGTATTATTAAGTGTGTGAAGATTAAGTTCACTCCTACAAAAAAATGTGCTCTCTCTCAAAATTTTTTAAACCGTGGCTCTCTTGGTATGTCTTTATAGATGTTTCTTTACTAAAAGAAAAGACATAGGGCCATGTAATCATAAATGGCAGCCGACATATGGTGCTGGTGCAGGACTGCGATGGGACTGTGGCTGCTGGGAGATTTGGGGCCTCACCCAAAGCTACAGCCCTGATTCCTTTCTAGCCCGTTGCTGCCCTTTGCACTGTGGGCTCAGTGTTGTCAGAGCTTATGTCTTGCAAGAAAAACCAGAGATATGAATTTTTCTATGAAATCTCCCAGGTCTTTTTTTTTTTTTTTTTTTTTTTGGTGCGGAAGATCAGCCCTGAGCTACCAGCTGTGCCAGTCCTCCTCTATTTTGTATGTGATTCGCTGCCTCAGCATGGCTGATGATTGGTGTAGGTCCGTGCCCAGGATCCAAACCTGTGAACCTGGGCCACTGAAGTGGAGTGTGTGGAACTTTAATCACTGTGCCCCGGAACTGGTCCCCTCCCCGTTTTTTAGATTGTTACAAATGTATAAAATCAGAGGATAGGCCAAAGAAACCCATCTGTGCAGGATTCCCAGCCAGCTCTCAGAGGCCTTCCTCCTCGTTTGTTCGAATGAGGACCCAGGCCCTCAGAGGGGCACAGCATGACTGTGAGCGTGTTGGCTTGGGGGAGAGCGAGGACTGGAAACCAGGCCCCTAACTCCCAACCCCAGGGCTGCTTGCCATATAACCATTTACTCAACACATGCGGATTGTGTGCTTCTGTTCCCGGCACTGTATGAGGTACCAGGGTACAGCGGGGCCCAGGAAAGACACAACTCTGCCCTCTGAAGGAATTTACAGTATGGTGGAGCACTCAGCCAGAAGCAAGCGAACCATCCCAGGCCTTTCTGGTTTCCCTAGGAGGCCGCAGCGAGTGTCACGAGCAGACCTGCGTGATCAGGACAGGTGAGGTAGTGAGTTGAGGTGGCCTTTCCCGTGTGACACAGATGTATACCAACAGAAGTCTTTGAGAGAGAGAGAGAGAGAGTGCTAGAAGCTGAAGGAGTCACCTGATGGTGGGGATTTCAGGCTTTGTTATGGGCGGGTGAGGGGGCCAATGGCTACTTTGGCCCAGTGGAATTTTCTTGTGTGTCTTACATCATTGCCCCTGGGACACCCACGCCAGGCTATGGAGGGCTGACCCTACCAAGAGCCTGTCTACAATGCAGTGTGCTTTGCAGATTCTGAACGAGCCGTTGGTTTAGAAAACCCTCAGCAGAGTATTGCAATGAGTGCACTCCCGATGTCCGTGCACTGAAGAACTTGGCCACCAGCCCCTTGAGCTCTTGCAGAAGAAGTCTCATTCCAAGCCTAGATAAGAAGCCAGCATGCTCCACCTGCCCCAACATTTAGGCCATCAGCATTATAGGACATAGTAGTCTATAGTGTTTAGATTAAGTCAGGACTCTGTCTGTTGCAAGTGACATCCCCTTTACCCAGAAAGGAATTTATTTCCTCAACTAAGTGAAAAACCAACATTGTCCAGAGGTTTCAGGCCAAGCTGCACCCAGAGCCTCAAAACCATCAGTGTTCCGTCTCTCTCCAGTTCTTTGCTGTGCTCTCTGTTGGCTTCATTCTCAGGCAGGTGTCCCTTACGTGTGGCTGCCAATAGTTCCAGGCTTACTTCGAAATGGCCTGCTCACAGCAGAGGAAAGGGAACGCTTCTTTCTCAGTAGATTCAGTGGACGTTCCAAGACTGATTCTCATTGGCCCCAGTTGGGCTGCATCCCATAGACCTGGGTCTCCTGCCACCCCTGGAGCTAGCGTGAAGGCGGCCTGCCCCAAACAACACAGACTAAGAAGAGGGAGGGATGTTCCCAAAGGAAAACTGGGGTATTAATTACTACAAGATGGAAGAATAAAAGTTAGGCAGAGAGGCTCTGATGGGTCAAAGTCTCTGCCTAAGATCTTGGACCAGTTTAATTTCCTTAGTCACTAAGTTCAACTTCGCAGTGCTTCTCACAAAGGCCCCTCCGTCTCTCCTAGTCTAGGCTTTCATCCCTTCGTGCCTCAGAGTTGTCTCCAAATAGGCCTCCTCATGGTGTCTGAGCAGAAGTCAAAAGATATTTTCCAAGGCTGTCATGGTCACAGTTCTCCAGAGAAACAGAAACAATAGGAGACAGAGAGAGAAAGCTAATGACTGATTATAAAGAATTGGCTCATGTGATTATGGAGGCCAGGAAGTCCCACAGGCTGCCATCTGCAAGCTGAAGAACCAGGAAAGCTGATGGTGTAGTTCATTCTGAGCTTGAAGGCCCAAGAACCGGGAGTGCTGCGGTCCGAGGGCAGGAGAAGATGGATGTCCCAGCTCAAGCAGAGAGAGTAAATTTGCCCTTCCTCCATCTTTTTGTTCTATTCAAGCCTTCAACAGATTGGATGAGGCCCACCCACACTGGTGAGGGCAGATCTTCTCTACTCACTCTACTGATTCAAATGCTCATCTCTTCTGGAAACACCATCACAGACTCACCCAGCACTGTTGTACCAGCTATCTGGGCATCCCTTAGCCCAGTCGAGTTGACCCCTAAAATTAACCATCGCAAAGGCATAGTAAGGGAGCTAACTGGAGCGGTGGTCCAGAACAGTGTTAGAAGAGCATGTCGTTGAGGATGTGACCACTCTTGGTCATAATGTCCTTACAGAATGACCTTGGCTCTTTAAATGTTGCGTATGATTCATTTGAAGGGAGAAAAGAAACTGTGCTATATGAAGTCGCCTATTAACATGTATGAGGTAGAATTCATCATATGAATTTTGAGGATGTTGCTGTGAGATTACTTGCTGTACTGCACATATGAGATTCCTAGCACTCACTGGATACTCAGTAAGTGTTCTCAGATTGCCTCGGATCTAGACAGTGCACTCTTGTTTGTGTGATCCCTAGGAATAAAGCATTGCCAGTTAAACCATAACAATCCTTTTGCATTTAGAATTTTCACATTTTGCATTTACTGAAAGAGCCTTCCTATGCTTGGACATTATCTTCTATCACTCTTGTGATTCATGTATTGGAAAAAGTAAATGCAATTAGTTGGTTCATGTATTCCTCAAATTTCCTTTTTGGCGTTCGACTCTCTAAGTCACCCCCAGGTTGCAGTGTCCTTCCCTGGCATGCTCTTCATAGTACTGTTCATAGTTCCATCAAGGCCATTGCTCTTGCAGCATTTTTTGCAGAGTGCTCATTATGGTCCCCGGGATTTTCTTGCAGGCTGTTACTGGTCTTGGTGCACAGGCCCAGGCAGTAACAATATGTCATGACGACTATGAGACACATTTTTATTTCAGACAGGTTGAAATGTGAATAAAAATATTCATTTGAGATTGATGAAATATGGTATCTTGCTCACTTTTCTCTGCTCTCCCATCTTTACTAATAGCAGCACCAGGGCAGCAAACCTTATATTGCTCACTGAATTGTATGTCCTTTCCTGATATGTGCAGAAAGTGTGTGGGTAACTGTGCCTTCTGTCCTCTGCTCATTGTGTCTCCTCCAGAAAATCTTCCCGGCTGGCAGCATGCAAAGTCAGTGTACAACAGCTAAGCATTTATGACTGTCAACTCAGCTCTCCCTCTTTCCCCATCACTCATTGTGTGCCAGACACACTGGCTGTCTCTCTCTGTTAATTGAAAAGCCCACGCTCCGTTCTAACTCAGGGTCATTGTCTTTGTTCTCTCCTTCATCAGTGGTTCTCAACAGGGACAGTTATGGCCCTTCCTCTTGGGAAGTGAGTGGGAGCATTTTCAGCTGCCCCAGTGACTACAGAGGGGAGCTTCCATAGAGATAGGTGGGTGGGGTAAAGAGATACCGAATGTCCTGCAACGCTCAGCACAGACCCACATAAGAAAAAAAACCCACTCCATACGCCAATAGACCCCCTTCAAGAAAACCTGCACCTCCGTGGCTCTTGCCCTTAGCTTTGCCTGGCTGTCTCCCTCTTCTCACTCACTCACAGCATGAATGGTCTCCTCTGGAAGTGTTCAGAGCACAGCCTGCATCCACAGGCTGCACCCCTGCTTCCTGCAGCCCTGGTCACTTTCTATCATGCCACTTCGTTTATTACTGTTGTACACTTGCCACTGCCTGAAGTCACCTTGTTTATCTTCTTACTTCATTATCGTTTGTTTGTGTCCTTCCACTAGTGCATATACTACCAGAGAGCAAGGATCTTGCCTGTTTTGTCTACTGCTGTATCCTCAGCATCCAGGAAAGAACCTTGCACTTGATAAATATTTATTGAATAAATGAATGAACAAATGAAGACTTAGAATTGTCTGCTAGTTATCTGAAGCCTCCAATTAGACGGCAGCTATTTGCATCTGCCCACTTTCCCTGTCTCCTCTTTAGTGAGTGACATGCTTAAAAAAAACACGGAGCAAGCAACTCAAAAGACTCACCAATAGTTGGCTGTCATAGTGACTGCGATTCCTGTTCTTGTTTTCCAAGGAACTGTGACATTGCTCATCATTGTCAAAGTGAATTGGCTGGGTGATGTCTTAAGCTGATTGTTTCCTGAAAAGAAGCAAGACTCCCTGGACATGTCTGTCTATTTGGGATGGCAATACATGGGGGAGATTATGATGTTGGTTATTGAGAGATGTCCTTTCCACTTAAGCTTTCTCTGAGAATGCCAGTGCAGGTTCACAGACCTTTAGATTACAGGGGAACAATGTATTCCAGCTTTGGCATCTTTCTGTAGTTGAAGTGATTAAAGTAATGGTATCTCTTCAAAGCTTCCTCCGCAAAGATAGAGATAAGACTCAGGAGAGGCTGTTTAGCCAGTGCTCAGGGCTCCCTCTAAGCATAGGACATGTTTCTGTCTGTTCCCTTAATATAAATATTTGCCTGCTCTGAACAGGTCCAGTCTCTTAGATGGAATGAGCCTCAAAGATGGAATGAGCCTTAGGTTCCAGGTGACTCCCTTGACGGACGGTGAATGAACTTGGTCAAGGTGGGACAAGTAGTTAGAAGCAGAGCCACGATTAGCAACCAGGTATTCTGGTTGTGGCTCCTTTCATGTAGAAGAGTCTTGTTGATTTTGTGGTGGCTGATTCAAACCATGCAAAATGAAAGGATGGTTAAAACAATGATCACTCCTTTGTGGTAAGCACTTTCCATGCCGTTTTCTCCCTCCATCGTAGCAACCTATGAGGACACTACTATGTTACCCCTTATGTAGATGAGGAAACTGAGGCTCAGAGAGGGGGAATGTCTTGCCCAAGGTCACACAGTGGCAGAGCCAGGGACTCACATATTCCCTGCCCTTCCAAACCTACATTCTTAATTGCTATAGTGGGTGGGGTTTCCCCCTCCCAACATTATTTACTTTTTAATCTCTCTGTTTACCAAGATCCATGGAAAGAAAGAATGTATGAGTAAATATAGTTGAAAGATATGGTGAGAGTTTCTTATTACTAGATTTTTAGTTTCTGTCTCGAATCTGTCACTATTGCATTTTTGATTATACTATACGGTTTGTGTGTGTGTGCACTTTACTTTTGCAAAAGGTGTTTGAATCGAAGAGATTTCTATTTTTGAATCATTTGTCTTCTTTCCTTCCCATGCAGGACTTTAGCAAATGTTGCAAAATTCATTGTACACAGACATTTTTCCGTTCCATTTTGCATTTGAACATCAGAGATCTATCATAAATTGGTTTTTTTTCCATTACTTTAAATGATGTACTCCTCAGTCTTTTTTGTTTTGTTTTGTTTTGTTTTATTTCTATGGTAAGGAAAGCATTTACCTTGCCGAGATTTGATTTTAAGTACCAGCACTGCATTTCCTTAAAGGATGCATTCAAGAAAGAAGAGGAAAAAAAAAGCAATGGGTCCAGATTGGTAGGACTCTATGTAGCCAAATAAAGTCCTCAGTCATAAAGAGCTCTTCTCAGTGAACTTGAGTGAACTTCAGACTCAATCAAGTTTTAAAAATAAAAGAGGCTATTATATCATCTTTGTGTGAAATCATAGTAAAATATGCTCTGCAGCGTCTAACGTCCTCTTGCCTGTATTATTTCATTTCGTTGATTCAGCTTCGTTCAGTGAGGTTCGTTTCTACTGTGAATGTGTCTGGCCCTGTACTAGGTATTGCCATGTGGGGGAAGCACGTTTCTTGCTCTCAAGGAATTTATGTTGTTCTAGAGAGGCGTGGATACATAAAGAAGTGCGTGTTCTGATAGAGGTGTCTCTGAAGCATAGTGGTGATATATTGGCCATCACTCTCAGTGGCAAGTGACAGAAACCAACTAAAAGGAGAATTTATTTGCCTACATAACTGGAAAATCGATAGGTTTGTGTAAATATTCAAATAGCTGGGTTTGAGTGTGCAGATGCTCCCCCTGCCCCCCAGTCAGTCCCTTGGCTCTTCTTTCCTTCATGTTGCTTCATTTGTGGACAAGTTCTCTCATAGTGGCAAAGATGTTTCCAGCAGCTCTATGCATTCATCTTACTGGCTTAGGGACCCTGGGTGGTGAAGAGGAAGCATCTTTCCTAATAATTCTACAAAAAGTTTCAGCGTTGATTTGGATTGGACCCAGTTGGGTCTTATGTTCACCCTAAGCCAACAATGGTGATCAGGAGAATAGGCTGTGCTTATTGGCCAGGTCTGAAACGTGGGTAAACTTGGGTTCTGGGGAATAGGGTCAACCACACCAGGAAAACATGACAGAGCAGGGTGGCTCCCAGAGGAAAGTAGGGTGCTGTTAGAAGAATAAGGGGGAATGGAACCTGGGCAAGTAAAAGGAACAGAGGTCTGTCATGCTTCTAAGTCATTCAGCCTTTTGAAAGGCTCATGTACTATCTTCTGTAGCATTAGGCTGTTTCCATGTTTATCAGCCACTGGGTTCTCTTTCTGCTCTCTGTGTACAGTGTGTGGTTCATGGTTTGAGCCTTAGCATCTGCTTTCCTTTGTCTCTGCTTTCTACCTTCTCAAGTGGGAATGCTTCATGGCTTCAGTTGTCACATATGCGAAGGGTGGTTTCGAATTCTTCATCTCTAGCCTTGACCTTCCTGACAAAGATGTGCCTCTGAAATCTAACGCTTCTCTTGAACCACCTTCCAGTTGTGCTACATTCACATCAAAGTTTACATGTCACAAACCCAGGATATCAACTGTTCCACAAAACCGGAATCCCAGTGAGCTTCCCCAAAGCCCCAGGTCATTGAAGGTACCAGAGAGGTCCACAGTTCCCAGTTGCCAGCTCAACATTCTAGACAGTTAACTCTTAAGATCTGCTCCAATAACGGGGCAATCATGGGAAGCTTGCATGTTTCAGCGTGAAAGAGACAGTGTAGCTTTCTGATGGTGAATGCCTGGGCTCCGAGCACCAGAACTCTTGTCTTTGAATCTTGGCTTTGCACTCATCCTCTCATCTGTGTGACCTCAGGCAAGTTATTTAACCTTTCTGTCTCAATTAGCTCATCCATAAAAATAGGGGTAATATTAGTAACTACTTAAGAGTGTTGTGTGAATCAAATGAATTATACATCTAAAGCACTCAGAATAGTGTTATCACATAATCCCTTTAAAAATGTTAGATATTTATTTTGGGAGCAAGATGAGGTGTAAATCAATTAATCAATCGGTGTATCAGGGAAGTTGATATCCTGTAAGACAGCTCATTCTTTGGTTTGATGGGTCTTCTTGTACTACTGACTCCCTCTGACTCTCACATCCTGCTCCACTTTCTTCTTCTGTAGCTATGCAGAATGTCTTATTGTTCTAGAACGTGATGGCTTTGCGAATATTTCCCGTCATCTGTATCATCCCATCTCAGTGTTCCCTTCTTCAGGTTAGGTAGTCTAAATTCTTTGGTTGACGTTTTCTAGGCACTTGCCCACTCTCTCTGTTCCATCCTGGATCCCTTCAATTTTGCCAGCATTCTTCTTCAAATGAAGTGTGCAGAAATGAATTCAATATTCTATCTATTGTCTGCAAAGCCTATTAGAAGGCTCATCTTCTCTGTTGTTTATACTCTACCTCCATTAATGTAATCTGACTTTGAATTGCCTTTCTTAAGTCAGCTACATCACACAGTTGACCGATATTGAGTTCTGTGGTCAGTTAAGACCCCTAGGAGACATACTTTTTCATTTGTTGAGATTTTGACCAAATGTCTTTTATGGTTGCATTTTTCAGTGGGTCTAGACATTTGCCTGAAGTTTGGTTCTGCCACCCAGCACGCTGGATAAGCAACCAGCTTGATGTGAAGTGCACGATTGATAAGCTGCAGATATGAGTTAGGATTAAGTTCAGCTGCTGTATATATAACAGAAACGTTCCAAATAACAGTGACTTAAAATAGGACAGAAGTTTATTTTTCTTTTCAATAAAAGAAATCCAGAGTTAGGCTTGGTCTAACGTAGTCCATAATTTCTCCATGCCATTAGGGACTCAGGCTCCTTTTAGCAGGTGGTTTTCCCTCTTTAATATGTTGCCTCAGGGTTCAAGATGGCTTCTGGTATTCCAGCCATTGCATCCATATTCTAATTGAAGGAATAGAGAAGAGCCAAAGAAAGGCACATTCCTTCCTTTTAAAGGAGTTTTCCTTGAAATCTTGAAAAATGCTTCTCATTGACCAGGATTTAATCACATGGCCATGTCTAGTTGCAAAAGAGGCTGGGAAATACAGTCTTTTGGCTGAGGAACTATGCACCCAGATAAAAATAAGGGTTCTGTTACTAAAGACGAAGGTGAGTTGGGCATTGTCAGTCTTGGCCACACATGTGTTAGTGATAACATTTTGAACAGGATCAGGCATTGGCTCATGCATTGCACAGCTAGAGGTCTTCCTGAGTATGGCTCTGAGTAGATGATCAGTCCATCAGCATTTCTGAAATGTTTGTCCTCAGACCATCTGTATCCGATTTGCTAGAGATGCTTCTTGAGGATGCAGAATCCTGGGCCACGTCCTATATTTTTATACACATTAAATATTTGATTACTCCCTTTATAATGGATTTTATCGAAGCATAATTTACATTCAATAAAATGCACAAAATTTAAGTGTGATGTTGATGAGTTTAGATGAATGTATAGTCAAGTGCACCATCCAGATGTCCAGCACATGTCCATCATCCAAGAAGGTTCTTTTGTGCCCCTTACAGTCCCCTCCGTCACTGTGGCCCCAAGAAATACACTTTATGTCAGTTTATTTTTGCCTTGTGTAGAATTTTATATAAAAAGAGTCATATAATATGTAGTCTTTTGTATGCCATTAAAACTTGAGATTCACTGATCTGCATTTTTTTTGAGGACTATTAGCCCTGAGCTAACATCCACCACCAACGCTCCTCTTTTTGCTGAGAAACGTTGGTCCTGAGCTAACATCTGTGCCCATCTTCCTATCTTTTATGTGGGACCCCTGCCACACCATGGCTTGATAAGCAGTGCATATGTCCACGCCTGGGATCTGAACCAGCAAACCCTGGGTCACCGGAAGCAGAGCACATGAACTTAACTGCTATGCCACCAGGGCAGCCCTTAATCTACATGTTTTTGATAAAAATAAGCTCTGACTTCTCTTAACCATTGTTTCATTTGGTTTTAATTTCTTCATCTGGTTTCTGTAATATCATGGGACAATTTGTCAGATGTTGTATTTGGCAAATATTGAAACATAAATTATCCACTGCATACAGCCTTTCCCCTGCATTTTCCTCTGATTAAGTCATTTCTTCGTTCCTCTTATCATGCATGAGTTGCTTATTATATAGGCTACATTGTTCAATGGACCTACCTTTTGATTCTAAGCTTACTCCATGTCTATTCCATTAGTCTGTGTGCTTCGTAAGGCCACTGCCTATTCTTTGCTCCTTATCGAATCCCCAGTGCCTCTGACAATATCTGGTTTGGTCAGAGAAAAGGTATTTTCAAGTGACTTGAACACAGAATGTTGTTACAATTGTTATAATATGATGTAAAAGTGCTATAGGGCAGCAAAGGAATGCGGCTGAGGAAATTCGGAGAAGGACTTGTGGAGGTTGTCTTCTGGACCTTGAAGGAAATTTGCTAGGCAAAGAATGGGATTAGAGCATCTTGAATAAAGCAATCATTGTGCACAAAAACATGGAGATATGAGTGCATAGAAGTTACGTGAGGAGGAAGGAAGAGTTGCCAGTGATCAGAGCATGTGGCGTGTAGCAAGCAAGGAGGGGATCAAGCTGTCAGTCAAAAGTTCATGTTAACCATCACAGTTAATCAGAACACAGTGATAGAAATTGATGGCTGGTGTGGAAAAATACTCTCTGCATCATGCCTTGATACTAGCATTACTCCTCTTTCCATAGATTTCTGGCCAGTAGAGGCTGCGGACATGACGGTCACGTAGCCGAGAGTGCTATTTCCGAAGGCAGAGACATGGTTCATTTTCAGCACCATGGGCTGTGGACAGCACCTGTTGCATCCCTGAGCTGTTGCTGCCTTCTACAGCCCAAGACTTTTGGTTTGTCTCGATGCGGGACAGGCCTCTCAACCTGTGGTGGCAGAGTACCAATTCTTCAGAACCAAAAAATAACAAGTACTCTTACTGGCACAAGGGTAGGCATAGCCTTTGCGTTTCCTCATCTAATGCTCACAGCTCTTCTCGGGCAGATGTCATTTTGGCTTTTCTTTTAGAGGAGGGAAATGAGGTATAGAGAGATGAGATGAGTGGCAGATTCAGGACTCAAGCCTGGGTCTTCCTGACACCGATATCTGCACTCTTAGCCGCTACCCTTGTCTTCCAGCGGGCACTAACAGACTCTTGTGGAAGCCTTCAGCCTCCTTCAGATGCTCAAGCACAGATACGTTCTCTACGTAGAACCAGCATTGCAGATAATTTATAGTTGGAATCTGGCTAGGGCCAGCTCAGTAATACTGGGAATGATGGGAAGAGAGAGGCTTTTCCTAGCTGGCTCCCTCGTGAGTTTGAAAGGGCACTCTCAGATAACATGTCAGCTGGCAAGCAGGTGTGTGCATCTGAAACGTTCTAGAAGTTGCACCTGTGAAAGGGAAGTTAGTAGCATCCGGGAATTGTCTCTCTCTCTCACACCAATAAAAGTCTTGAAGCGCCAGTAGAAAAAAACCCTCAGCTACTTTCTCACTAATTTCATTTATAATTATACTTCCCTAATGGTTGTCTGGGAGTTGGTCGGTGGGAACTCCATCTCCAAGTCTGTGGGAGAGATGTGTTGAGCTCTCCCCAGAGTCGCTGGTTCCTGGCTGTGCTTGGATGAGCATGCTCACATATGGCATAAGCATTTCTTTCTTAATGGTTGCATGCCACTCCTCCTCACTTTAAAATGAGCCCACACTGTGCCCCATTAGCTGAAATTGACATGATGGTTATTTTCAATGCCATTTCTTTAAAGAACTCAGTCTCACTGTGCATTGCTAGCTTTCCCCCCTTGCTAAGCAGAATGAAGAACCCCTGGGAAAGTGTGGTGGCAGCTGTTTGGAAGCTGCGGAGCCCAGCTCCTGCCTTCCCACCTTCACATCTACACCTCAGAGAGCATCACACGTTATACAGACATTAAAGCTTCCTCCCTCAATGCAGAATCTTCTGGAAATCTCAGAATCAAAAAGCTCCATGATAAAAATGCATGAAGCAGTGTCCTTATTGGTAAACTTACATATCCAGCTGAGATACTGCACATGATAATGCAATTTTCTATGCAAAAAGGGTTTATCTCCATCCAAATATTCTTCCAAATCATTATTTATTCTGGAGAAGTGATTGCTGTCCTAGGTTAACTGATTGAACTTTTGGAACCAAAGCTTATCTTACTGGCTATTGCCTGACTTCTCGTAAATTGCCATTAGATTGGTAGGAATGAATATATGTACACTCCATTAGGAAATATTAAAGTTTTTTTATACTGGTTTAGAATAAAAACAGGATTAAAAGGGGGCATTTCTGAGATTCAGTACAGCATGAAATTGAAATCTTTTTGGCATATGAAATATACAATATGAATATTCTTCCCATTTTCTGATAGCTGAGGGGGTTAGGAAGAGCGGAAAAACCACTCCCAAGTTCACCTGTAGATGCTGAAACTGGAGAAGTGGGAAAAACCCATTTTGGTATTCCCAAAGTCTACGTCTGTTAATCATCAGATTCTGAAGCAACAACAACAATAATAACAATGAAACATTCTTAAGCTTAAGTGTGTGTCAGGCACTGTCTCGTATGCTTGTCTGTTTATAGGCAGATTTTTAGAGTTTTTAAAAAGCTGGAGCAAGACTGCCTTGGTTTCAAATTCATCTTCTGCCTCTCACATGAGTTTTGGCAAGCTCCTGCTCTCTCTTTGCCTCAGTTTCCCACTTTTAAAAGGGATAATAACAACTGTATTACCTCATGAGCCTGTTAACAGAATTAAATTATGTCAGAGATGCAAAATGGATCCTGAAACATAAGAAGCTCTAGATAGATGTTGGTTGTTGTTATTATATTATTATTATCGTCATTATATTTTGGTGGCTTTTCAAAGACCTCTGTGAGGTAGATATTATTAATCTTAGTCCCATTTTTCCAGATGCTGAAATTAAGGTTAGTAATGTGGAAATTGATCATTTCCTGAAGAAGCAGGAAACACACATACTTTTCTGGTTTGCCTTTGTGGTGTAACAAACTCAAAAAATTTTGTACCATAGAGCAAGCACTGTTTTCTTCGGCTCGTGTATTCTGTCGAGAAGGAATAGGACGGGCACAGCAACGTTGGCTTGTCTCTGCTCCACAGCTTCTGGGGCCTCAGGTGGGAGAACCCAAATGGCTGGGTGCTGGAATCCTCTGGCGGCTTCTTATTCATGTTTCTCCGGCCTGGCCGGTATGATGTGAAGGCCGGGTTCAGCTGGGATGGTTGATTAGAATGCCTCATGTGGCCCCTCCATATGGCTTGGGCTTCCTCACAGCACGGTGACCCCGGGGTAGTCACGCTGCGGCTCAGGGCTCCAAGGGTGAGTGTTCTAGTGACAAGGGTAGAAGGCACATGGTCTTTAATGGCCTAGCCTTGGCAGTCACACAGCATCACTTCCTAAACTAGGGGTCAAAGATGGTGAGCCTGCCTAGGTTCAAGGGAAGGGGCACAGACCTCCGTTTTCCATGGAAGAAGCGTCAGAGACTTGGAGCTGTGTTTCATGGCCGCCACGCTACTGTTGAGACTGGATGCTACCTTTGTGTCTCGGGATGGACCGCCGTTACTCACTGCATGCGATACGTTGTAGCTCTTGAAAAGCTCAGAGTGTGAACTGCTTGAGGAACTTTCTGAGTATTGATGAGCTCAGCCCTTGGTGGTACTGCCATCTTGAAAGCTATTTGCATTCACACTTACACAATTCCTCTCCTGTGTATATTCAGGTTCCCACTCACTCGCCCTGCCCCCATGTGGGAGTGTGTGCACGCGCGTGCACGCAAGTACAGTATCAGCCTCTCCTGTTTTCGTTATTCCATCATGTTACTTCACCCTCCTTTTCCCTTCTACTTCTTTCCAGTGGATTCAATTACTTCTCTTTGCTGCCTTAGCAATAAAACAGTTCCCTCCACAGCATTAGAACGAGTCTCTCTCATTATTTCATTTAGATTGTTGTGATGTTTGAAAACTTGAGGACAGGGCAGGCAGGAGGAAAGGAATGTTAATTTGCAGGGAGTCCCTGTTGTGTGGTGGGAGTGCTGCCAAGAGGAGCCAAGAAGCTGCCACTTGATGTACTCATGGATACATAAAGAATTGATGAGGGATTCTGAAAACCGCACAACCCCAGTGTCTGCTCATGCTGGGACTCATGACCTTACAGGAGGGGGCGCTGTGTAGGTCCTGGCCAAGCCCAGTTTGAAATGGCCTATTGGCACAACTCCTCTTGTCCATTTCAGAAGAGATATTTCCCCTGAAAATGTGTGTGCAGATGCGACTACATGTCTGTGTGCTCATGTGTATATGTGTGTGGCCTCATTCAGTTTTCCTCCATACTCTCCAATTATGGAAATGCTCTTTCATTGTGGTCATCACTGGGAAAATGCAGTGGGTGGCAGAGGCTGAGCTGAGGATCCTTATAATTTGACTCACAGAATGTCAGAGAATGTTACACAAAGCAAGGAATTAAGCTCTGTGAGTGCCAGAGTGACATTGATTATGTAGGAATGACATACGAATAATTACAAAGCACTCAGGGTTTTTGTTAGTAATCTGTGTTTAGAGTCCCCTTTCAGGAGTTTGAAATGTCATCAGGTAACTGAATAGTGCTAACAGACCTGCATTACATTCCTGCTTCACACTGTGCTAAACAGGAATCATGTTTGTTACTAGACTGAAGAGCATCTCGGTGAAAAAAAGAAAAAAGGACTGGTGGGGAGTAAGCAGGACTAGATTTCAATCTAATTGTCTTTCCTGTTTTCCTCTGCTGTTTGGCTCACACACAGTGGTAGTATTGGTGGTCAATGAGGATTAGACCGTTTGCTGGAAGGCAGAGTGAGAAAGGGCTGGTTCTGCTGCCGTCGGCAGTGATCTCAGCCGAAGATGGATGGAAGGAAGTCTCAAAGTCATTATGCATTAGATGGTTAAAAAAAAAAAATGGCTTTCCCACTGTGTTTCTGTGAGTAGAAGTTTTAAATCTACTCCACGGCTTCCATTTTCTTTTCTTTTTTCATCCTAAGATTAAATCTGGGACTGTTTGAAAGCTTCCAAACCAGAGAATGATTCAGACCAGATTTGGGAAGACAGGTAGAGATTGGATAGGATGAGCCTTCCCAGTTCCATTTACTCTCTGAATAAATATGTCGCAAAAAGAGGAATTTCATGGAAGACTTTTGGGGTCGCAGTCACTAATTCTGCCAACTAATTATCAAATCAAGGTGTCGGGCTCTTCCCCAGCAGACTCTAGATAGTCAAGTTCACAACTGCCAATGCTGGCTGACTGGGCCAATGGAAAGCTATCGTTAATAACCTGGAGACATAAAATGGAGGTGCTTTCGGGGGTGCAGACATGCGTGCTCGGATAAGAGAGACTATCCTGCACATGAAAAATGAGATCTTAGAGTTGTGCAAGAATGAGGGGAAAGTTTAGTCGTTAATCACATAGGTCATAATGAGGAGAGGAAATCACCGTGCTGAAAGGGTTTGTCTGAATGGATTATAGGCAAATTCAAAAGAAGGAGGAAAAAAAGCAACAAAGGGCACTGCTGGTTTGGGAATTGGGCTCTTTAAAAGTCCTCAATCATTCTCACAATCAATTTTGCATTTCCTCAATAGCCATGTGAAACAGGGCTGTCTCTTCATCGTCTTAGATTAACCACTAAACTGCAAACCATACATTAAATGAAGTACCGAGCATTTGTCCTCCAGAAATATACTTGAATGTTGTTTATTTCCCCAGTAGGTCTGCTGTGATGCATTTAGGTGCCATATCGCTAAATACTT
Source organism: Equus caballus (assembly GCF_041296265.1). NCBI lineage: Eukaryota > Metazoa > Chordata > Mammalia > Perissodactyla > Equidae > Equus > Equus caballus. The sequence continues at coordinate 238,475 of NW_027222395.1, forward strand.
ACTGTGCTTTAATATCTGCACCAGCTCGTCTCCAACTGCCTGACTTAGGAAGCAGCTGTGCGGGGGCCCCACAGTTACAGATAGAGTTTTTCTCATAAACTGTTTAATTGTTTGCTTCTGAAAACAATTCGACTGACAGTATTATAGAGTGAGTGTTGTATTGCAGCTGGCAATCCCCTTTATGAGTTTTCTTAGCAAAATACCATGTTGACATATGCTAGGCCCACACAGAAGATTCAGTTATATGGCGGCCTGATCTCCAAGGGAAATGTGCTCAGCAGAAGTTCCCCGGGGAAAATGACGCTGCCGAGGGTAAGGCGGTCTGTAAACCAGTGCTCTCCTGGCATGGGTTGCCTCTGATCAGACTGGCACTGGGTGTGGACCAGTGGTTCCTCCCCGCTCTGTTGCTGGGGGCAAACCCTGACTCCTTCTTCAGAGCTGAGTGAAAGTGCAGTGTGTGATGCTTCCCTCATGACGCTTCACTCATGACATCTGTCCAGCCCCGCAGGCTTTCACAGGGCTGCTGGTCTGCAAAGCCTGGATAGGTAAAGTGCTTTGGGAAGGAGGCAGGTGTGCTGATATCTTTGTTTCACAGACCAGGTCTCCTAACATAAGTGGCCAATGGGCGGAATGGCCTCCCAGCTCCCCAGTGAGGGTGCATTTCCTTTGGGTGTTTAGTTTCTGGCAGACTTTGTGTTTTGTGCTTTTCATGCACGATGATCTTATTTAATCCTCACAAGCACTTTATGAGTTTACACTCTTCTTATTATTTCTGTTTGACAGATGAGGACACTGTGGCTTAGCAAGTTAAGTGTTTTATCAAAGATCACTTAGCGATGATGCATGACAAGTCCTAGTCTCAAGCCCAGGTCTGTCTGGCTCTAAACCCCAGGCTTCTAGAGGAAATCTTAATAAGGACAAGAGATTTCTTATGCCCAGTGTTTTTTTTTTGATGCCTCAAAGGCCAATAAAAGCACCAAAGAAGTGAATTCCACTCATTCATTTAATTCATATTTCCTCCTGCAGTAATCAATGTATTAAATTTTTCCATATTTATTCAGCATCTGCAATGTGTCAGACACAGTGGTAGGCATGGGTGTATAGCAATGCCTTCATGAAGCCTTCAGGTGGAGGTGAGTGGGATGCATAAAATCGACAGGAAAACAGAAATCTAGACAAAGCAATTTCAGACAGTGAGAATTACTAACAAGCACAGTAATGTAATAATTACTGACTTGATTGTCACTCTTATGATTGAGATGGTTGAGAAAGGCTTTTCTAAGGATATTTCACCTGAGTTGAAGCCTGAATCACGAGAAGGAGCTAGTCTTAGAAAGAGCTGGGGAGAGAACAAGTTCAAAATCCCTGGTAAAGGAATGAGCTTGTTGTGTGTAGGAACTTAAGTAAAGCCAGGGTGTCTGGACCAATCCTTGGCAACTATACCTAAGGCCCTGGTGAGGAACCTCCAGTCACACAGTCCACCCATCCCTGCTTCTGTCCATCCATATATCCAGTGTCCATAATCCATCCATCATACATCCATTTATGCATGGCAAAACCATCCATCCAACCATCCACCTAGCATTCATATATTCATACATTCCTGTATCCATATAGAAACTGTCCATCCATCCATCCATCCATCCAACAAATATTCATGCAAGGCTGCTCCTTAAGTCCCATTGCTTGACATTGGAGCCCCAGAGATGAATAAGACATGATTCTTGCCTTTAAGAATTTCAAATACTATTAAGAGAGACAGAAATTAATACACATAATGTAAAACGTGGGTTCAAATGTAATGTTGAGAGTACTAAAGTTGCCGAGAGAGGCAGTGATGAGCTCTGTCGGGAGTCAGGGAAGGCTTCACTGAGGAGGTGACATTCGAGGCATGTTTTGGGAAGGAGCTTTTCCAGGTAGAAAAGGAGGAAGAGGAAACAGCATGGCCAAAGGCCCAGAGGAGGGTAACCCGAAGCATGCATACAGGGCATCTAAGGGGGAATGGAGTGAGACCGGGCAGTGCTGGGAGGGGAGGATGACCTCTGTATTCTAGGCCAGAGGTCAGGAAATGGAAGCCACAGGTTACATTGGGCTTGCAACTCTGTGTTGTTCAGCCTGGACTGAACAAAGGTTTTAAAAAGTAAATCCATTTCTCAGTTTTTAATTTGGAGAGCTCGCACACAAAATTCCAGATTTCCAGCTTGTCTTGGAAAAATTTGGCAACACTGGACCTTCCTGCAGGGTGACAGTGGGCTGGCCGTCCAGTCAAGGCTGCCCTCTTCTGTTGGGGCGTCTGTTCCCCGGGGGCCTAGGCCTGCCCTCCCCGTTTCTCCCCCTGACACTGCAGCTGAGTATCAGTTTTCCTTTGTCATCCCACTTGCGTTGTTGTTTGTCTTAGAGTAAAGAGGAAAGTAAAATACTTCTTTTCCTTCCGTCTCTATTAAAAGAAAGCAAACAAAAGGTAGACTGAGAGGTCTGTCTGTTTCAAGAAAGTGAGAGAGAAAACATATTTCTTTGTAGAAGTGAAGACTATTCCTTCATCTTTAATATGCAAACAAAGTATGTCAGTGTGGGAAGGATGCAACCCTAGGTGGCATTATAGAAACACACACACGCACATGCACACGCACGCACCTGCCTCTTTCCTTCATGTGGCCTGTTTGGCCCTGAAACACTTTGGAACCTATAAGACTTACTGCCGGCCTCAGGGAGTCTGGAAGGATTTTAAGCAGAGGCGTGACATAGGTGGTGTTTGATCAGCGATTGTGTAAGACCAGTCTGGTGACAGTGGGAACGCGGATGATGATGATGGTTTTGCAGTGGGAGGTGAGGGGACTGGGCAAACCCACAAATAGAAAAGCTGTGACCGTTATGCAGTTGAGGAAGGGTGTCAGTCTGCATGAAAATAGGACAGCGGCAGGAGGAGTCGAGAGCAAGGGCAAGAGTGGAGGTTTAGACAGGACGTGAAAGTGATAACTCGTACGATAGCCATTTGTACCCCTTCCTCGGCTCTCATCTCGCCCCAAAGACGAAGACAGGTCTTCAGATTCAATATTGACCCATAAACCTTCCCGCGGAAGAAGAGCATATGCAGCCCCTGGAAACCTGCAGCATATCCTCATGGTGAAACGGCTCTGTTGGTAAAAATGCTCCCGGTGTGAAACAGATGTCACTGGTGCTGGTGCAGAAAGATGAGGAAAGATAACGAATTACAATGGAGTTGAAAACACTGTTAAAAAAAACAAAACAAAAAAACCTAACAGCATAGCATGGCAAAGGAGCAAAACTGTTTTGAAGCTGCAAATCTTTCCTGCACCTGATGGTAAAAGCCTGTGAAACTTTCTACTTCATTGAAAGCATCCAAGCAAAATGTGTTACAGTAGCTCCCTTCAGCTCTCATCCTGTGAGTATGTCTTATATATTTAGTAAGATCAAGAACACGCTGAGGGCGGGGATCTAGCCATATGTTTCCTGTATTATTTTAATTACCTGTTACTTGTGTTTTTAGTTTAATAAAATCAGTTTCCCATAGATTCAAGACTGTCATATAAGATTGAGCAGGTTGTGCACTGCAGAAGTCTAGCAGGACACTATTCACATAGATCTCAATATGGATGGTGCTCTCTAGATTTATGCACTGTTCAACCTGTGCAGCTGTACTTACTGGCCCTATTAGACTGAATTAACTCCAGTTCTCACACTATTTTGATTACTGTAGCTTTGCAGTACATCTGAAATCGGGGAATGTGAGTCCTCCAGCTTATTCTAGTATGACTTTTTAAAACTTGTGTTCAGATCTCAGCTCTAACACTTATAGGCTATGTGACCTTGGGCCAGTTATTCAACTCCCTCGAGCCTTATGTTCCTTACCTTTTTTTTTAGGATTGGCGCCTGGGCTAACAACCGTTGCCAATGATTTTTGTTTCTTTTGTTTTTTTTTTGTTTTTCTCTGCTTTATCTCCCCAACCCCCCCCGTACACAGTTGTATATGTTAGTTGCAGGTCCTTCTAGTTGTGGGGTGTGGGATGCCGCCTCAACGTAGCCTGACGAGTGGTGCCATGTCCGCGCCCAAGATCCGAACCTTAGGCCGCCGCAGCGCAGCACGTGAGCTTAACGACTCAGCCACAGAGCCGGCCCCTGTTCCTTAGCTTTAAGCCAGGTCCAGTTACATCCTAGGCTCTGGAGCCAGACCACCAAGGCTTGAGCATCTCTTTCTGCCACCTCCTGGTTGAGCGACTTTCAGAAAATTCACTTAAACTGTCTCTGCCTTCCTTTATAATCCATAAACTGGGGATAATAATAGCACACATCCCATGGAATTGCTGTGAGGATTAAATGAGTTAACATGTGCAAAGTGCTTAGAACAGAACACTGCACACAGTAGGTGTTCGATAAATGCCAACTCCTACTATGATGTGCACTTGGTGCAGTGTCTGGTGTACAATAACTGCTCCGTAAAGATTATTATTTTAAATCTGCACAGACCAGGAACAGTCCCAGGGCCTGAGCACACAGTAGGTCGTCTGTTAGTTGAATGACTGCTACATGAGCCTTGCTGGTTTGGTTTTGAACAGACTAGAATGAGGGAACAGCAGATCAAGCAATTGAAGAGGAGAGTGGAAGGTTTTTCTTTGTTAGGTGGGTACTATATAAAAATAAGTTTATTTTTGTACTTTTAAATTTTGTTTTAATTCGTGTTTATTCTATCACCTTTTTACACTTTATAGTTTATTACCATTTTTATGCCTCCCTTTTTAATAGACTATTTTTTTAGAGCCAGGTTAGTTTCACAGCAAAATTGAGCAGAAGGTACAGAGATTTCCTGTATACCCTCTGCCCCGACGCATGCACAGCCTCCCCCATTTTCAACCTCCCCCGCCAGAGCGGTGCCTTTGTTACAATCGATGAATCTACATCGACACGTCATTATCACCCAGAGTCCCTGGTTTATGTTAGGGTTCAGTCTTGGACCATCCGTTCTGTGGTTTTGGACAATTTATAATGACTTCTATCCACCGTTATGGTCCCACGCAGAGTGATTTCACGGCTCTGAAAACCCTCTGTTCTCTCCCCCTTCATCCTCGCCCGACTCCCCATCCCTGGAAACCGCGGATCTGTTTACTGTTTGCATAGTTTTGTCTCTTCAAGAATATGATGTAGTTGGAATTACATAGCATGTAGCCTTTTCAGAATGCCTCCTCTCACTCAGATAATGTGTGTTTAAAGTTCCCCCATGTCTTCTCATGGCTTGGTAGCTCATTTCTTTTCGGCCCTGAATGACGTTCCATCATCTGAAATAAACACAGTTCATTTATCCTTCACCTACTGAACGACATCTTGGTTGCTTCCAAGTTGTGGCAATTGTGAATAAAGCTGCCGTAAACATCCGTCTGCAGGCTCTCATGTGGACGTGAGTTTCAACTCCTTTGGGTAGATGCCGAGAAGCATGGTTGCTGGATCAGATAAGAGTATATTTAGTTTTGTAAGAAACTGCCAAACTGCCTTCCAGAGTAGCTGTAGCATTTTGCATTCCCGCCAGCAATGAATGAGAGCTCCTGTTGCTCCACACCATGGCCAACATTTGGTGTTGTCAGTGTTCCAGATTTTGGCCGTTCTAGAAGTTGCATAGTGCTATCTTACTGCTGTTTTACTTTGCATTTTTCTGATGACACATTATGTGGAACATCTTTATAATTTATTTTTCTACTCTATAAAAGTAAAAAATATGTCCACCCATTACATCCTGGTCACATGTTGTGGAATTCCTGTGTCCCTTCTTTTTCTTCTCCTCAGGCGCCAAATGTAAGGGACTCTCAGACTCCTCAGCCTTTCTTCCTGGACACTATGGTAGAGCCTGTCTGGTGCAGGCGTCTGCTCAGCTGGGATCTGCTAGAGAAGCAAAACCTCTGGAGGTCAAGGACTGAGCCTGTCTTGTTGACTGTTGAGTTCCCAGCCCCTCTGGTGTCTGGAATGTTGAAGGATCCCAATAAATGTTTAACATATATGCCCCCGGGTTGGGTCATTGAATGGAAGATAACTTTTGTCCTGTAGGGCAATGTTATCTTCCAAGGGGCATGGAGTTCCTGCATACTTTCTCTCCCCTGCCTCTGACCTGAGCCCCTAGAGTAATTGAAGGCTTTCCAGTATGTTACAAAAAGATTCTTCTGGTACCCAAGGTGGGATGGTGGAGACGCCTTCCTCCTTGGGTACCCCCCTTTACCCATTTCCTCCAGTTCTCCCCAACCTAAATGTGAGGGAGGAAGAGGGAGTTCTGAATAGAGCAGGTACTTCCTGCTTCTTTCTTACTTATTTGAACAATGTCTTTGCTCTAGTCACTGTATCATTCCAATCCGATACCAGTAGTGATTATATCATTGATCCTCTTTTCAGTTATTTCTAATTGGTTACAGACATTAATCACGGTCTCTGCATAACAGATTGTATCTGCTGTCAATACCTGTGCTCAGATAGCCGTTGCCTTGTAGATTTAACCCATTGTCAGGATTCTTTGAGGGCACCCAAACTCGTTGTCTCTTATGTTGCCATTGTGCCAAGCCTGCTTCTTTTTGAGTCCTTCTTTCCATGTGGCTGTCACTGCCAGAGTCCTCAGGAGGGTCGAGACCGTCCAGGGGCCTGGGCTTTCTCACTTCTCCGAACTTCAGAATGGATAATCCGTTTGCTGATCCCCCGTCCCCTCCAAGGGCATAACGACCACCTCGGCTCTGAGCACTCAGCCACCTGGGCAGCTCCTTCTTTGCCCTGTGAAGGCAGGTGGAAGAATGGCGATTGGGCGCTCACAGTTGCCTGCAGGCTCCAGATGGTCGTAGCCAGAGAGGAAGAGGGGACTTTGGTGTAAAGAAAGGTACTGAGAAGGGTCACCGTGGCTCAGAGACAACCTGCTTGGGAACAGGAAGTGAGAGGCTAACCGCAGTCACTCAGGTGCCCAGTACATGATCAGAGCACCATTGATTAAGGCGCCTCACTAAAGACCCCCAACAGCTGGTGTTCGGCAAGAGCTCCCTCTGCCCCGGCCAGTGTGTTCGTGCTTTTAGGGACTGTCTGATGGAATCTTCCCTGCAGCCCTTTCCTGTCTCTCTTTGCAGCTTCTGTCGTGTTGTAGGCACAGTGCTGGTCACTGAGGATGCTGAGATGAACAAAAGAGAGCACAGCCCTGCCCTGTGGAGCTCACAGTCCCATGGTGCAAACCGGTAGCAGTGAAATAACCACATGCGGTGACAGGTGTTGGGAAGAGAGGCTGTGGGGGCGCCTGTGCGGGTAGAGGGGCCGCATGCTTGCAACAGGCCCTTTCTGGAGGCTGGGCAGGCTGGGCAGGTGGAGGTCCGAGGGACGGTATGCTTCGGTGGCTGGAGAGTGGAGGGAAGGACCTCCTAGCGAAGGGCCAGCCATGGAGCAAGAGCAGGAGTGGAGAGTATGCGCGTCCGAAGCCCTAGGAGATAGGAAGTAGGTGTTTCCGTCGTTTGTAAATAGGAAAACTGAGGCTAATCCAGATTCAGAAATCTGCCCGAGGCGACGCAGTAGATAGCAGACTGTATGAGTTTGCTCCAGCTGCCGTAACAAAGTACCACAGACTAGGGGCAGAAACAGCGGGAACTCCTTGTCTCACGGCTCTGGAGGCTGGAAGCCTGACATCAAGGTGCCGGCAGGGCTGCTTTCTCCATTGGCTTGCGACCGGCCATCTTCTTGCTGTGTCCTCACCGTGGCCTTTCCTCTGTGCTTGTGCGTCTCTGGGGTGTGTCTCTCTGTGTCCTAATCTCCTCCTATAAGGACACCAGTCGTATTGGATTAGAACCCACCCTAAGGACCCCATAAGCTGAATTACTTCTTTAGAAGCTCTGTGTCCTAAGACAGTCACATTCTGATTACAGGACGCTAGGGCTCCAGCATATGAATTTAGGGGACACATTCAGCCCCCGGCACTGACCTTCCCAAAAAGAGGGCTTGGTAGAGTCTGAGGAGGCAGGTGGGGGCAGCCCGGGGGTGCTGAGTCAGAGACAAGGGGGAAGAAGTGCAGCGCCGCCCTGAGGCGGGGCTCCGAGCAGGAGTGCGCGAAACGCAGAGGCTGAGCCAGGCTGGGGAGGGTGACCGTGCCTTGCCAGTGGAGTGAATGCATGTGCGCTGGTCTCCACGTCAGACACTAGAGTCGGAAAGAGCCAGGTCAAAGCCGGGGCCAGCCTGGGGCGAGGCACAGATCCTGGGGAAACCAGAGTCTGGTCAGAACCCGCTTGGGTGGATTTCCTGCAGCCGCATCTTGCTCTTAATTACAAGCAGGTAATCATTGTGCGTCATTCTGTAGCTACCATCAACTCAGATGCCCTGCACCCGCCACTCAATACAACTGTCTGTGATGATGGAGATGTTCTCTGTGCCCTCCAAGATGATGGCCGCTAGTCACAGGCGACTGTTGAGCGCTTGCAGTGTATCTAGTGCATGTGGCTGAGAGCTTTTACTTTTATTTAATTTTAGAAAGTTTACTTTTAAATTTAAAAAGTCACACGTGGCCACCACATTGGATAGCCTTGTCCTTGACAGTGCAGCTGCAATCATACTGATTGCTAGATCAGCCAGGAGGGGTTTGGGATCTCCAGGAGTAGGGTGCGGGGGTGGGGAGCCCCTCTGAGAGGTGCACTTGTCAGCTAGAGCAGTTTGTCCACGTCTGCTGGACGCGGAGACCCAGCTAGGGGCGGGAGGGAGCCAGCTCTTGTGAGCTGCCCTCCCATTTCTCATTCTAAAGAGAAGGCAGGGCTCACTCGTTCAGCAAATGTTTCTGAAGCGCCTCCTCTGTGCCTCTGACCTCACGTCACTGCGGGGCTCCACTGGGGTAGTAGTCAGTCCCCAAGTATACTGCTTAGTGCGTGGTTGCCGTGTGCCAGCCACACACACTTTCTGTTATTAATTTAATCCTCAGAGCCATCCTCTGCGGTAGATACTATCTTTCTCACTTCACAACAGAGGAAAGTGGGATTCAGAGATTTTGAGTGACCGCTTCAGCAATTGGAAGAGGCCGGATTTGAAGCCAGGTCCCTCTGACTCCAGAGTCCACACTGGTAGTGTCTGTTCTCTTTTGGAAGATCTCATTGGAGAGGGGTGCATGTGAGGGGAGTGGGCCGGGGAGCACATCTTGTTGACTTTCGGAGATGCTGTCACTTGCAAGGCCAGCTTGCGTGAGGAGGACGCTGAGGGCGAGGCATCCACAGGCATCTGCTGAGAGACTTAACTCAAGCAAAAGCCAGGGAGGAAGCTGACTGTGAAAAATGGTGAACCAAAGGGGCAGGTCGTCTGGACACAGGGAAGGGCTAGTCTGTTGGGTCGTGAAATGCATATTGGGAGAGGGACAGGCAGCTGGGTGCCCAGGAGGGAGCGTGGGAGTGGAAGGGCCTATCTCCTCCACCTGCTGTGCCCACTTCCTGCACGCTGCCCCTCTGGCCTCTGCATCACATGCATCTGAGAGCAGCAGCACGCTCGGGGTAGCAGCTGCCTGATAAGAAGGCTGCTCCGACCTCGACCTCCGGCAAGGTCATCTGAGACCTGGAAGTTATGAGAGGAAACAGCAGGTTTAGAGGAAAAACTGGCCTTTGGGGAAGTTGCAACAACTTGTGATTTCTACGGCTGTTTTGCTTTCTGCTCAGCTGCTTCTCCAGGATGGAAGACAGCCCAGGCAATAGGAAATGCCACCTGATGGCCAGCTCTCCAGTCTCCTCCCAGCATGCTTCAAGCGGATTGTGAGGATAATGTTGGGAAGTTTAAACCCAACCAAGGCCCTCGGGGTCCAGAGCAGACATTTTCCTGCCACCTCTGGTCAGACCTTTGAGTGCCGAGTTATTCATGCATTTACCAAATATTTCTTGAGCGCCGGGCACTGTGGTGGGTCCTGGGGTACGGGCATGGACAGGACAGCACTGTCCGAGGCAATTACCAGAAGGACGCGGAGAAGTTAGCCAGATGAGGGCATGTGGCTGGGGGAGAGACATGGAGTGTGCAGGCAGAGAGAAGGAATGTGGGCTCTGAAGGGTGCATTCAGGAGACAGAAAGACATTCATTGTGCCTGGATCTTAAAAGCAAGGAGGAGGAGTAAGAAGTGAGGCTGCAGGTGGATGAGGAAGATCAGACGATGAAGGGTTTCCTAAGCCGCAGTACGTAAACAGATGGTCTCTTAGGTTGACGGCAGTACTGAGTTGCTGAAGATTCTAAGCAGGGGCGCGACTTGCTCAGATTGGAATGTTTATAAAAATTACTCTAGCTGTGTGGGGCTGGAGAATGGATTAGTTGGGGGCAAGAAAAGATTCAGGAAGAACAGTTTGAAAACTAGCACAGGTGATGGCCTGGATTGAATTAGAGACGCAGAAGCCGGGATGGAAAGAAGGGGAGGGGTCAAGAAATGAGGATGATTCTAAGCACTCGGTGAAGGAGAGTGCAGCTTCCAGGCTGACTTCTGGCTCAGGCGACTGGGTAGAAGAAGGTCCCAGTTAGTGATGCAGGAGACACAGAAGGATGAACAGATCTGTAGGGGAAGATGATGAATTCTGTTGAGGACATGTTGGGACATGAAAGGGAGGTGCCCACTGGCAGCTGGACTCGGTGGCCTGGAGCTCAGCAGTCGACCTGGGCTGGAGGTGATTTGCAGAGCTGCAAGGCAGCGAGGGTGCGAAAGGGCTTATCGGTGCCTGCTGCAGAACGGGAGTGCCTCCATGGACAAGGAGGCAGAGGCGCAGAGAGGCTGAGGACCATTCAGGGCTTCGTACCCAAGCTGAGATTTGAACCACACCCTTTGTGTGTTTGTGTGTGTGTGCGTGTGTGCACACATGCACGTGTGTGTTTTCCCCAGTAGGCAGTCCTGTCATTACTCATGCCTGTGCCAGCCAGTGTTTGAAAATATCACAGTTGCCTTTGCCAACTTGGTGCATAGCATTGGCTTAATTCTGTGGGACATCTAGCATTGACTGCCCCTAGAATAGGGACGGCACATTGATACTGGAGCTGGGGATTCAAATTGGCATTAGCTTGGTGGACAGGCAAATGGAGGGAGCATAATGTAGCCATGCGTGGTGAATGCTAGATTCAGAGGGTTCCTCTTTTGCACCCTGCCATATGGGCAGCTTCCGTGGCCATGAGCGTAGATCTTGGTGAAATCGCTTCTCTGCTGAAGAACGAGAGATCAGAAGATAGTTCCGCTCAGTGCTGCGTGTGCATGAACTCGCCGCGGTATTATTTGAGGTCAGAGTAACCTTGTGAGAGGCCACCTTCTGATCCTGCCAGCTGTCTCCTTTACCTGGAAAAAAGCTTAGCCATAAAAGAAGAGAAATAGCTTAAGGGGAAGGATGGAAGAGAGGGGAAGAAATAAATAGCCGAGATGGGCAGCACAGCCATACTTGTGAACACTCTGGGCTGTTGGAGCATGGCAGAGTGGAGTCTGCGTGAAATGTTTTGTGAAATAGCAGAGAGCAAGGCCATAGCCCCTGGGCTTCGGAGGCCGTAAGCTTATTAAAAGTTATATTTTGCTCCGTGGAAGCAGACCCTGTTTGTGTGTGCGTGTGAAAAGGAAACAAATCCTGGCATGAGATTCCGTTCCACTGAATTCATTCGGAAAGATGTTCCTGTTCGGTGGGCCAAGACGTGGTGAAAAACCATAGACGCTGCTTAGAAGCTGTTCTAAGGGGTCCGGCTTGTCAAGACCCAGTTCTGAGCAGCTGATTGCTGCTTGCCATTGTTCGACCTGGACTGGGGCTGAAAATGCTGATTCCCTGAATGTCCCTAAAATAGAGGCCAGCTCAGACCGGGCTTAGAGCTGGTGTGAGAGCACATGAGCCAGATTCTAAATCAGATCGAAGCAAGAGGGGTTGTCAGTGCTTTGACCAGAGAGATTCCCTGGGTGTTAATTCCACCCTCTGTGAGTAGGACTCGGGACTGGAACGCATCCTCAGCTCAAGGTTGTGGCCATCTTCTTGTCCCTTTTAGCCCTGCGTGGGCCGTTGTCTTCTCTGCGTCTCTCAGTGAATTTACTTGGACTAGTGCAGAGAGAGCATCCTGTTGGCTTAACCAAGTACCATCGCCCCCTAGTGGGCAGAGCCCTCTGTACGAAGCCTCATGGTAATCGTTGGCCAACCTATGGAGGTATCTTCTTTGAGTCAGATGCTGTGTTCCAGTCCAGTCAGTGGCCAACTCAGACAAAGCCATGTTACTTTGCCAAGTGGGCAGTGCTGGGAGGGGGAGTTTGAAATGGCTGGACCGTGGCCGACTTGCACACTCCCAGTATCTATTGTCGGGGCAAGGGCTTGGCTCAAAGCTAAGTTACCAGACTGGTTAACGGCTGGTGTGTTAATCGGCCGCTGTGTTAGAGAGTGGGCCCAGGAAGAGCAGGTGTGTTGAGTAGCAAGTCCAGAATCCCAGAATGATGCAAAGACCTTCCCGGGCTCGTCTAGTCTATTCTGTCAGGGATGTGGGAATCTCTCTGGATTTGGGTCAGAGGGCGAGGTTGAAAACCAGACACCACCACTTAAGAGCTGCGTGGTCTTCGGAAGCTTGATTAACCAATCGGAGCCTCACCTCTCGTGCTGTGAGCTGGACCAACAACAATGCCCCCTCCCAGGGTTGTGAGGATGAGGTGAGGAAGGTACCTCCCCTAGCATCTGGTACCCGGGAGGCACGTAATGCCTTCGTCTCCTTCAGTGAAATACCAGGGACCTTTCAGCATAGAGTCACTTGCGGAAGGAGTATGTCCACCCAAGGGCAAGTGAGTGGGATATAAGTTACATAAAGATTTTAGTTATTGCAGCCAAAAGAGTTTGGCAGACGGTGGCCAAACTTTCTAGGTCAGTGTCCGGAGAGGAGAGATATAGAGAGTGTTAGTGGTGATAATTTTGTCTGTCTGTCTTTCCTGCTCACTCACTCACTCATCTGTCACTTCTCTCTCTCTCTCATCTACTTTTTGTTCCATCTATCAGTCATCTATGTACACACACCTCATTTTTTAATTAAGAATTATTTCTTGAATGCCTAATATCTGCCAGGCACGGGGGGTACAGTGATGAAGAAAACAAACCCATGACTTCATAGAGCCTGCGTTTGAGGCGTGGGGTGCAAAAGATGATACATGAAAACTAACTCATGGCAGACAGTGACAGTCTAATGTGCTTCCGTGTGCACTGCTTCATCTTATCCTCGCGGTACCTCTGTGACGGAAGAGGGTCTCATCATCCCATTTTAAAGACAAAAAAAGTCAGACTGGGGGGGCGGGGGGTGCCTCGATTTCACCAGGTGGACACAGCCTGCCTGGGGCAGAGCCGCCTGACTCGGCATCCTGCATTCTTTTGACTTCCCCATGATGTAACTTCCTTGGAAAAGGGAGAAATATGAACTGACGGGAAAAAAGAGAAGGTTTTCAAAATAAGAGTTTGTAAATCAACCTTAAGAAGTTCCATGAGTTGCAAGGGGTAAAAAATAGCTCACTCGGTTACCTTTATTTTCCCTTCTGGTTTTAAATTCCCATAGCACACTTTCTGTGAGCGGTGCAGGGGACTTTAGCTTCTCGCATTGCCAGGCAAATATTTATCCTTATGGATAAAGCAATGCCATAGTCGTCTTCATGGCCTTATTCTAAAACGTCTTCCCTCCCTCTGGAATTTTACACTAGGCCAGCATTCTTGTTTTTGTTTGTTTTTTGGTGAGGAAGATTGGCCCTGAGCTAACATCTGTTGCCAATCTTCCTCTACTTTAGGTGGGACGCCACCACAGTGTGGCTTGATGAGCGGTGCTACGTCTGCGCCTGGGATCTGAACCTGCGAACCCTGGGCTGCAGAAGTGGAGCACGCACACTTAACCACTTGGCCCCCGGGCCAGCCCCCTAGGCTAGCATTCTTGACCGTTCCTCTCCTCTCTTTGAGGATTTGTCAGGGGCTGCAAGGCAGATGCCCAGTGGGGCCGGGCAGGTGTGACAGTGCGTGAAGGGGGCCTGGTGGGAATACTGGTGACCTTGAGAGTGAGCGTGTGTCCTCTGGGGGCGGCCGTGACTCAACGCCATCCAGTCCCCACAGGTGTTGAGGGTGCACCGTGTTGCCAGTGCTCGTCCTTTGGGAGAAACAGAAGTCAAGATTTCATGCACAATATCTTCAATTTAAATTTTAGTTCAGTTTCAACAAAACAAAATAAAACCCATAGTGTGGGCCAAACCAAGCATGCCTGCGGGCCAGGGTATTTTGGGTCATAGGCTGGGTTACAACCTGCTGTCATGGGACACTTCTCAGTGGAGAGAAGCGATGTGTTTACATCAGAGATCAGATTTGATTTGTTTGGCCCGGAGAGTTTTGAGACCCATTTTGAGTTAATGGCTAATATTTTAAAAGTGGGATATTTCACCCAAAGATCTAGGTTTCTGGCTTCTTTAGAAAACAAAAATCAAAAGATGGAACAACACTGAGTCCAGTGTTACCCAGTCACAGACTCCTGGTGCTGAGTGTGGCACTTCCTTTAGACAGGGGCTGCCTAGTTTGCCACAGTCCCCATCGCTCCCTATTGTTGACTTCTGGCCCACTGCACTTACTAATGTGATCTCCCTGATGCCTGTAGGCATTGGAGTTTGTGCTCACAGGTTCAAATCTGTGTTTGATCAGAACGTGAAAGGGGCATTCCAACTCACCTGACATCAGTGTGGGTTGACGGTGAAAATCAGCGTGCTAGTTCTCCCCAAGCAGAAGATCGCTCCCAGGAGCAAAATCAGTCCTGCTGGATCTTCCTAGACCCTTTTACTTTTTATCTGTGCCTGGTGGAAGATCTGTGTGTGTGTGCGCCTGTGCGTGTGCGCACACCTGCATCCATCCTGTGTGTGCACGTGTGCGTGCATGGCATGGAGGTTTGATCTTTCTCCCGTTTCCCTCCATCTCCCCCTTTACCAAGCAGTTATCTCTGCTGTCTTCGGCTCTGGCTCTCAGGCTTGGGGAGCAACCTCTTGCTCATTGGTGTCAGGAGGACCAGGCATCCTCACTCTCGTGGTGGGCCCCTCTGAGTGGCTGGCGATCTTGCTGTTTTACGTGTTGTTCGCCTCTCACAACCCGTTTCTATCTGCGATGCTCTGAAATCCGTGGCAGTCTCCTTGAGATACGCGTGTTCAGCAGCTGGGACCACTCAAAGCTTTATCCCTCTATTCTGCCACCATTGCCCCTTCATGGAAAGGATTTGAAAAGGAAACCTTGACTTTTAGATTGATTTTTAAATAAGCACCTATTTAGCTGTTGGTGCTTGAAAAGCAGCCTGGATTATAGTCTTCCAACAAGCAAACAGTATTCTAATTGATGCCTTTCCTAGCTGATGAAAGGGGCCTCTGCGGGTAATTCCCCCCAGCCTGGGGACAGACCTGATATTCACAGGTTGTTGACAACAGCGGGGAGTGGGGAGAGGTCAGGAACGCGGGCACAGGCGAGTGCTTTCTCCTCTCCTCGGTCCTTCCCCCGTGGACTCTTGTCCTGCAGCTTCCTCTCCCTTCTAGTTGATTGCCGTGGTTTTGGTGGTCATGCCAAGGTTTTTTTGCTGCATTTCTGAGAACAAAATGCAGACTAGGAAGTACTGTTGCATTGCTAACCCAGTGGTTTCCAGGAAAGATGATGGACAGAGTGTTTAAAATTGGATTGGAACTTAGAAGTTTCCAGATTCGTAGATGCCTCCCACCGGGTGAATAGTTTTCTCTGCTTTTACTAGAGATGTCTAGAATCTAAAGTGCCTTTGCCAAGAGATGAATAAAAGCCTTTCCTCCTCCATCGGGCCTTCCTAGAGTGTGAGAAAGAAAACATATTCTCCTTTCACTCCAGTCATGATGGCCTTGAGGAGAAGTGAATAGCCAGCATTTATTGACCACTCCTTAGACACCAGGCTTTGGGCTGAGTGCGTCACATGATCATCTTGTCCTCACAACCAGCTTAGGAGGCTGCTCTTGTTGTCATCTCCAGTTTACAGATCAGGAGACAAAGGCGCAGAGAGGTTAGGTAACCTCTCTCAGGCCACACAGCGGGGGAGGGGTGGTACCTGGGTTTGAGCTCAGCCCATTCTTTTAAGTGGAACACACTCTGCGCTGCAGCCTATGTTGATACATTTCATCCGGCTGCGTGTTTCCTGATACTTTTCTCTCTGCCGTTTACAGAGTCTGTGGAGGCCGAATGTTGCAATTCGTGAAGAGCGGTTAGTGTGCAGGACATTACTCATCATAAAAGTGAATAGTCAGTGTTTATGACATGGCAGGGACTGTGCTAAGTGCTTTAAATGCATTTTCACTTGGGGCTCTCACACTGACTCTGAAACGTGGGTATGGAAGTCACCGACCACGATCCTACCTCCAGGATTTGAACCAGGATTGATACAGTTAGAAGTGAACCCACCCTTTAATTTACCATGTTGCAATTTCATCCTCTGCTGTTCTCTCTTCAGTGTCTCGTCTGCTCCAGCCACAGGATGGCTCAGTGCTGTTGGTTTAACATGCTAAATGATTTCCTACCTCAGGACCTTTGCACAACCTCAGCTCTCTGCTTGGCACACCTTTTCTCTTCTTCTCTCCTCAGCAAACCATGCTTTAGCACCCCGTTCAGGTGTCACCCTGGGAAACTTTCGGCATCTTCCATGGAAAGAGCTAGTTGCTTCTCTCTGCCTCCTCCCCTGGAACCCTGCTGTCTTTAGACTTTCTTACTGCCCTCCTTACACTGTGTTGTCATAATTTGTATACCCCATGGAGTTGTAAATCCTTTGAAGTGGAGATTATGAAGGATGCATCTCACCCGACTGTGTGGTTTGTCACTCTCCCAGAACCTACTCCAGTGGCGGGTAGTCATAGGTGCCCAGGCGCCAATGATGAGTCCCTGTCTCGCTGGTGCCTAGCCTGGAGCACAGGAGCAGACATGCTGAGCGCATATGACAGTGCTTGTATTAGTCAGGGCTCTCCGGAGAAACAGAGCCAAGAGGATATATACAGACATATTTAAGGGGACATTTGTCATGGGAATTGGCTCACGTGGTCATGGAGGCTGAGAAGTCCCGTGCTCTGCCACCTGCGGGCTGGAGACCAGAAACCAGGTGGTGGAATTCAGTCTGAGTCTGAAGGCCCAAGAACCAGGAGCTCGGATGTCCGAGGGCAGGGCACGATGGACGTGCCAGCTCTGAGAGACAGAGGGAACTCACCCTCCCTCCCCTTTTTCCCGTTTGGGCCCTTGAGCGAGTGGAGTTGCCCAGCCGCTGTGCTGCCAGCGGATCTTCTTTACTCCGTCGGCTGCTTTAGTCCCTTCCAGAAACACCTCGCGGACACCCCCAAAATAGTGTTCTCCAGGTATCTGGGCATCCCTTCCCCAGCCCTGTCCAGTGGACAAGATTACCCATCACCGTTCTCAGTATGGTTTTATTGATGGTTTGGTATCATTCTGACCCCCTCCCCACCTCTTTGTTACCTTCTGGCTTCAAACAGCGTTTAGTAGACGATGGAATCATGTTTCTCGCCCAGAGGTTGGCTGACCTCTTCCTGTAAAGGGACAGAGAGCAAGTATTTTAGGTTTTTCAAGCTGTGTGGGCTCTGTCAACTACTCACTTCTGCCATTGTGGCGTGAAATCAAACTTTGTTTGCAAACATGGCAGCCGGCAGATGTGGCACACCGGCTGTCGCTTGCTGACCTGTGTTCTAGGAGATTCTTGTTGTGACAAATACTGGAAGATGATAATTGGGCTGCTCTTATCACACTCAAGATTAGCTTAGTTGCCCAAGCCACAGTCTTAAACTGGGCCTTGAAGAGAGGATTGTGTGTTCAGTGTCATGCATAGCATCACTCCGAGTGCCTCACTGTTGGCCCATTTAGGTATCATTAAAGGGGTCTCGTAGGTTGTCATGGAAAGGACCTATCCTTTGGAGTCAACTATTCTGGTTTGAATTCTGCATTTAAGCTGTGTGATCCTGGGTAAGTTACTGAAATACTTAGATCACCATCCTTACCTTGCAGCATTTTAATGGGCTGCAAATATTTAGCCTGTTTCAGGCACATAATAGGGATTGAGCAAATATTAGTTACTTTGTCTTCTTGCAGGCTTTTACCGCAAATCCCAACCTTTCAGCTGCAACATGGAAATGTAAACTGTAAAAGCCACTAGAGCCCAGGGAGGCCCAGTGTATTTGAAATTCTAGAAAGAGTCTTTGAAAAGTGAGAGACATTTAAGTCTGAGGAATTTGTCCTTTCTAACTGTCTCACCATTCTCTTTGAGACGGAGTGAGAAGAATTTGACATTTCATTTTCACACCTGAATGTTACAAGTCTAATGCAAGCTTGGGAATCAGAGGTGGCTGTGACGTCAAGGGACGGGGAACGGAGGTTGCAGACCAAAGGCAGAGATGGCCTGTTCAGCTCTGCAAGGAGGTTGATTGGATGCCTACAAGGTTATCAAAGGGACTCTTACGAACATTCTGGGACCAGGAGGAGTAAATATTGGGATGCTCTATTGGGAAAAAGAAGTTGGATGAGACCCCTGTATCTATCTGTACGTGCCACACATCATAAGTATCTATGTCCCACAGCTCCTTGCGTATGGTGTAGGGCACCTAAATGTCGCAGAGAACTGTCTGGCTCCGCGTCTGCCCACACTTCGCATTCTGTTCCCAGACGGGATCTCCGCAAGCGTTCAGAAATGCCTCTCCTTGGTCCAGGCTGACTTCTGTGCTCCTTACAGCCAGTGTCTTCATGTTTTTACCATTGAGCTTTGGCGATGTTTCTGTCCTATTGCCTGCACGTGGGGCCTCCCATGACTGGACCCCTCGCCAGGCAGACCAAAACGCTCCTTCCTGTCCAGTCCCAAGGCATTCTGTTTATAAGCCCTCAGACCACTTATAACACGGAATGGACCTTCGTCGTGCCTCTCTCTCTAATAGATGAAAAGCTCCTTGAGGACAGAGGTCACATCTTATTGATCCTTTTAGCTCCAGTACCTGGCATGGTGGCAGGTACTTATTAGAGGCTTGATAAATATTGCTGACTTTGAAAACAGGAAATTATTTTTAAATTTGGAGATATTTTCAAGCTGACAAACTGAAAATGTCTTGAAACGCTGGCTGTCCAGAAAAAATGGTTTTGTGTTGACTTTGAAGTTGAGTGGCCCGTCCTTTTAAACCAGCCCCGCTAGGCCCTCGGCGAGTCTCAGCGCATCTTGGTGACAGAACGACATCGCCCAGAGGCCTGCGGTGATTGGCTGCATCATGGGGCGCACTGTCGTTCCAGATGTCGGTCCTGCGGGGTTTTCCTGCGGGAGCAGCAGGGAGCGGAGCCACCGCTCAAGAAACACTCCAGGATCTGCAGCTTTGACCCTGAGAACCGTCCACGCAGGTGGGTCAGGCGGAGGTTCAGTCCACGGTGACTGGAGGGCAGGGCGAATGGGTCAAACCAGGCATTTTGTGGGAAGTGGTTAATGTTTAGGAAGAGTGAGCACTTGAATAAGAGTAAGCAGCCACGGCGAGAGCCCTTCGGGTGGCTTCTCAACCTGGGATTTAGCAAACGTCTGCTGGCTGCCCGCCATGTGCTGGGCGCTCAGTGAGTTCAAGACCTTCTGAGAGAGGCACTAGCAATGTTTCCATTTTGCAGTTGGGAAAATCAAGATTCAGAAAATTAAGTAACTGTCGCAAAGACTTAGAGCTGGAGAGCTGGAGTGACTGTGATTCAGACTCAGGTCTCTGTGCTCAAGAAATGCCCTCGTCCTTTGCTGTGGCAATGGTGGTTTAGCCCATGAACTCTAAAGCCAGACTGGGTTTCAACGCCGGCTCTGTTACTTATGAGCTGTGTGACCTTGGACAACTTACTTAATCTCTCTGTGCCTCAGTTTCCTCATCTGTAAAGTGCGGATAATAATAGTTCCTACCTCACTGTGATGATCAAATGATGTCCTATGTATAACATGCCCAAAACGGTGTCTGACATCCAGCAGGCACTGCACAAGTGTTTGTCATTATTACGTAGGACCACCTCTTCCATACAAGGCGCCTACTTGGTCTGTTGCATCGTTTTGCATGAATCTTGGTGGGCATAGCGCAGCGTACTCTTCACCCACTGTCCCTTTCTCGGACAGCACTGAATTTCCAGGGACACGGGGACCTTTGACGCATCTTGCCCCAGCTCGTAGCTTAAAATCTGGTGATGTTATTATTTTTCTTCTGCACGATCGTGCATCGCAGGGATTTCTCTTGTAGCACTGACTAAACAGGATGCTATTTCTGCAGGGGCCTTGGTGACTGAGCTGCTGTGGAACCCACCACGTTTATGTGTATTTTGCGAACTGGCAGGTTGATCCATCAAGAGTTCCAGGAGCAGAAGCGCACCTCATTCTGTTTTTCTGGGAGGTCCCCCGCCACGCTGTCTGTGTGATGTGCCGGAGGTTGGTTTCCTAAGGGCCTGCAGCGGGAGGGACATCAATACTGAGGGTTCTAGAGAATGAATCTGGACAATGAGTGTTGCTGGCCTGTGTCTGCAGGGTGAGCAACTGTTGCCTGCCTCTTGCCCTCCCATAAAGGAAGGCGGCACATGTCTGCAGAATGTTCCATGGCTGAAGGGTCGCGGATTCTGTCATTAGAAAACACCAGGGCTTGTTATATGTTTAGTGGGAAAAGCCTTCCCTACGTTGGTCCGTTCATCTCGCCTGCTGCTTGCAGACCTCCTCTGGCTGTGCGTTAGGTACAGAATCAACTCCAGAGTCCTTAGCCTGACACACAGGCCTTACGGTTTCAGGTGCCCCAAGTCCAGCTGGGTGCAAAAAGCCACGCCCTCTCCCCCCACTTGTACCCTGTAATCACTTTCCACTGAATTTCTTGACTGGTCTCCAGATAGTTTGTACTTGCTCATAGCTTTTGCCTTTGCATGTGCTCTTTCTTTTGTATGGTATGCCCTGTCTCCTCTTCTCCAATGGCAAACTCCTACTTATCCTTCAAAACCCAGCTCTGATAACGCTTCCTTTGGAGAAGGCTTCTGCAAGGCACCTAAGCCAAATTACTTGCCCTCTCTCCTGTCCTCCTCTAGCACTCTCTTCTCTGGTATGATAATGAATCCATTGACTTTTGTTATCTCTCCACCAGTGCATACTCCTTCATGGCAGAGACCGATTGTCTCTGACCTCCTTTATTTCTGATAGGAGTGAACCATGAGTTCGAAGTCCTGGCTTGCAGGAGTCTGGTTTCTGCAGGGCCGTGCCTGCTTGGCGAGTTCTCCTGATTCAATGCATTTATTTTTAGCAACAAAATTTAGCGAAAATCCCCAAATATGCATGCCGTCACTACAAGGTGCGTTATTCCGTGGGTGTTGCTTAGCCAATGCTCCCTCCCCGTTTTAATCCGCTTCCCCCTGATTGGTGCCGTCCTGCACCCCTTTCTCTAGTGCTGCTTCTCTGAAAGGCGTTCCGTGTCTCCGCTGCCCCCTGATGTGTGGGTGGGGAGTCTCTCTGGACTCAAGCACGTTAGCCTGTCGGCGTTGGTGAGTGAAGTCAGTCATCTTGCAACTGACCCAACCTCAGAATTAACATTTCCAGTCCCCACTTTGTCTGTTTTGTTTGTTTCTCTAAAACCTGCTGGTCTCCTTCACACCTCCATAGCTTTGCCAGGATTCAGTAATCACTCATTTTTTTCAGCAAATGGTTATTGTTTACCTTCCATGTGTCAGGCACAGCTCTAGGCATTGGGGATGCAGCAGAAAGCACAAGAATGTAGAGCTTCTACCTTGAATATATGACTAAATTAAATATTGTGACGGAAGATGAGAGCACTGTGGAGAAGAATGGAGGTGAAAGAATAAGTCTTGTGGATACTTGGGGGATGAGCATTCCTGGAAGGGCTAACAGCAGGTGCAAAGGCCCTGAGGTGGAGGAGTACCTACCGGGTTTGAGGAACATGGAAGATCGCTGTAGAAACTGTGACTTTTATCCTGGGTGAGATGGGAAGACATTGGAGAGCTTTGAGTGGAGAAATGCCACTGACTTCATGTCTTCACAGCATTACTGTGGCTCTTGTGTTGAGAATCGACTGTGTGGGCCAAGGGAGGAAACAGAGAGCAGTCAGAGAGCCCTGCGGTCATCCACGTGAGAGCTGCGGCGCATCGGACAGTGGTGTTCCCAGTCCGCGAGGACACCCTTCTCTGTGCCATCAGGAACAGTCTTTCTCCTGTAAAATCGAGGGCCGGGGCATCCTCCTGCTGTAACTCTCCCGGACTTTCTTCTCCTGCCCTCAGCACGTTTGACGTAAACTCCTGCGGTAGTGATCATCACGTGCTGTCATCCTCACTGAGCTTTTCTTCCTGCGCTGGTTTTACTTCACTTGGGAATCCTTGGGAACTTACTCATTTGTGAATTCCCAGGGACTGGCACAGAGCCTGGGACATAGTAGGCAAGTTTGGAGGGCGGGACGCACATTGCAAAGCTACCTGGTGGACACCCCAACACCCATGCTCACCGTTTCTTGGCGTTCTAGAAGAGAGCTAGTCCAAGTCTTGCCTCTGCCTTGCCGGCTCGTGTGGCTGAACAATTGTGCATTCTGAAAAGAAGAGCCCTTAGGGGGATGAAAAGATTGTAAGAGAAACGGATTTAGATTCGCTAACACTGAGCTAAGAACTGTGTGCATGTTTCCGGATTTCATCTTCACTCGATCTCATGAAGCATCATCTCCATTTTACAGATGGGATAACTGAGGCTCCAAGGTTTTAGATCACCCGGCCAGTAAGTGGCAGACAACAGTCCAACCCAGGTCTGTGGGCTTTGAAGGCCAGCGCTCTCCCCAAAGATAGACTGTTCCACCGAACCATCGGGAACCAACTCATCCTGCCTGATCGCCTTCGTATTATAAAACCTAGTGGGGAAGGCTGCAGCTGTTAGCTCTGGGTCTTACTCCAACTGTCCACCAAGGGATGCAAGAGTTTCTTGAGTAACTCAATTCCTTAGAAAATAATTTGCCTTCTTTTCACTTTCTGCATTCTCTTCTCTAAAAATTTCACATAAATAACATAATATACCATTATAATATTTTATAATACATAATATAAAGTATATTAAATATATATAGATATGTAAAATATAAATAGATATTATGTTATATATATATAAAGTCACCCAGGAGATACACGGACAAAACCTGAATGTCCCTTGATGGGGGGAGTTAAGAAAGGTGCAGCCCTAAAAAGAAACTGAGTGGCCCTACGACATGCCAGGACGGCGTGATTCCTAGGTGCATTTTAAGGGGAAATAATTAAAACAAAGCGTTCTGTGTATCGTGTGTTTTCGTTTGCATAGAAAGAGGCCTGTGCAGATGCACACCGGCTGAGCTGTGGGCGGTCCTGGCGGGCGGGGAAGACGTTGGCACAGTGTCTGATTCTTCGGTGGGGCCAGGTGGATGGCAGGTCACAGGTGGGAGGCAGACTGATTTTTCAATAGATTCTTCTATGCTATTTGATTTTTTAAAGAATCTAAGATGCACACATATATGTACACATACGTATAAAATATGTATTTCGATTGGTATATAAGTATAATATATATATAAATGTTGACATGTATTTTTTAAAATCTAGCTAATTTTAAGCAGGGCTTCCCCGGTGCGTGTGGTATCTCTCGTACACCATCGCACAACTCTTTGGCTTCACAGACGGTCTCTGGGGACAGAGGCCCTTTGGTTGGGGACAGCCACTCTGGAGGCTGTCAGCTCCGCGTGGGCTGCCTGGCTCGCTGAGGCGGAAACCCCCTGGGGCCTGGCCTCATGCCCTCCCTTTGAGCCCTTCCCCTCCCGCCCTCAGTCTGCTCCCTGCGCATCCTTCCAGGCTCAAGTCCTGCAGGATGGAGCAAGCCTGCTTCTCTTACGGCTCCAACAGGAGCTGACGTGAATCTTACTGGCTGCTGGCCTGCTTAACTTTATGTGTCCGCTTGGCTAGGCTCTGGTGCCCAGTTGTTTGGTCAAACACCAGTCTCGATGTTGCTGTGAAGGTATTTGTTTTAAATGTGATTAATATTTAAATTAGTAGATTTTGAGGAAAGCAGATTATCCTCCACAGTGTGGTGGTCCTCATCCAATCAGTTGAATCTGTCTGTCTCTATAGATCTATCTATCTATAAATCTTTATCATACAGACATATGCCTATGTCTACATCTAGATATATCTATACTGTCTGTGTCTATGTCTATATCTGTATCCATTTTCTCTCTCTCCCCCACCTTTTGGTTCTGTTTCTCTTGAGAAATATACAGCTGTGATTGGCCTTACTTGAGCCATGGTCCTGCCCCTGATGCATTACTTTCTCCATAAGAATGCAACACACTGGGCTAAAGTTAGGGGTTGCTCCCCGGGCTGTGGGGGGAGTGAGATCCGCCCTAATGACCATGGTACTGAGGATGGGAGAGAGGTAGTCTGGAAACCAGAATCAGGCTGTTACAGGAAGTAGAATAAGTGGAGGCTGGAGTGAAACACAACAAAACAGAGAACAGAAGTCCATCACTGTGGCTGTTATTATCTCCTCTTGCAAATGAATTAACAGGCTCAGAATGGTTAAGAGGCATGGTTGAAGTCACACAGGAAGTTGGTAATTGAGCAGGATTCAAGCCTAAGTGTGTATGATCTTGAAGTCTTTATTCGTTCTTTGTCCCGCATCATTTCATTCCTTCCTTCTTTTATTCATTTCATCATCCAGCCAGCCAACAGTAAACTAACGTTTACCGGCTGCTCACTATTGACAGACATGGACTGTGCTGGACCCTGAGGAATCCAGATCATCTGACCTTAAAAGTGAGAAAAAAATGTTTCCTGTGCTGCAGACCGCTTTTCAGATATTCCAAACAAAATTCACTTTTCTCGAGCTGCTCAGAGCAGGCACATTCAAATCCGGATTGGTCTTCAGAGAAAAGTACAAACTCCTTTTCCGCTGAGCCAACTCATTTTCAATTCACTCCATGAAGTCAGGCAGAGTACCAGGAGGGTAAAAACAATCGTAACGACACCACCGCCCACTGCTGTTTACAAGAAGGGGCATTCCTGGTGGGGCAGAGGAAGATGGACGGCACCCGTGTGCCAGAGCTGGCATGGTGTCCTGGCAAGTGGCAGATTTATGGCTCTGGCATCGCCAAAGGAGGAGTCCCTTTCCACTGATGTCCTTCCGAGCTCCCCTGGTTGGTTATTGCTCCGTTTCTTCTTAGCGTGAGTGATGAGAGGGTCCTAGGAGGCAAGTGGGTGCATGCAGGCGAGCAGTTGTTCCATGGATTTATGGTTTATTCTCTGCTCGAGTCACTTTCCTGGCTGCTGCCGCTGTGAATGAGTTCCTCTGTGAGAGCAGCTCCTGGCGTCGCTGTGCCCACTGCTGCCTCCGGGCCTTTGCCGGACATGCCCTGCCTGTTACTGTAGGTCAGTCCAAGCCCTTCCCCTTCCATGTGGCCAAGCTGTAATACTAGTAATCGTGGTCCCGTTTGACATTCGTGTGGCACTTTACAGTTTATAAAGTAAGGTACGGTTTATAAAGCAGTGGGTCACACTGGTTCAGAGCACGGTCTTTGGAGCCAAACTGCCCGGGTTCAGATCTCAGTTTAGCCTTCACAGGCCAGATAATCGTGGGCCACCTACTCTCTCTCCCTCGGTTTCTGCATCAGTAAAGTGTGGGCAATCAGAGGGGCTCTTGTGGAGAGTAATTTGAGCTTATCCATGTAAATCAGAGGGTAAGCCCTAAACAAATGATTATTATTTTTATTTTATTATGTAAGTCATCCTAAAAGAAGGAGGAGAAGCAAAGAATTGGCATAGTGGTTTGTAATCTCAGCTCTGCCACTAGTCTGTGTGAGCTTGGGCAAGTTATCAGTGTTCTGTCATCTGTAAAATGGGGATGATGACAGTGCTCACTGCACAGGGTGGTTGTGAAGGTTAAATGAGATGTTGCCTGGTAAGTGTTGAGCACAGTCTCTGTGATGCAGTGAATGCCCAATGGCAATCGTTTTTAGCGGTAACTAGGCACCTTAGAAACATTTAACCACTACGTCAAGTGAGCTTGATTTGTGCGATATAATCCTAAAGGAACTTTATTTTTGTCTTCTGTTGTTTCTTCAGATTTACTCAGTGGGGCTGATTCTGTTGCTGCCTCTGGATGAAAATTCTGGAAGGCCCTACTGACTTTTTGGTACCTATTCAGTAACAGAAGGTCCTACAGCCCCTGTAAGTTGCAAAACTCAGTTGCACATCAGTAATTAACATATTCAGTCCAGTGCAATTGCTAAAGCTTTAAACGTGGTTTCTGGGCTTGCCACACACAGGGCAGCTTGCTGTCATGACAGGGAGGTGACCAGCTTCTGTCTCCTCCCTCATCTGCTGACCACAGTTTCTGCCTTCTCCAGCGCTGGAGAGGGGACAAGGGAGAGGAGAGGGGACATGAAAGTGTTTCCTTGACTGGACTGTCGTGAGCTGGTATCAGCACACTTCCTGGAATTGGCAGATGTTTCAAGCAGGCTCTTTTGCTCGTGGTTGCTTTTGGGGTTTCTTTGGAGATTCCCATACACATCGACATCCCTAATTGCTGGAGCTCTCTCACCAGCGATTCTCTTGATGACAGAAATTGCATCGCTGTTTCTGCACTATCACTTACAACTTCTTCTCAGCCCTTAGGAAAACGCGATTTCACTTCATCTCTTTCTGTTGAGATTCCGTTTTTCCTTCCAAGTTGTCCTCTTGGATAGAACCTTCTCTCTTACACATGGCTCACGTCTGGTTCACGGAAACATGAGCTTCCCACAAACTCATTTAATCTTCACCTGCCTTTGTGTGATGAGTGCTGTCATCGGCATTGACAGGGGCAGAATCTGAGACGTTGAGTGTACACGTAGCATATCCAACATCACACAGCTAGCAAGTGATGAAGTCATGACCTTAATCCAGGTCATCTGACCCCATAGCCGAGATTTTGACCACCCACGTTGTACTTTCAACTTAAAATTGAACATAATTGTTTTCCTTCACTGTCTGAGAAAAGATGTGTAAAAATTATGTACAATTCTCCTTCTTGTCTTTTGATTTTTGGGGAAGTTATGGGAATGAAAATGTTCTAGTCATGCTTATCTAGTGTTTTCTCCTTTCCTGCTTCTCCCTCCAGAAAAGTCTAACCGTACAGAAAAACAAAAACAAACTCAGCCACCAAATAGAAAGACCTCTGTCTTTTGCTGGTGTCCATTTGCTCAGCATCACAGAACTCAGCACATGTGCCCTTCCCACGAGCTGTCTCTCTGCCTCCCACCTTTTCTGTGTGTTTCATACCAATTCTCTCTAGCTCACGCTTAGATTTTCTCCACTGTTGGATCTTAACAATATAGTTTGGAATTCAATTTATAAGAAGAATATATTACACTTTACCAAGTTACACTGCATACCCTCTGAATCTGATTACTGACATCTCTGGGGTCTCAGGATTACTTCAGAGCAAACTTGATTAAACAGTGTTGGATTAGTTAAAGAGGGGTGCATCTACAGCTGCCTGGATAGCCCACTGTTCTTTAAGAAAAATATTGGATAGGGGCTGGCCCGGTCGCTCAGTGATTAAGTTCGCACGTTCTGCTTCTTGGTGGCCCAGGGTTCGCCGGTTCGGATCGCGGGTGCGGACATGGCACCGCTTGGCAAGCCATGCTGTGGTAGGCGTCCCACATATAAAGTAGAGGAAAATGGGCATGGATGTGAGCTCAGGGCCAGTCTTCCTCAGCAAAAAGAGGAGAATTGGCAGCAGTTAGCTCAGGGCTAATCTTCCTCAAAAACAAAAAAAGAAATATTGGATAATCCAATGCAGGCAAATCAGACATCAGCTTGTTTTGTTAATGTTCTGACCTCATTTAAAATTAATGAGATTTTATTAAATTAGAAGATCCAGATAAGTTAAAATAAAATTGATTCATATATTTTTGCAGAGTTGAGCGTACGAAATCAAACTTCCAGTCTTATTGGCTTACTAGTTTAAAAATACTTTTCATAGATTTTAGTTCTCTTGGGGTAATAGCTTGTCTGTTTCAATGGTATGGGGTGTCCTGTCAAATGCTTTCGTTGTAATCAGCATTTTCTTTCCCCACTTAACACAAAGAAAACCTAATCCACCCCTCATTTTGCTGCTTTCTTTGAAAAAAAGAGAAGGATTGGGAGCTATTTAGCCAATCTGCCTTGCTGCAATTTCTCATATCAGAGGAATCTCGTTCTTCTTTTTTTCCTTCATATTTTGTAGATTGCAAATATGTTTGAAGACGTCGTTATCAGTGAAAGGATTCTTTTCAGTTTTCCACTGTGTTTCTTTTCATCAATCTAATTCTCTCTTTAACTCAATGCTGCTTTTATTTATAGCTTGTGACTCCTCTTCCGAACCTTCTTCTACTTTCCAGAATGGTTGCATTTTTAAAGCTACGCCTGATTGCCCATATTTCCAGTTTTTGCAGTTAGAACCATGGGGATTTGGCTTCCCTGCCTTCTGTTTTAACATCAGCTCCATTCATGGCTGTTGTCCCTGAAAATCACATATCTGCTGTCTACCAGAAAATCAAGCCAATTCTTGTTTTTTTCTGCCTGTGGCGTAATGACAATTTCCTGCTTTCTAGACACTTGAGTCATTTTGACGCTCCAGCTACTCGTGGGGAGAAATTGGTTATACTGAAGGATAGGGCAAGGTGACAGTGAAAAATATAATTAATAAAGAATTCGTGGTAATTCAGATGCTGAGTTTACTTATTTTTTTACACTCAGAAGAAAGATATTTATGAGCATTGTTTTTGTTGTGGTAAAATATGTATAAGAAAATTTACCATTTTAACCATTTTTAAAGGTCCAATTCAGGGGCATTAAGTACATTCATAGTGTTGGGCAACCATCACCATTGTCTGTTTCCAGAACTTATATATGTCTCAGAGATTTTGAAGTACTTGGGTGACCAAATCTGTTAAACATTTTTAAAGCACTTTTTACGTCATTGTGTCATTTTATTTGTTCTTTAAGGTACATCTTTTCGTTTTTCTAATTTATATTTATTGAGTGTTCCTGCTAATCTGGGCACAGTTCTGGGCACAGAGGGCTATAGTGTTAACCAGAAAGACAGGAAGCTCGTAGCTCAGTGAATTGGCTGGAGTGATTTCCAGGTCTTCTTTAGCTAGTCAACATTTCTTCACCCGTATATGGATATGTTGTCCTTTTCAGAGCAGTCAGACCAATGTCCCTTTACTTCAGTCTTCACTTCAGGCTTCTTCTCAAACCCCATCCCAATATTATATTTGGACTTTCCCAATCCTACAAAGGACTTTCTATTCCTTCTCCTTTATAGATATGTACTTTGCGGTATTCTTTCATGGATGTTTAAATGGTATTATATTGTATGTATTTCGGAGCAATTTGCTTTCTTTTTTCCCAGTTTTATTAAGATATAATTGCCACGCAGCACTGTGTAAGTTCAAGGTGTACAGCGTACTGATTTGACTTACATATATTGTGAAATGATTACCACAAGAAAAAACTGTTTTTCTCCCTGTGATGAGAACTCTTGGAATCTGCTCTCTTAGCTACTTTCAGACCCAGCATCCAGCAGTGTTCGCTGTACTCATCATGCTGTACCTTACACCTGTAGTACTTTTTTATCTTATCCCCAGAAGTTTGTACCTTTTGATCATCTGCAATTTGCTTTTTTACACAGCAACATTGCTTGGAAATCAATGCATATTGTTGTATTTATGAGTCTCCAGCAAATGCTCGTTGAATCCTTAGCATGCGGCAGGAGCTGTGAGCTAGATGTCTTCACCTCTCTTTCGCGTGTAACCTTAACAACAGCCCGGGAACGAAGTGTGTTGGCACCATCCTCATTTTATATACAAGAAAACCGAGAATCAGGGTCTTCAGGTGTTTTGTTCAGGGTTGCACAGCTGGTTAAGTAGAGTCAGGATTTGAACTCAGCTTCCTGACCTCGGAGCATATACAATTACCATTCCACCAAGCTGCCTCTGCCTGGTCGTTAAGTCAGAAATTTCAGTCACTCACAAAGATTTTATTTGTAGTTAGTCCAAATAAATAGCCCCTTAATCATGCGGTCACACGTAAATACAACATTGCAAGTGTGGTGAGTGTTTCAAGAGAAGTGCGTTGCTCTGTGAGAGGGGTTGACCTTCACTGTCTCAGCTTCCCTGAGGAAATGGTAATGAGCTGAAATTTGAAGGATGAATAGAAGTAACCAGATGAAGAGGAAAGGAAGAGAATTCTGGGCAGAGGGAACAGCATGCACAGCAGTTGTGATCAGAGGGAGCACAGAGCTTTCAAAAACCTAACGTCCAGTGTGACTGAAGCACAGACAGGAAGAGAGGAAGTGGATGAGACAAATGGGGAGAGGTCGGGTCCTGGGCAGGCAGGGTTCAGGGCCTGTTTGCCATCTTGTGGGTTCTAGTCTTTATTCTTTATTCAAATGATTTCGAGCAAGAAGGGTGGCGTTTGCGTTTCTAAAATATCACTCAGCCATACTGAGCACAAATTGGACACAGACCAGAGTGAAGGTGGAGGCTGTTCAGTATTTGGCGAGCTGGCAGCTTGGACAAGGCTGGTGGTGATGGAGATGTAGAGAGTGACTTGATAGAATTGTATCAGCAGGATACAGCTGGACCAGTACAATTCTACTGCCAGAGGTACAATCAGCAGGTCTTGGCGTTGGGTTGAATTTGGCCAGGGAGGGAGGGAGGATGTGAATCAGTAACATCTCCTGGATTTCTGGCTTGAGCAGCTGAAATGGAAGGTGGCGATAGTCACTGAGCTGGGCAAGACTGGAAAATGGCCAAATATGGGGCGAAAGATCAGGAAGTTGGTATTACTGTGCAGAATGGAAGGTCGGGTAGCTGATTTCAGAAGGGCCCTCCGACTTTCTGGGCAGTGAGGCGGCTGAGAACACAGTCCCTGGCATCAGACGGCGGCTGGAGTCCCTGCTCTGAAACTTTCGGCAGCTTCCGCTCGCTCCTCTGGGCCTCAGTCTCCTCTCGGGTCCCAGGGATGTTATCAGCCCTGCCCTGATGTGCTGAGAGGATTTAGAGAAAACTGTGCACGAAGCACTCAGCCCAATCCTCCGCGCTTAGTAAGTACTCAATCTAGTTAGCTAGATCATTATCGTTATCACCATTGTTATTATTCTAAAATGATTTGTGACTAAAATATTGGAGGAGTTCGGAGTGACAGAGTAGATAACTCTTTATCTTTTCAGTTTATACCAATTAAACTTTCTTCTTGACTTAACAATGGACTCTCCAAACAATGAGATGTTGTTCCTCGTAGAGGACATTTTATTACAGGTAAATCACGCAAATGGTCGCCTTTGAATATATGTTGTACAAGAGCCACAATACATCATTGTAAAGGTCACCGGTGTCAGTTTTTAAATGAATTTTTCCCACTCTTAATAGTTCAGATCAAATTCTTGATTATATTGAGTTATCAAAAAAAAATCCCCTGTAATTTCAGAGGCTGGTGTCAGCCTCAAGAGTGACAGCCATGTGACTGTGCTGTGAGGGATGCTGTCAGCAGCATGAATGGGAAAATTACTTTTATGAACACCAGATTCTCATGGGAGGGCCCTGCCTCTGACATGTGTCAAGAAGGAGCTGCCAAATTATTCTCTTCCCAATACTTGCTAAATTGAAACCAATTCAAACATTGCCGGTTGAGGTTGAAACTTCTAGGCTATTAAAAATGTCACATAAAATGTGAGTGTACTTATTGGAAAAGGGTAATTCTCCTTCTAGAGATTGCATAGGTAAAGCTTTCTGATTTTCGGAACGTATAATGTAGTTTCACTAAATAAATATATGACGAAGCTTCAATGCCTTATCTCTATTTGAAAGAAATATCTTTTATAAGAAGAAAAATACTGGGTATTTGGAGAACAGATGTTAGCAACAGTCTAAGCGTTGCCCGTGGCTTAGATGGAAAACTAGAGGAATGTGTGTTCAAAATCAGAGGTGGGGACGTGGTCCTGCCTAGACCTTGTTCATCTTGCAGACGTGGTTGGCCTGCATGGGGATTAAAAAGACAGTCCCAGCTAGACACACTCAGTGGAGCTGAGTAGCAGCTGCCCACCTTGGACTGGCTTGTGCTCACTCTATTCTGTACTTTTCTGTCTTACCTGTCTGATCCCTGTAGGAATTTGAGTCTGTAACCTCTTCCCTAAGTCTATTCTTTTAAACCAGGGATATGCTGCCCCCAGAAGTCCATAGCACTGGGTGAGTGACGTGGGTAACTCAGAATAATACGGCACATCTTCTTGGAATGTTGGTTTTACATGACAATTTGGAGGAAATGTTTTCATGTTAAGACAAAATATTTTGGAATAGGTTAGCAAATTCACATGACATTCTGTTTTTGAAAAAGTAATAGATGAGATTTGAACATAACCTAGAGTTTGCAGTAGCCCAGTAGTCACTAGCTGGCCATGATCCCAGATGCAAAGGAGAATCTGAAAGTTTGGGGAAAGACAGTTTCTTCCAGGTTGGAAGCATACAACAAGCCCTCCTGACCAAAAGGAGGGTCTTCTGCTGTACAAACCCAAAGTAACTAATGATTACAAGGGCCTCTATGCAGTAAAAGCAGACCAGAATAGTGCTTTAATGGAATGAGTGTTTGAAACCTGGAAAAGAGAAAATGAAGCATCTTTCATTGAAGAGGAAAATTAGGAGGATCTAGTTATTTTAAACAAGCTGCTTAGTCTTTAATGTATGCTTTTTCCCCACCCCCACATAATGTATTCCTGAAAATCTGCCTGGAAAGTAGACAGACATATAGAGAATAAATGCACTTGTGTGTACTAAAGAAAGTTATATATGAGATTTCAAAGGAACATCAAGCTAGATAGTGGAAAGGCTTGACTCTTGAGTGTATTCTTCCTTCTCCTTGGTCCATGAAGGATGCTTAGTGGGAAAAGTTTGGAATGGGTTGCCTAAGTCATGGACTTAAAGCTGGAAGTGGTCTTGGAAATTTTAACAGCCAGGACTCTTGGCTGCAAGTGACAGAAACCCAAGTCACTGCCTCAAGCAAAACAAGGAATTATTGGCTTGCAAAATTGGAAAGTTCAAGATTGGATATGACTATATTCAAGTTCTCAAAAATATGTCATCACAAGTCAATCTCTGTGAAGGATCTCTTTATCCCCCGTCTTTCTCTCTTTCTATCCATGTATCATTTATGTATTGTCTGTCTGTAGCTCCGTCTATAATCTGTTTTCTCTTTTTTTATCTATCATCATCATTTCTACTTTTCTCTGTTTCTTCTTTATTCTCAGGCAGAGACCTACAGTGCGATAACGATGCCGAGGATTGTATTCACGAGTTAGTTATCAATCTCAATGGCAAAGTTTGCTGTTCTTGTCACATCATTCTACCAAAAAGCTGTGCTAAAATCGTTGGTTCTGTTTGGGTTCCATGCTCATTCTTAATCAGTCGATGATGTGGCCAGGAAATGGAATAATCTGATTGGCTGGGCCTGGGTCACGTGGGCTTGGGGGTCAGTTCCACCTGAAATTCCTAGTCATGAGCGTTTCTTACCGGAAGAAATTGAAGTGACAGCTACAAAAGATCTTATTTAGTTCTGATTTCTCACCTTACTCATAAAAGAACTCAGGTCCAAACAGATTTTTTTTTTTTATTGTTTCATGAAAAGATAATAATGAGTAGAACTAGATTTTTTAAAGTGATTTTTTAATGGAAATATAACACATACAGGAATGTGCACAAATCCTAACTGTACAGCATGATGAGTTGTCATAAAGTGAATATACTCATGTAACCACCACCTAGATCAAGAAATAGAATACTACCCAGAAGGCCCTCTCTTGTGTCCCTCACCATCACTACCATCCAACCACTAGGCCTATCTGGACTTCTATCACCACAGATTAATTTTGCCCATTTGAACGTTACATATATGGTGTCATAAAGTGTATAGTTTTTGTGTCTGGTTTCATCAGCCCCACATTGTTTGTGAGATCCATCCATGTTGTGGTTCATTCTTTTTCATCACTATGGGGTATTCCATTGTATGAGTCTGCTGAAAATAATGTATCTATTTTACTATTGATGAATGTTTAGAATGATTCTGCGTTTTGTTTATTATAAACAGTACTACCATGAGCATCCTTGAACCTTCCTTTGGTGGGGGCATATATTTTGTGTTGAGTATATTCCAAATAGTAGAATTCCTTTGTCATAATGTCAAGTTAACTTACAATTTGGGTGATAATTATAAACAGTTTTCTAAAACTTGCCACTGACAATTTTAATTCCCACAGCAGTGTTTGAGAGTTCGAGATACTCCACATCTTCATCAGCACTTGGTATTGTCAGTTGTTTTAATTTTTAGCTTTTTTGGTGGTTGTGATGTAACTTATTGTGGTTTTAGTTAGCATTTTTCTGATGACTAACAGGACTGAGCACTGTTTCATGTGCTAATTGAACACTTGCCTATACTCTTTTGTGAGGTGCATCTTCAAGGTTTTGGCCCATTGGTTTTAATGGTTTGCTTTTTTTTCTTATTGATTTATGGGCATTCTTTATATTTGCTGGATAAAAGTCCTTTGTTGTATATATGTTGTAAAAGTATCTTCAACCCGTCTGAGACAGGCCTTTTTGCTCTCTTCATGTTGTCTTTGTAAAGAGGAATTCTTGGTTTTCATAGAGCCTAGTTTATCAGTATCGTTCATTATAGTAAGTGATTTTTTCACCCTGCTTAAAAATTAAGACTTCATCTCAGGGTCTTGAAGATATTCTAAGTCTTGTTCTTAAAAGATTAGTATTAAATTTTTCAAACTTAGATCTACAATCTATATGAGATTGATGTTTTTGGTAAGACGTGCAGTAGAGGTAAAGATTCGTTCTTTTTCTTCTCCTTTTTTCTGATGGGGTGTCCAAATGACACAGAACCATTTGTTAAAAAGTCCACTCCCCTCTGCCCCCACTGCAATGTAGTGTCACTTTAGTCACAAATAAGTGACTGTATCTTTGTGGGTCTATTTCTGTGCTCTCTATTCTGTTTTGCTGGCCTATATGTCTATCTTTGAGCCAATTTCACACGATTTTGGCTCTTGTAGCTTTGTAATAACTCTTGATATCTGAAAGTCTAAACCCTTCAGGCTTGTTCTTTTTCTTCATGATTGTCTTGTCTTGTCTGGGCCCTCTGTGTTTCCGTATATATTTTAGAATCGTCATCTCAATTTCTGCAAAAATAATTTATTGGAGTTTGGTTGCAATTACATCAAAACTATAGCCTAAGTTGTGGGACAGTTGGCATTTTTATTTAATTGCTCTTTTAACCTATGAATGTGGTATATCCTTCCATTTATTAAGGTGTCAGTTTATCTCAATAATGTTTTCTAGTTTTCTGGTCTTGAACATCTTTTCTTAGATGTAGTCCTTAGTATCTGATAATTTTGCAAATGGTGTGTTTTAAAATTTTTTATTTTCTAATCATCTATTACTAGTATATAGAAATACAATAGATTTTTTTTAGATATTGTCCAAATGCACTTTCATCCTTAGTCATTTGACTGTATATTCTTTTGGGTTTTATGTATGTATAAGCCAGTGCGCTGTGAATAATGGCAGTTTTATTTCTTCCTTTCTAATCCTCTTATTTCATTTTGGTGTCTTATGGAAGTTTAGCTCCGATATATTCTTGGATAACGGTAGAAATAGCATCTTTGTCTTGTTCTTTATTTCAGAGGGGAGACATTCAACATTTCACATTTAATTATGATAATTGCTCCAGGGTTTTTAGGTTGCTCTTTGTCAGATAAAGGAAATATCATTTTATCAAAATTTGCTTATAAATGATCATGAATGGGTATTGTGTCTTATCAAATGACTTTTATACGTCTGTTGGTACGATGCTTTCCTCTTTTTTTCTGTTAATATGGGGAGTTATGTTAGTTTTTCAAAAAAAATATTGAGATATATTATTATATTAATTGACAAGATATCTTTGGTAATTTTTATTTGGCATATTCACGTCCATGTTTATTAGAGAGAGTGTGCTGTAATTTTCCTTTCTTGTATAGTCATGTCAGATTTGGGTTGTTGTTTAAGGTAATGCTGGCCTCACCGAACAGGTTGGGAAATGTTGCTGCTGTTGTTTTCTCTGTTTATTCTCAGGAAGGTTTTGGGTAAGACTAGTGTTAATTGTAACTTGAATGTTGGAAGAATTCACTGGTAATGCTCTCAGGGCCTGGAGATTTCTGTGTTTGGAAATTTTTATTTGCATTTAACTTTCCTAACTGTTATAGAGTTATTCAGGTTTACCACTTCTTCTACCAATTTTCTAAATTATGTTTTTCTAGGAATTTTTCCATTAATGTGAATTTTCAAATGTGTTGGCCTAAATTTGTTCCTAATTTCTTACACTGTTTTTCAAATGTTGGTAGGATTTGTAATGATGTTGCTCCTTTCACTCTTGATATTGTGATTTATGCTGTTTCTCTTTTTTCTTGACCATCTTGCTGGGTGTTTATCAATTTTGTATGTCTTTTCAAAGAACCAACTTCTACTTCTTTGATTTTCTCTATTTTCATATTAAATTTGTCCTTACGTTTATTATTTCTTTCCTTCTCCTTTTTTGGTTTATTTGGCTCTTTTCTTAAGTTCGTGCATTAGATTAGTAGATAATTGTTTTCAGCTTTTCTTCTTTTCTAATAGATGCATTTAAGGTTATAAATTTCCCTCTAATTACAACTTTAGCTATATTCTACCAATTGTATTTCTTTTTTTTGTTTGTTTTGCTTGAGGAAGATTGTCCCTCAGCTAACATCTGTGCCAATCTTTCTCTATTTTGTATGTGGGACATGCAGCGCGGCTAATGAGCGGCATGTAGGTCTGCACGAAGGATCCAAACTCGTAAACCCTGGGCCACCGGAGTGGAGTGCGTGAACTAAACCACCATGCCACTGGGCTGGCCCCTACCGATTGTATTTTTATTAATATTCAGAAGAAAATATTTTCTAACTTCCATGTTAATATGTTCTTCCACTCATGGTTATTAACAATTATATTGCTTAGCTTCTGAACATTTTTGATTTCCTAGTTTTTCTTTCATTATTGATTTGTTGCAGAATTGTAAGGTAGTTGAATGATGTACTCGGAATGATATTTGCTGGAACTTACTTTATGATCCAGAATATGATAAATTTTAATAAACATCCAGATACCCTTGAAAACTTTGTGTGTTATGTCATTGCTAAGTGTAGCATTCTATATATTTCAACTAGGTAAATACTGCTAATCATGTTAAGCTTAAAAAAAATTCTTTCTGGTATTTTGCTCTGCTTTTTGTACCAGTTGCTGAGAGTTACTGGGAGAGTTTGTTAAAGTTTTCTTTTATGTGTGTGCAATTGCTTATTTTTTTTTTTAGTTATATCCTTTTTTGCTTTATATATTTGATGTTATGCTATTAGTTGCAGACAAATTTAGAATGTTTATATTTTTCGGGAAGATTGACCATTTTAGTAGCATAAAAGGTTCTTTATCTTTAGCTACGTGCCTTGCCTGAAAGTCTGCCTTGCCTTGTATCAGTATAGCTGCATCAGCTTTCTCTGATTTAGAGTATGCAGCACGTAACTTTTTCCAGCCCTTTCCTGTCAACCTTTATTTGTTCTATTAAAGGCATGTCACTTATAAGATCAGTATATCATTTTTCATTTTAATTCAGTCTGTTACTTTAAGTTGATGCGATTAGACTATTTATATTTAATTTAATTGCTAATATGTTGCAATTTTATATAACTATTTATTTTTTATCTTCCTACTGTTTTGTATTCCTCCCTCCCTCCCCGTTTGCTTTCTTTTTGGTTCGTTCAACATATTTTAAAATATTCTATTTCCCCCCTCTATTAGTTGGTACATGACCGTTTAGGAGTTCCGTAGGGCTTAAAGCATAAGTCTTTGAACTGTTACAGCCTCATAGTGACCTGTTCACAACTAATGCTAGGAATAAAGAACATTGTAACTTCTACCCTTTCTAGCCTTTTGTGTTATCGTTATCATGCATTTTAATTCTACAAATATTTTATACACCATAAAATATTATACTTTTTTGTACAATGTTGCATTAAATTCATTCTCATATTTAAACGTTATTTATTCCTTTCTGCTTCTCCTGTTTCTGTTGGGATCATTTTCCTCCTTCCTGAGTAATTCCTTGGCACAGGTCTGCTGGCAATTAATTCTCTTAAGTTTTGTCTCTTTGGTGGAAATGGTTTTATTTCGCCTTCACAAGTGAAGAATGTTTTCTCTGACTGGAGAATTTTAGGTTGGTGGTTATTTTCTTTCTCTGCTTTAAAGACGCCATTGCATTGTGTCCTAGCTTCTACTTGTTTTATTGAAAAATCAGCTGCTAGTCTAATTTTTGCTCCTTTGAATATATGTATCTTTTCCCCCTTTGGATGCTTTGAAAATTTTCTGTTTCTTTCATTTTCAATAGTTTCTATATGAGTGAGTTAGGTGTAATTTTCTTCGTATGTATCCATCCTGGGAGTTGTATCACACACCTTGATGTCATTCACTAGATTTAGAAAATTCTGAGCTGTTATCTATTCAGATATTGATCCGATCCCATTCTCCCTAGTTTTCTCTTGTAGGACTCAGAATTCCAATATTATAAACCTTTTCCCAGGGTTTCATACATCTTGTTCATGCTGTTCTCTGAACTTTTGGGATTTTTTAACTTTTTGTGTTTCAGTCTGGGTATTTCCATCTGTCCATCCGTCTTCCTGCTCTCTTCATCTTTGTCCAGTCTGCTGGACTGGATAACCTATCTACTGAGTTCTTAATTTCAGTTATTGTGGTGTTCAGTTCTAGACTTTCAATTTTATTCTTTTTTATACATTTCAGTTATTTGGTCAAATTCTTGAACGTCTCATCTCTTTTATTGAGCATTTTAATCAAAGTTTAAAATTTGAGTCTCATAACCCTAGTAACTGAGTCACTTGTGGGTCTCTTATTTACTGTTTCTTTCTTTTCCCGTTGATAACTACTTTTTGATTTTCCTGGCAATTTTGATTGGATGTTGGACATTATGGACGTCAACTTGTGGAGGCTCTGGCCGGTGCTCTTGCTTTCCGGTGAGAATTCACCCTTTTCTATGGCAGGCAGCAGGGGACCGATCATCTCACACCATCATGGATAGAGCTGACTTGAGGTTGTATTGCATTCTTTGTAAGGCTCAGTCTCCCTTTTGTCCGCCTTCATTCCTAGCCTCTCACCGTCTAGGTGTGCCAACTTAGAGCCCATGGCATTTCCTAGAAGGCTTCCCCTTGGCGGGTCTTCAGATCTAACTAAGTGTTGTCCCTCCAGCACCGTGAGACTGTCAAAACTCTTCGTGTTTTTGAATCCATTTTGTTTGGCTTCTTAGCCTCTGGCCTGTGAGACTTCATAGATAAATGCCTCAAGAGGAAAACTGATGCAGAGTAAGTCTCACTTCTCTGTTCTTTCCTTCTGTCTCTGATCTTTCCTCCTAAAGTTCTGGCTAAGCTGGCAGCCCTGAACCCCCATTTATATTACCCTCAGCCCCATGCAATGGCCTATATCTCTGCTGGTTTGTGTCCCTTGTATGGACTGCCCCTGTCTCTCCTTTCAGCTTCTTGACCTGTGCCAATAATTGACAAATGTCCTGTGGAAAATATCAGCATGCAGAAAATTGGGCTCACCTCAGTGAGCTTTCCTTTCTAGGGTCTGGATTTTAAATTCTGGCTGCCACGGAAACTCTCTGATGCTTTCAAACAGATGAATTTTGCCGTGCTGTTGGCTTTTATCATTGCTCTTGGTGGGAGTGTTGGTCTGCTACAAGCTACTCCACTTAAGAAGAATCTAGAGGCTCAGAGTTTGATATTCTACTCAGATTTCCTGCCTGGGGCCTAATAGTGCTTGTCAATATCTGTTCGTTGTTGCCATTGAGCAACCATTTATGGCCTTGCCAAGATGAATGATTATCAAGGACACTTTTTTAGCATTTGGAGTTTATGGTTATTGTTCCCATCTATTAACACCTTCTGTAATCATTGCACCCTATAAGATGGGAATCACGATCCTCGTTCTGTAAATGAGGGAACAGATCTTTCAGGGGTGATGAAGCGGATCGCTCAAGATCACACAGGAAAAACTGCCATTGTTTGGACTCAAACAGAAACCATTAGACAATAAGTTTTTCTACTTCATCCATGTTACTTTTCCTGAAAGAAGTTTCTAGATATGGAAGAATTTCCAAGTATTTTAATTTATTTATCCTTTTATTTATTTATTTATTTACTTATTTATCCTTAATCACAAGTAATATGACAGGTAGGTACTTGGACTCTTATGGTCAGAGACCTGCATTCACATTCAAAATCTTCCATTGAATGCTGATAAGACCCTTTTTAAGTTACCTTTTTAATCTTCTATTTTCTCACCTTAAAAGTACGGATAATAAATTGTACCTTGTTCTCAGGTATGTTAAGAATGGCAAAAGAATGAATGCGCGTGAAGAGCTTAGAACACCTCATGCCGTCCAGCAGGAGTTCATGTTAGCCCTCATATTTAATTATAACATTCTTGTTGTGCTGTTGCTATTGTTGTGTCTGACGCCTCTTGACCATTGCCAGCACTCCCTGTATTTCCATTTCCTTCCAAGGCTTCCCGTGTAATATTCAAGTGATGAGTTTGCAGAGATCCAAAAGCACTGCTCATAAACCATTCAGACAGCAGATGCTTACATTTTATTGCCAGGGACATCTCTGCTTTGTCTTCAGTCGGTAGAACCGTGAGTAACAGTCGGAATCCTGGGTTCTTGGAAAACAATGTTACTCGAACTGTAAGTTTCTTTACCCAAGCAAGCCTTGAGAAATCAAGAGCCTTTGAGGATATTGACTGGAGCAAGGGATTTCCTGTTGTGTCATCTTTTGGCTGCTGTCTGAAGGCGCACTTCATTCTCTGCTGGTGAAGCTGTCCATTGCTTCTCATATCCTGTCATCATAGAAGTGGCAGAGGCTGTGTGACATCCCGGAAGAAAGGAGTGTTTTGACATAAGTATGCGGTGAGCTTGGGGTGGAAGGAGGGGGCAAAGAAGTCAGCCTGCTACTCCACTCCACAGAGGGGCAATTCCGAGAAGGAAGATGCACCCAGGCTGGCTTTTCTCTCTCTGGGAATGCAGAGAGCGGTCACAGAGCTGCTAGGAGGCCGTGATTCATAGTGTTGAGTGGGCCTCCGAGTGTGAAAGCCAGGATACAGGCATGTATCAGTGAGTATACTAAGATGTGTTGCGGGAACACTTAACCCCAAAGTCTCTGGCTTACAACCACAAAGGTCTATTTCTCACATTTCATGTCCGTTTTGGGTCAGCTGTAATTATGCTACACAACTGATTTTCTCTGGGATCCAGGCTAATAGAGCTGCATTAACGTATCTGGTACATGAATGGTTTTATGGCAGAGAGAAAGGAGAACATAGCCGAATACCATAAACATACAGTGACTCTTAAAGCTTTTGATTAGAAATGTTTGCTTGAAACTTTCATGTTTCTTTCATTGGCCAAAAGAAGTCACAAGGACAATCTTGATGTCCTTGTGGGTGGAGAAAAATAATCCTTCTCTAGGGAGAGGCAGTGAACATTTGGAACAATACTGTAATCTACCACAAGGATGAGTTCATCCATAAAGAAAGGGGTTGGATGCCCAAGGATGGGTTGTTGAAGCAATCTGAATATCCAGCGCCAGCGGCTGGGAAGTGCTGAGCTATAGAAGGCTTTACAGCACCCTAGCCTTTCAGACGTTTGTCTCCCGTCCTCTCTTGGAGCCTGCAATCCCGTTATGAGATATTCTGACCCGGAGACCTTTCCTCATCAGGAATGCCCACCTGCCTGCTCTGGCAGCACTTCCCTGGACGTTGAGCATAGCACAGATATTACATGTGTGATCCCTCTAAGGAGCAAATAAAGGCTTTCTTGAAGATCCCAGGTATGCAGTCTCTTTGGTGGTGTGTCTGAAGCAAGAAGGTCCTGTGCAATTTGAGTACCCCAAGTGTTGGGGTCTCTTCAGTGAGGAAAAGCCACATTTGCATGTTTGTGGAGCAGACTGGAACTGTAAGCTACAATTTCCCTGAGCCCTCCTTTTCCTTTGGTCGCTGCCGTCTTGAAGTGGAATGATGGGTGTTGTGAGTGGTTTCCATGCCACCTGCACTCAAATTCTCATTGTTACCTTCAAGTGCCATTTCTTTTCAAAGCTCCATGCCTTTCAAACATTCTCTACTGGCTGGATTTTGTAGGGCTTGCCCTCACAGTGAGCTCTTACTCATTCTTTTTTGTTAATAGACGAAAAATATGTCCCCAATGAAATATTTATCATTTATATAGCACAAGTCATAGATCTTTAGAGACAAAAGATAAGCCAATGGAAAACAAAATTTGTTACCTTTAATTTCATGACCCAGAGATAGCTATTGTTTGTGTTTTAGTGTCTAACTTTGCCGACCTTTCTCTATGAACCATCACCAGCAATTTGAATGATATCATGTGCATGGTGATTAGCAGTGTGGAGGCTGGAGACAGCCTGGGATCCATCATAAGCTGGCCCCACTGCTCATAACTTGATGGTCTTGGGCGAGTTATTGAAATTCTCCAAATGTGTTTCCTCATCTGTAAAATGGTAATTTTACTTTTCATATGATTGTTAGGATCCTGTGAACTATTTCTTAAAATGTTCCTAGAATGCTGCCTAACACACATACTAAGTGCTTGATGTTGATAGCTATATTTTTCTTGATAATCTATTAATATATTTCTATATCAGTAAATCTACATTCATACCATCCTTTTTAATGAAATGATTATATTACAATAGCAGTGTATATAACATAATTCTTTGAATCAGTTTTCTATTGTAGAATATTTAAGATGCTTTTTTCGTTTTTAACTATTATCGGAAAAAAACTATGTCCTCAAATATTTATCTGGGAGAAATCCCTAGAATTTGGATTACTGAGACAAATAAATGGCCAGTTTTAGACCTTTTGCTATAAATTTCCAGTGCTCTCTCTATAATATTTGCCGGAAGTCTCTGAGTCTGCTACACTTGACTCCATTCAATTCTATTATTTTTCTTAATGCTGTTTATTTGATAAGTGGAAAAAGTTGTCAAATTTTAATACAAATGTCTTTTAATTCTAGTCAAATTGAATGTTTAAAACATACCTTTGTTAGGGCTTTTTTTGCCTTTTTATGGAGGTGGCATCACCCCCTTAAATCTTTTGTCCATTTTTCTATTGGCCCGTCACTTTCTCTCCCTCCCTTTTTCCCTCCTTCCTTCCACTCCTCTCCCTCTTTCTCTTTCCCTCTTTCTCTCTCTGATGGAAATAACTTTCCTTTTCTAATTTCAAGTGCAGTACATGTCAGCTGGAATATAGATATATATCAAAGAGAAAATGAAATTTCCCATGAAACTATACCCTGAGACAACTTTATTTGCAGTGTCGTGTCTATCTTCCAAGATTTATCAGTGGTTCTCAGACTTCAGTGTGCATTAGAATGTCTTAGAGGGCTTGTTAAAACACAGATTTCTGAGTCCCATACCTAAAGTTTATGATTCAGTAGGTTTGGTCTGAGGCCTGGGAATTTGCCTTTCAGACAACTTCCCCGGTAATGCTGATGCTGCCGGTCTGGGGACCACAGATTGAGAACCATGCTTATATATGCACACGGACAAGATATACATACTGCTCGGTGACTTGCTGTCTTTTGCAAAATTTATCGCAGACATTATTCACGTGGTTCTGACCCACACTGGTATGCAGCAGAGTGTGTATTATTCCACTGTGTGGATGTACCTTATTTATTTGATATCAAAGGCATTTAAATTGTTGCAGCTTTTTTGTTATTACGATAACAGTACATCCTGTTTGTCTGAGTAGTGTATTTCTGCAGGCTTTTCTGTAAGACAATTTCCTAGAAGCCGAATTGTTGGTAAATGGGCATGCACATATAAAATTTGACACATTTCATTGCTCTCCAGAAAGATCCTACTAAAATTTACTTCTGCTTACCGGTGTAAGAGTCTCAGTTTCCTTACACTCTGGTCAAAGACAGAGTGTGATCTGACTTTGCCAGTCGGAGGAGAGGCAGATTGTATTTCACTCCTTGTAATACAGTTTCTTTTGTTATTTGTGATGTTACGCATTTTAAATATTGACCATTAACATTTCTCGTTAGGACATCATCTTTGCCCATTTTTCATTCTTATTGTTTCATAGAGGCTAGTTATTTAATGATAAATATTCAGCCTTTATAATACAGGTTGCAAATATTTTCCAATTTATCAAATACTTTTATTTACCTTTTTTGATGTGGAGGAAAAATTAATTCACCTTATATTTTATGTAAGATGTATTATATATTTTCTTTCATGTTACTTTCCTTCTTGATTTTATGTTTAGAAAGCCTTTTCCAATCTGATATCATTTGTTTATTCATTTATTCAACAATTATTTTTGCTTACTACTATGTACTAGAAGCTTTCCAAGGCACTGGGTATAAACAGCTAAAAATCCTGTCCTCATGAATCTTGCATTTTGGTATGAAGAGACAGACAGTAAGCAAAATAATAAAGAATTGATATAGGGGCCGGCCCTGTGGCTGAGTGGTTAAATTCATGCACTCCCCTTTGGTGACCGGGGGTTTGCAGTTCAGATGCTGGGCATGGACCTACACACGTCTCATCAAGCCATGCTGTGGCAGCATCCCACGTAGAAGAACTAGAATGACTTGCAACTACGATATACAACTATGTACTGGGACTTTGGGGAGAAAAAAAAAAAAGAAGATTGGCAACAGATGTTAGCTCAGGGCCAATCTTCCTCACCAAAAAAAAAAAAAGAATTGATATAGTATTTTAGAAGCTGATGATGCTATGGAGAAAAAAGCAGGGGAGGATGATATGAATATTTGCTTAGATTTTCTTCAGTTTGTTTTTATAATTTCATTTTT
The DNA here is from genome assembly GCF_041296265.1 of Equus caballus. Taxonomy (NCBI): domain Eukaryota; kingdom Metazoa; phylum Chordata; class Mammalia; order Perissodactyla; family Equidae; genus Equus; species Equus caballus. The sequence goes on from NW_027222395.1 coordinate 283,465, forward strand.
CAATTTTTAATTTTACATTCATTTACAAATTATTTTGGGGTAAGGCCTGAGGTGTGGTTTAAACCTGTCTTTTATCTAAATTTATTTATTGAATATATTGTTCTTTCTCTATCTGAAATATCAACTTTAGGGTCCACTCAGTACTTACAGATTTGGGTCTATTTTCTTTCCTTTTTATTCTGTTTCATTGACCCACCTCTGTTATGGTCTCAGGAAGAAGTTTTTTTTTGTTCCTTTATGTATATTGTATTCTCTAATATTGCAACTTCTCCCTTCTTTTCACTCTTTTTCAGTCCTCTTTGGGCTATTCTGATCTGCTTATACTTGCTGATGAATTTTACAATCATATTGTCAAGTTTCAAATAAAATCACTTTGGGATTGTAGTTAATAATGTTAAATTTGTAGATTAATTTTAACGTCTTAAAATTGATACAGTATCGTCCCTCTAAGAACTTCACTTGTATAACAGTGCATTCTGTTATCTTTATATTCTCCATCAAAGGATTAATATTTTTCATTTGGGTGGTGTGCGTTTCTCTGTAAAGCTATTTCAAGATGTTTTATATTTTTGTTGTTATTGTGAAAATTGCATACTATGCTTTTTAACTGGATATTAGTGCCATGTAAGGAAGCTAGTGGGTTTTAAATTATATGTGAAATAATTTAATATGTAATATTAATTACATATGTATTCCACACACACACACACACACACACACACACACACAGATATGGCCTGGACTGCCTACTGAACAATTTTAATAAAGTTGCAGTGGAATCTCTTGGACTTCTAAGTAGTATTGTGTGATCCACGAATAATGGATAGATGCCTCTGCCTTTCCAATTTTTATACAGTATTGCTGCATCTTCTATTTTCTCATTGCCAACCATTTCCAGAATGCTGCTAAGTAAAAGCTGAGACAATTTCCATTTCTTGTTCTTGGCTTTAATGAGAATCCCTCCATTGTCTCATCGGTAAATATGATGGAGCCCACATTTCTCGAACACTTAACATTTTCCAGGGCGTGCCTTGTGCTAGGCGCTGGAGGTCAGGAGCGTTTTATGTGTAGATGTTCTCAGCACTCACTTCTTGTCCTTTTATGACATGCCCTCCCTACAAGCAAGGTTTTTAAAAAATTTGTTAATTCACTCCTTATTTTACTAAGTGTTCTTACAGACTTTTTTTTTCCATGAAAGGTAAGTGAGGACTTCATTTCCTTGGTCCTTTTCTGTCAGAGAATTTCTTTTTTGAGGCTTTCACAAAGGGTTTCCAACCTGCCTGAAGAGACAGTGCCTGGTTCCAGCTGTTTTTCATCAGAACTGCATACTTTGTTTCATTGTCTCTGGCATCTAATGCTGCGATGGAGGAGATTGCCAACAATTTAATTTCTGTTTCTTTGCGTTTGACCTGGAACCCCGCCCCTCGGGTGGAACTAAAGTATCAAGATGTATCTAAATGTTGCTGTATTTTTTCACTTTTTTTCTGTGGTAATAAATGAGCCCTTCCATTTTGTCTCTTTTAGTATGTTTTCAGTTTCTCTTTCTCTCTCTCTCCCCGTCTCTTCCTCCTCTCTCTTTCTCCCTCCCTCCTCCTCTCTCTCACCCTCCCTTCCCTCTCTCTTTCGTTGTCTTCTTCTCTCTCTCTGTCCCCCTCCGTCTCCCTCTTTCACCCTCTTTCTGTCCTCCAGAGAGGCTCACTAGCCTCTGGGTGTGAATATGTTTGAAGTGAGGTAATCCTGGGGCTGGCTCGGTGGCATAGTGATTAAGTTTGTGTGTTCTGCTTCAGAGGCCTGGGGTTCACCGGTTTGGATCCTGGGTGCAGACCTACACACCACTCATCAAGCCATGCTGTGGCGGTGCCCACATCGGGGAACTAGAAGGACTTACAAGTAGGATATACCACTGGAGCTTTGGGGAGGAAGAAAAAGAGGAAGATTGGCAACAGATGTTAGTTCAGGGCCAATCTTCCTCACCAAAAAGCATACCTTAAAAAAAAATTGGAAAAAAAGTGATAATCCTAGTTGTGGTCATTTAGTTTATATTTCATTCGTTGTATGTTTTCAGGGTTTCCAGTTTGTATTGTCCATCACCATCATCAACATAGCTAGAGGAGCCATTATAAAAGTAGTTTCTAATTAGCTTTATCTTTTTTTTCTTTTTTTTTTACATTCAGAAAGAGCTTCTTCAATTTGTTTTGCTCAACAAGGTGTTGAAATTTCCTATATTGTCAGTTCAGCTCTTTACCACCTTTTGTGTTTTAATTCTGTAAATCATTCTTTCTTTCCTTGAATTAATTCCTTAACTTGGTCAGCTTCCTCTTTTTTTCCCTCAGTAAATTGCCTTATTATTTCCTCTTACTTTACAGGGTCTGTGTTTCTGTGATTTCCTTGAGAGTGAAAAGCAGATGGTATCTAAAATTTCCCCGAGCAGTTTTTCTTGAAATACGATCCTCCGCTCTTGTCTGTTGGGTTCTGTTTAAATCCTCCTTCACGGTTACACATCTTTTTCACAAGCCTCTTGTGGTGGTGGAGGTGGTGTTTGTTCTTTTTAAATTTGTCGTTGAATGTGGACAGCCATATTCCAGCTTATTGTTTGCCCCAAAATTGCACAGCATTTTTCGAGGATGTTGCTGTGTTTACCCATGTGCCATTGGGATCCTTATCTGCGATCTAGTAAGATTGTTGTACGATGAAGTGAGATAATGTGTTTCAGGAGCTGAATCCATTGGCTAATGCTTGTTACTATTATTGTTATTACAATATTTTCTCAAGTTGGAGAGGAGGATGACCAAGGTTGGTCTCAAAAGGTCAAGGAGACCACAGCCTTGGGTGGGATGTGAAGGAGCTTTGGAGACCAAGGCAGTCCTGTCAGCAACTTCTCCACGCTTGCTAAAACTCCATGCCCGTGTCTGTTTGGTTGCTTGGTGGCAAAGTGGTGTGACTGAATCAGGCTCCCTTCTTGATGCTACTGGCTACTCATCAGGGCTGCGCTCTCCCTCAGCTTCCTATCTTTTGCGTCTCTAAGAGAGTCCTTATGGGATGCTGTTTGATTTCCCTCAGATTACATCTTGCTGTCAATACTCTCCAGAAAGGAAGTTGTCTGGTAATTCATTTCAGTGTCCTTACATCTGCAGCGTACGTCACCTATGTTTGTCAAAGTATTGACAAGTAGATGGCACCCTTCTGTAGATTCAGTGCTAGGGTGAAGTGCCCGTTTCATTTGTTCTCTGCTTGGTTCCTCTGTGTGTGAGTGCATGTGTGCATGTGTGTGTGTGTGTGTGTCCCCACATCAGAGATAGAACATTAGTCCAATTCTCACACCTCCATTTTCCCACAAGTCTTCTACTCATATAGTGCCAGCTCAGTTGTCAGTGTTCAATCCACTGAATCTCCGTGTCAATGGCACACACATGTACTGTGAGAGTTATCACAATCAGCTTTAATTATTCCTTTAAATTATTGTTCCCGGGGCTGGCCCCGTGGCCGAGTGGTTAAGTTCGTGCGCTCCACTGCGGTGGTCCAGGGTTTTGCTGGTTCAGATCCTGGCCGTGGACATGGCACCGCTCATCAAGCCATGCTGAGGCGGCATCCCACGTGCCACAACTAGAGGGACCTGCAACTAAGATATACAGCTATGTACTGGGGGGGATTTGGGGAGATAAAGCAGAAAAAAAAAATTGCTCTCTTCAGTAGACCATGAGCTTTCATAGAGACTGCCCTTACTCATTTTTTTAAAGTTGAACTTTTTATTTTGAAATAATGTAAGTTCACAGACAATAGTAAGAAATAATACAGAGAGGGTCCACCTGTCCCTTATGCCGTTTGCCCGATGGTAGCATGGTAATACCTCACAGAACTACAGTACAGATCCCAACTAGGATATTGACATTGATGAAATCCACTGACCTTTTTCAGTTTTCCCCACTTTTACTTGTACTCATTTGTGTGCATGAATGTGTCTGTAGGTTGTGCGTGTTGTGTGCACATGCGTATTTACTTCTGTGCAATTTTATCACATGCATAGGTGTGTGAGTCCTCTACCACAGGCAGGATACAGAAGCATTTCCATCACCACAAGGATTCCTCATGTGACCTTTTATAGCCACACCCGTATTCCTCCCAACATTAACCCCCACAATCCCTAGATCCTGGGAACTACTAATCTGCTCTCCATTTTTATAATTCTGTCATTTCGAGAATGTTATATAAATGGAATCATGCTGTATGCTACCTTTTGAGGTTGGCTTTTTGCACTCAAGGTAATTCCCTGGACATTCATCCAAGTTGTTACGTGTGTCAGTAGTTTATTCCTTTTTGTTGCTGAGCAGTATTCCATGGTATGACTGTAGCCCAACTTAACTGTTCATCTGTCGAAAGACTTCTGAGCTGTTTCTAGTTTTGCTTATTAGGAAAAAAGCTGCTACGAACATTAGTATGCAGGTTTTTGTGTGAACGTAAGTTTCCATTTCGCCAGGCTAAATGCCCAAGAGTGCAGTTGCTAGATCATATGACAGTTTCACGTTTAGTTTTATAAGAAACTGTCAAACTGTTTTCCAGAGTGGTGGTACCATTTTACATTCCCACCAGTGATGTGTGAGTGATTCAGGTTCTCTGCATCCTCACCAGCGTTGGAGTTGTCACTGTTTTTAATTTTAGCCTTTCAGCCAGGTATATGGTGATACCTCATTGTGGCTTTAATTGGCATTTCCCTAATGGCTAATGATGTCGATTATCTTTTCATGTGTTCATTTGCTATTTGTATATCTTCTTCAGTGAAATATCTGTTCATGTCTTGTTTATATTGTCCAGTTGGATTGTTTGATTTTTAACATTGGGTTTTGAGAGTTCCTTATTTACTCCAGATATTAGTCCTTTGTGGGCTATGTGATCTGCACATATTTTATTCCAGTTTGTAGCTTGTGTTTTTATCTTCTTACTAGGACCTTTTGCAGAGCAAAAGTTTTTAATTTTAATGAGGTAAAGTTTATCAAAATTTCCTTGTATGAATCTTGCTATTGGTGTCAAGTCTAAGGAATTCTTTGTCTAGCCAGGATCTCAAAGATTTTCTCTTGTTTTTATTCTAAAAATGTTATAATTTTACATTTAAGCTCCTAACTTGTTTTGTTATCTTTCCTATAAGGTTTGAGGTTTTGTTCTATGTTCATTTTTCTTCCTGTGCAAATTGTCCAATTGCATCATTTGTTGAAAAGGCTGCCTTTCCTGCATTGAATTGCTTTTGCACTTTTGTCTGAAATCACTTGGGCATATTTGTGTGGATCTATTTTTGAGTTCTCCATTCTGTTCCATTGATCTGTGTGTCTTTTCCTCCATCAGAGCCACACTGTCTTGATTACTGTAGCTATACAGTAAGCCTTAAAGTGAGCGATTCCTCTCACTTTGTTTTTCTTTTTCAAGATTATTTTAAATATTCTAGGGCCTGTACCTTGCTGTATAAATTTTGGAATACATTTGTCTATTTCTACAAAAACCTTGTGTGGATTTTGATAGGAATTCGTTAAATCTATAGATCAACTTCGGGAAATTTGACATCTTTACTATGTTGAGTCTTTCAATTCCTGAACATGATATGTCTCTCCATTTATTTAGATCTTCTTTGATTACTTTTATTTGCATTTCGTAATTTTCAGCATACAAATATTGTACTTGTCTTGTTAAATTTACAACTTTTATTTGCAGCGGTTGTAAATGATACTGTGTTTTTAATTTTCATTTATACATATTCATTGTTAGTATGAACGTGCTGTTGGTTTTTGTGTGTTGATCTTGTATCCTGTCACCTTGATGAGCACACTTATTCCTTCTAGAAGGTTTGGAGGAATAGATTCCTTGGGATTTTTGTCAACAACCATGTTATTTGCAAATGGGGTAGTTTCACTTCTCCTTTCCAGGCTGTGTAGTTTTATTATGGTTTTCTTTGCCTTAATGCAGTGGCTAAAACTTCCAGTATTATGTTGAATAAGAATGTTGAGAGTGGACCTCCTTGCCTTGTTTCTGATATTAGTGAGAAAATGTATAGTCTTTCACCATCAAGTATGATGATCTTTATCAAGCTGATTTAGTTCCCCTCTATTCCTAACTTGCTGAGAGTTTTTATCATGAATGGTGTTGGATTTTGTCAAATGGTTTTGCTGCATCGGTTTTTTCTTCTTTAGCCTTTCGATACGGTGAATTACATTGATTGATTTTTGAGTTGGCCTTGCACACCTGAAATAAATCCCAGTTGGTCATGGTATGTAATTCTTTTCATACATTGTTGAATTTGCTAATATTTTCTTAAGGATTTTGCATCACAGTTCATGACAGATATTGATCTGTATTTTCCTTCTTTATATTGTCTTTGTGCTTTTTTTTAAACAGGATCATACAGGCCTCATAAAATTATTTGAGAAGGGGTTCCTCCTCTTTTATTTTGGAGAAGAGATTGTATGTAGTTGGTGTTTATTCTTCTTTAAAACGTTTGGTAAAATTCTGTAGCAAAACCATCTGTGTCCAGAGATTTTCTCTTTTGGGAGTGTTACAATCAGGAATTCAACTTCTTTAATAGTTATAGGGGTGTTCAAACTTTCTGTTTCATCTTCCTTGAGTTTTGATAGTGTGTGATTTTTGAGAAATTGTCCATTTCTTCTAAGTTGTTGAATTTATGAGCATAAAGTTGTTCATGGTAATTTCTTGTTATATTTTTTCGTTTTTTCTTTTCTTTTTTTTGTTTTTTTGAGAAAGATCAGCCCTGAGCTAACATCTGCCTGCAGTCCTCCTCTTTTTGCTGAGGAAGACTGGCCCTGAGCTAACATCCATGCCCAGCTTCCTCTATTTTATATGTGGGATGCCTGCCACAGCATGGCTTGACAAGTGGTGCGTAGGTCTGCACCTGGGATCCGAACCGGTTAACCCCGGCCACCAAAGTGGAACGTGTGAACCTAACGCTGTGCCACCAGACTGGCCCCTCTTGTTATCTTTTTAATAGCTCCAAGATCTGTAGTGATATCTCCTATTTCATTTCCGATATTGATGACTTGTGTCCTCTCTATTTTATTTTTGTCAGTTTTTCTTGAGTTTTAGCTATTTTACTGATTTTTTTCAAACAACCAGTTTTTTCTTTCATTGATTTCTCTATTGTTTTCCTATTTTCAATTTCATTGATTTCTGCCTTTATTATTGCTTACCTATGCTTTCTTTGGGTTTATTTTGTTCTTTTTCTAGTTTCTTGAGGTAGGAATTTAGCTTATTAGTTTGAGATCTTTCTTCTTTTCTAAAGTTATCATTTAATGCTATAAATTTCCCTGTTTGTACTGCTTTAGCTGCATTACACGTATCTTGATATGTTTTATTTTCATTTTCATTTAGTTCTGTATATTTTTCTTTCTTTTGAGACTTCCTCTTGGACCCATAAATTATTCAGAACTGTGTTATTCAATTTCCAAATGTTTAGAGGTTTTTCCTGTTGTCTGTTAATGCTTTTTAGTTTGGTGTCATTGTGATCAGAGAAAATAGTTTGTTTGATTCCAGTTCTTTTAAGTTTATTGAGATTTATTTTATGTCCCAGGGTATTAGCTATCTTGGTGGATATTCTATGGTGCTTGAAAAAAATGTATATTCTGCTGTTGTAGGGTGGAATTTTATGTATATGTCATCTGAATCCTATTGGCTGATTGTATTTAGACCTTCTGTATCTTTTCTGATTTCCTGTAGTGGTTCTATCATTTTCTGAGAATGAAGTGTAAATGTTCCCAATTCTATCTGCAGATTTGTCTATTTCTCCTTTTATCACTATCAGTTTTTGCTTAATGTTTTTCAGGCTCTGTTTGATAAGAAACACATTTAGAATCATTCTCTTACTCATTTTTATATTTCTAATACAGGGCCCAGCATATAATATGTGCTTTCAATAAATATTCCCTGAATTACTTAGCAAGTTAAAATTAAATAAGTACGTAGGTGAAAGATAGAAAATATTTCATTTTCTCAAGCTGCAATTCCCCCCCCCGGTTGTATAAATTATGCATCATATAGTGTTCAATTAAATCTTATTATTTCCTCATTTATGTTTATTAGTGTTGATTCAAAAATTAAGTTTGAGAAGGAGCAAACTTAGCAGAAAAAGCACAGACTTTCAAGTGAGATGGATTTGATTTTAGATATGAGCTGTGTGGCCAAACAGAAAATTTATCCTTTTTACTTTTCAGCTTTTTTGTCGGAAAGTGAAAATCATGACAGTCTATCCATTAGGAAACTTTTGGTGACAGAACTTCTGGCTTAAATAACAATAAAAAATTGGTTTATTTAACAGAAAATTTTGGCAGTAACTCATCCTAGGTGTGGCTTTATCCAGTCCCGAGCTTCATTTTGTCATCAGGGAATCTAGCTGTATTTCTTGATGATTCTCTAAATTTGGTCTTCCCTTAGTGCCAGTTTTATCCTCCTAGTGGCTTCCCTCATAGTGGCCAAAATGACTTTCACTGTTCCAGACCTCACAGCTTCTCACCTTCCCACCACAGCTTGGCTTGGAAAGGGTGAGCATCTCTTTGGGCCGTGCCTGCAGGGGCTTGTTCCCCAGAAGTGCCACAGACGTTTTCTTGCTTCTCATTGGCTTTCGCTGGATCACATGTGCATCCCTGAACCAATCACCATAACTAGTAAGACAGAGCTAAGTGTGATGTCAGTCCCAGTCATACCACTTGCCTGAGAATAAGGGTCTTTGTGGGAAATGGAATGCAGGGGAGTCAGACAACACATATCTGTTGTAGTTGCCAATATTTCAAGATTGTTATGAGGATTAGAAATAATATGCAGAGGGTACCCTTTGTAGAGCCTGGAATGGTTAGTTACATGTCCAGTAACTCTTGATATCGTAATGATGATGATGATTTGTAGAGTTTAAGTAGATGTCTCCAGAAGGTTCTTAGAATATTGTAGGGATGCCTGCAAGATAATTTGAGTTTTGAAAGTGGTTTTCTTGTGTATGTGAGGAAGATTGACCCTGAACTAACATTTGTTGCCAATCTTCCTCTTCTTTGTTTGAGGAAGACTGTCATTGAACCAACATCTGCGCCAATCTTCCTCCACTTTATGTGGGATGCTGCCACAGTGTGGCTTGACAAGCAGTGCTGGGTCCATGCCAGGATCCGAACCTGTGAACCCCAGGCTGCTGAAGTGTGGTGCACAAACCTAACCACTATGCTACCCCGCTGGCCTCTGAAAGTGTTTTTATCAAAAATGACACTTAACTTCTGAGGTCCAGGGAGATCTAATGACAATGGACTCTTAGCTGATCTTTCTATCTGTGGTCTAGCGTCCTTCAGACCATTCTGCATGTCGCCTCCAGGCTGAAATTCCTAACCTATAAATCTGATCAAATCACTACCCCAGTCGCAAGCTTCGGATGTCTCTCATTGTCTACAGCAGTGCCTTTCAGACTTTATTTGCATATGAGTCACACAGAGTATTGTTAAAACTCAGATTTTGATCTGGTCATTTCTAACAAGTTCCCGAGTATTGCTGCTCTGGGGGTGCACTTGGAGAAGATAGGCCTATAGAATAAAGAACAAACACTCTTATGTGGCCAAGACCTCAATAATCTGACCTCACCTACATCCATAGCCTCTTCTCCCATCATGCCCCAGCCTGCCCCACGCATTGCAGCCTTGCCTAAATGCTACAGGCATTTGCATCCCATTGACCTTTCACAAGGCCGTCTTTCTGTTTGAAAACTGTGTCCCCTCTGCCATCTTCCTTTCCAAGTCTTACTATTGCCGAATAATCTCCTAGTCTTTTGTTGGAAAGTTTATTTGACATGCCTTCCCGTGATCAGTTAAGAGCTCTTCCTATACAGTCTCATAGCACTGGATTCTTTTTGTCTCTGCCTTCCTATACAAATACTATTTTCTTGGTGATAGAAAGGGCTGCTTTTTTTAATGTTGGTAAAAACAACAGAAACAGTTTATTATGTGCTGAATCCTGGGTTAAAGACTTCCCATGTATTATCACATTCAGTCTCATGTAGTCCTCACATCTACCCTGGGAGGTAATTATTTCTTAACGTGTTAATCAGGACTCCCACTTGCAAAGGACAGAGTCTGGACACTGAATTCAGTTGACCCTTTAAAACAGAAGACTTTGTTGGTTCATATCACTGAACACTCCTGGGAGTAGGTATAGTCACACATATGGTTCAACCACAGACTGGATGAACAATATTCATCGTATATCTATCTGGCAAAGGACTCATGTCCAGAATGTATAAAGAATGCCTACAAATATATGCCTACAAAGTATAGATACACAAGAGCATTAAAACGGGCAAAAGGCTTGAACAGACAGTGTGTGAAAGAAGATGTACAAATAGCCAATAAATGGGGAAAAAAATGTTCAATATCATTAGTCATCCAGGAATACAAATGAAAACCACAATGAGATACTCTTCTGCAACCACTAGAATGGCAAAAACAAGCAAAACAAAACAAAAAACAAAATTGTCAAATCAAGTATTAGGATATGGAGCAGCTGCTGGTACATTACATTGCTTGCTGTGGGGAATATCAAATGGTACAACCATTTTGGAGAACTGCTTGTTAATTTCTTATAAAGTTAAACATCCGTTTACCTACTGACCCAGAAATTCCACTCCTAGTTATTTACCCAAGAGACATGTAGCTGTGTGTCCACGAAAAGACTTAAATAGCAATGCTCACAGCAGCTATATCACAATAGCCAAAACCTGGAAACAACTGAAATGTCCATCATTGGGTGAATGGATAGATAAATTGTGGTATATATTGACAGAGTGGGATATTATTCAACAACAGTAGGACAAGCAACTGATATATACAACAATATGGCTGTAGTTCAAAAACATTTTGTTGAGCAAATGAAGCCAGACACAAAAGGATATTTTTGTATGATAATATGTACTCATGATGATAGAAGTAAAAAAATGGTTGTTTCTAAGGGGCAGGGAATTGATCTGAAAGGGGCGTAAAGGGACTATCTGGGGTGATAGAGGTGTTGTATATCTTGCGTTCAGTGGGGGTTGCTTGGAAGTTTGCACTTGTCAAAACTCATTAAACCAAACACTTAAGAACTGTGTATTTTATTGTAAGAAAATTATACCTCCATAAAAATAATTATATAGTACAGGGGAAACTTGAAATAGAAGATGCTCACTGCTGTTACTGTGTCCATTTTATAGTAGAGATAAGTTTGAACTCAGAGACATCAAATGGCTTGCACAAGTTCACATAGCTGGTATGTGGTCTGCAAAGACTCCCAATAGCTGTACACTAACCACTCTATCATTCCATCTTCCTGGCATCTGCTACAAGATCTGGTGTGTAGTAGGAGTTCAGTGAATGGTTATAGAGTGAATGAAAGCGTTTGTGATGAGTGCTGGTAGAGTTGTGCCTTACCCAGGTAGTGGAGCCACAAATTCAGGAAGGTACGAGAGATGTAGAGGTGTGTCCTCATGCTAGGGTTAGTGCAAGGGCTGGCCCTGATACCCCCATCCCAGGAATAGTTTGTGTTTCTGGGAATGAACTGTACCTACAGCAGCTAGATTTGCAGGACTTGTGGGAATGAGCATGTTGGTAGATGGACCACGATGACCACACAGTGCCATGTCTGGGTCTATATGTAGCTTTTGCAGAAAGCGAGTCTGAACCGCGTCGCCTATTTCCCTGGTATGGAATGGGAAATGAGAAACAAGAACATCTTTCTCCCCGACGAAGGAGTTCCCAGTGATTTTTCTGCACAAGGGGTTGTGTCACTTCTCTGCTTAAACTCACTGGTGTTCCCCATTGTCGAAGTGTGAATCCCACCCAACTAAGGATGTCTAGAGTCTGTGAAGCCCTCTCTATACAATTTTGGGGACCCTTTTCAAGGAAAATGGAAATAAAAATATATTTCAAGTAAATAAACATGACCACGTGAACATGCTGTAGGGCTCCTCCCAAGGTCTTGGATTGGCCCCAAGCAAGTGAGGGGCTAACTAAAGCTTCACCTTCGTTAGCTTCGGGGTAAAATTGCCTCTGTGCCCAAAGATTTTCACGTAATCTGATTCCTTCCTATCTCACTCAACTTGTCCCCTTACTGCTCATTTTTCCAACCCTCCACGCAGTTCCTGCCTCATGGAACTTCCCGGAATTGACTAGGCTAGTGGTTTCAACATCCATTCGGCCCAGTGTTCCCTGTCTATTACCAATATTTTGGAGGACCTCCTGAGGTGAAATTCATAGACAATATAACCGTTCCACATGCCTGATAAAAAATCAATATTATCTAATTGTAATCTAAAGGAGAAATAAAAATGAAATAATTTATTATAAAATAATATACATACCAATATGTAAATGCTTGGTTATGATGACACCAAAAGGCTAACCATGTACCCCTGATTTACGAACTCCCACTTTCCTCCCCTACCCTCACCCCATAGGGCTTGGTGCCTTCAGCATTGGGAAGCATTGTACAGGATCATTTCTGACTCTGGTTTTAGCAGACCCTATACCTTCTCTCCGGGCTGCCTTCCCCCACTGGTCCTATCTTCTAAAATCCTCCAGAACCAAGGCTCAGACAGTGGCCCTCATCTCAGCCCTCCCAGAAGCTTCCATTGACAGCTCACTTCTCCAGAGGCGATCGATACCTTTGTCATCTGTACCTCCAACATCCATCCAGACTTGTGGTTTGCCCTAGCTGAACCACATCATTCCTACAAATTTATCTAAACCATTTCAGTTAATGACCAAGACATTCAACTCCATATTGAGTGTTTCACATCCTTTTGTCTTAGTACAAATTAAAATAAGTTTTGAAGGAAGAAAATTGACCAAAACTTGACTCTTTAGAGATTCAAAGTAAAAAAAATAAGAAAGTAAACAGAGGAAGAAGTCCCTAAGGACATAGAGCGTTTCTGAAATGTATCGAGATTTGTTCAGTGTTTATTCGACATGTAAAATTAACATGAAGTTGTCTTGAGACAAATTATCTTTTTTTAAATATTTTTAGATGTCTGGCCATAAAGAACACCTGGACGAATGGACAGACGCTCCAAAGGGAATGCAATCTTGAGGGGCGAACTGGGTCCAGGTGGAGGGATTGTTTGAGAGACGTGGACAGGGAGCTGCGTCTTGGGGTCTGGCATCCGGACAGAAGGCTCCTGGGTCTGCGATCAGCATGGGATGCCTTTCTAAGGGCTTGATATGGTGATGGAGGCTTCTTCATTGTTGGCCTCAGATGGGTGGCCCTCTGGCTTCCTAGATGCTCCTAGGTTGATGAGGGACTGACCAGAGTAGGGGAGCTGAATCAGAGAATGATGACCCCCAGGGGAGGAGCCGTTAGAGCAGAAGGGAAGTCAAGGGCGTTTGGAAGGAGACAGATTTGAGATTGAATCTAAGCTCTGTCTCTGCTAAATAGGGAGATTTGGGATAAAAAATTTTACCTCCTAGTTCCCCAGTTTTCTCATCTTCAAAATGGGGCTAAAATAGCACATACTGAAAAATTCATTTTAAGTGAAAATTATACTTGATTGTACATGTTAAAAATTTAAGTCAATACCTGGAACACGGTCAGTAATCAATACATGATAGCAATGATTGCAATCATTACAATTGGAATTATAAAAACAGCAATATAATAAGAATAGAAATTACAATAACAAAAAGCTAACAAGATCAGATCCCCATTGAGGACTTAGGGTATAACCCAAGAAAAGGCAGAAGCCCATTTAGATGGTGGCCAGGTGGTAAGGATGGGGCAAAAGCAGCCCTTTGGCTTCCCTGGGTGTCCAGGATCAGATTTCAAAGACACCAGTTATCTAATGCAGGAATACTTCTTAATATTATTGTTCACGGTAACTTTTATTGTTTATCGTAGTTTGTAGTAAAGAAGTCAATCCTGCCCAAGACATCTGGTCTTTGTCTTTGGCTTACTGGGAGGTGATCCAGTGTTCTGCTTGATAGGACATGGTTTTTGTTTTGCTTGGGACCTGGGGTCACACTGGGTGGTGAAACAATACGATTTAGGGTGGGGGATGGCCACACGTTGGGGTAAGGGTGAGCCATGCCAGAAAGGCCAACAATGTGATTTGGGGTGGGGGCTTTGGGACACGGGTGGAAGGGTGGAGACTGAGACTGAGATCAGCCACAAGGGCAATCTCTCATGTTGACATAGTGAAGTCCCCTGAGAACTCTGATCATGGAGGCTCAAGGAGCATCCTTGGGTGGCACTGTTCTGTGTATATTGTCACACATGGATGCCAGGAAGGTAACGTGTCCTTAACTCCATGGGGAGAAGACAACGGGACCTCCCCTTTTAGCACTTTTCCTGGACTCTACTCCATACATCTCTTCCTTTGGCTCATCTTTTCTGTATTCTTTCTCTGTGTAAGCTATAATTATGAGCATAACAATTTTCAGTGAGTTTTGTGAGGTTTTTTTAGTGAATTATCAAACTTTAGGGTATTTTTGGGAACCCATCAAACTTGCGGTTGGTGTCAGAAGTGAGGCAGTCTTGGGGACTGTGCCCTGTAACTTCAAGTTGTCCTAAACTGTCACAGATAGGAAGCTCACAGAAGGTATAAAGAACATTTAAATTCATCCGTAATCACACCGTTCAAAGAGAATCACAGTTTTATTTTGGTGAACCTCTTTATACATGTGAATATTTGCAAATCTTGTACGTACCGACGTGTAACATAATTTAAAAATGTGTATACCCTAAGCATTTTCCCACGTTATTAAATATTCCTCAAAACAGAACATTTAAGGACAACGTAATATCCCATGGATCTCCTGTAATTTAATCATTACCCAGTTGTTGTGTTTTTAAGTTATTTACAGTTTTCATTATTATAGTTAATTCTTGGATGAACATCCTTGAGTTAAACCTCCACATATGTGCATGATTATTTCTTTAGGATACATTCCTAAAAATGCAATCATTGAGCTTCCTATATTCTGCCAAACTCTCCTAGAAGGTGGGGCTGGCCCAGGGGGTGGGACTTTGGTGTCTACATCCAGACTGGAGCAGCACACACTCCCTGGAACAGTAGAACCTTGGAGGGCAAACAGAACTCAGACCTGAGCAAACTCAGTGACCCACAGGACTTGTTCATATCAAGTACAAGTCACATCGACTATGCACTTGACTTTGTCAAAAATTTTAGAAAGCCTTCAGATTCATAGGGTGGGCTCTCACAGCTCTTTGTAGGGGCAGTCTTGATAGAAAGTTCTTCCTTCTGAGCGGAGTCAGCCAGGTAGCCTTTTGCTTTGCCTAACATTTTGCTTTGGTATCTTCAGATGGTTTTGCTTTCAGAATCGCAAAGACTGAGCTCCCTTGAGGAAACTGAGGCAGTTACCTTCCATCCCTGTCTCTCGTTGATCTAAATGTAAGCAGAGTCATCATATACTCAGTGAAGCTAGTGACCATTAGCTTGTGTTCCATTTGCCACAGAGTTCAGAGGGCAGCCCAGGACTAATGCACAGTTCCTGAAATGAATACACCTTGAGAAGTATCCTCCATCCTTCCTTTGTCAAGTAAGCTGTTGGAACACCTGTGAAAGATTTCTGGATGTGGAGTTTGGAAAGTGAAAGGAATGAGCCTGGGCAACACTGGCACGTAGTGCCCCTGTCTAACTCTATGTCGCAGAAGTTTATGTTCCTGAAATGTCATTTCAGTTCTAGGTGAGAAGGTGAATGGAGAGGGGAAAGCAGAGGGCTATGCCAGCTTCATGTCAGGCAGTTTTCAGCTGCCTTTTCTCTAGACCATTAGTTTATTGATGGTAGGTTGTCTTTCCAGCAAATCTCTTTTGATTGCAAGTGTAATGAAGGCGTATTTTAGTGTCCTTCTAGCTCTAGGGAGAACTCAAGCTGGTTCCTCTCATTCCCACTGAAGTGTCAATGCCAAGGCTGATTCATCTAGATTTTTAGAGCCATCATTCCATCTTGAGGGCTTATGACTACTCTGAGCCATCATAAAGGGGATGTGTCTACGTGGGGTAATTCAGATGGTGCTAAGCAAAGTCTTAGGGCACAGACAGGTTTCTCTTTGTCAAGGATGCTGGCTGCTGTCCTTCCCAGATGCCCAGGAGAAGAGCAATTAACATGATGGTGCACAGTGCTCACCTGAATGGTGGAAAGCAGGCATCAGCTTCAGCCTCCATCCACAAAGCTCCTCCAGGTCCAGGGACCCCAGCCTCTTTCCTTCATCGGCAACGCCAGGCTGTCATTCCCACTCTACTGGGGTGACCCTCGGCAGGGTGCTGGAGACCTCTCGAATCCTGTTCACTTTCCTGGTCCTCCCTTGGGAAGTGAGAAGAGGCTCCTGTATACCCTCCTGTCTGTAATTTTATCCTTAACTCTTGTATTCCATGGGACCTGGTCTCACTGGGTGCCCTGACAGGAGTCTAACCCTCATGTTTCTCTTTTGCTGCTTTTCCTGAGCCTGTGAGATTTTTTTGTGGCGGGAGAAAACCTCATGCTCACAGATCAATGAGCGTATTCTTCTATGCCTATTGTTCAGTGCAGGATTTTGGTCTTTTGAAACTCAAAGGATACGGGCTCTTGAAACTCAAAAACCTTTTTTGCTCAAGACTGTAGTCCTTGCCTTGAGTTTCAAAGGCCTGTTTTGAACCTCAAAGACCAAGCACTGACTCTCTCTCTCTTTGGATACCTGCTAGAAAAAACGCTACACCGGAGTCAGTGGGTGTAGAATGCTCTAGCTATTGAAGGGGTAGGAGGAAATACCTGGAACAAGAAAAAGAAATTACGTCAGCTTCTCTTTCACAATAACCCATCCCAAGTTTCTTCACACAAGAAGAGACTCAGAATTCAAATTCAGGTCAGTCCTCCTTCAGCCTATATGAACCTAAGTGTCTTCTGGAGTTTGTCCAAGGAGAGCAGTAAAATTAGAGTGATGAGTAACCATTGTTGATTATTTACCCCAAGAAGTAAGCTGAGCGTTTTAGATAGAACATCGTATTTTCACAGCAATCCTGTGAAATAGGTGTTATTGTTCTTGTTACCATTTTCCAGATGGGAAAACTGAGACTCCTAGGGATTAGGGACATGGTTAATTAGTGATGGAATTAGAAGAGAAACCCAATCCAGAGCCACATCTCTAAGCTGTGTGAAAAGAGGTGGAGGTGATGCGAGCTTGGTGAGTCAAGGAGTCAAAAGAAAGATTTATTGGACTCTCAAGAGCTAGCAGTAGTGCTCTTTTATTCACAGAATAGCATGGAGTAGTGGGGGACGGGACCCGTGGGCAGCGAAGAGCTGCAGGCGTGGGGACAGGACCCATGGGCAGTAAAGAGCTGCAACGTGTTGAGGGTTAGAGCTAAATTTATAAGGCATAGGTATTTGAGTTATTTCTTTACAAGACAAAGGAAAGATCATGAAAAACGTTGTTAAAATGATGTCAGTGTAGGTGGGGTCTGGTTATTGGGTGGTCCTATAACTTTGGGTAAGAATCAGATTGGATTAAGTCAGGACGTCCTATGCTTCCCGGAGGATGATATAGATCAGTATGTAGGGCAGGATGCCTTGGGCTTCTCTCCCTGGGGCAGCCTTGATCCACATCGGAGGGAATGTAAGAAGGGTCAGTATGAAGAGGGTAAATGAAGAAGAGATAAATCGAAGGAGTCTCATCACTGGCCTATTGTACATTCATCTTCCTTTACCAGGAACACCCTTCCCTCAGATCCTGTGAGGTTGAATCCTTTCGTTATTCAAGTTTCGGATCACAATATTATAGACATCATCATCGACCACCCCAGCCAACCACCCACCGTGTGCACACCCAGGACCTCAGCCACATTTTGATGAATCCTGTTTTATTTTTTTAAATAGCATCGCTTCCTCTGGAATGGTCTCGTCATTTATTGATGTTCCTCTGTATTTACTATCTGTCTTCCCTTTCTAGAATCTCTGGAGCATAAGCTTTGAGGTGAGGCACTTGGTGGTTTCGGCCTCTTGTTTATCCTCAGTGTTTAGCACAGTGCCTGGCTTCTACAAGCTTGCTCCATAAATCTATTTGAGTGAGTTTGATTGAGTGAGAAGGAGCACTCAGAAAGGTTAGAAAGAGAAAAGCCCCATCTTGCATATCTCTAAGCCACATTTCAGAATAAAAATGACAAGCTTAACCGCTCATTGCTTTTCAACCTTGACATCAAAGGCTGCTTAGGAAGGTCTGGCTGGTTTGCTTTGGGGCTGCCTCTTTAAGCGAGGATCAGAAAGCACCTTTAATGTTGAGCTTCATTTGTTTATCAAAGACAGAGGAGCCTTTGTCCTCCGTCGCAGCTGGTATGCAGCAAGATGGGAGCATCCTCTGCCTTGTACTTCAGAGGAGCCAAATGTAACTACAACGGTGGTTTTTCAACTCCGAAATAATCCGGGAATGTGCAAGTTCAGCTTAGACACCCTAAGAGGAGGAGAGCAGGGAAAGTTCAGATTATAACCCGCTTCTAAAGCCCTTTATGCAGATGGGAAGACCAGCTGGAGTGAGTTTCTGAAGTTCTGCTTCTTCAGAGAATTTAGGGGTTCACCAGCTTTTGGGCTGTGCCCACCAAAGATGTCATGGGTACCAGGAAAGAAGGCATCTGAAAGGTAGCCACTGCAGCCCCTTCTAGCTTTTTCCCCTGAACTTGACTCATTTGAGTATCACTTTTACAAAATTTTGTCATATCCAAGGACCACCTGTGGTTAATATATGTAATTATATATATAATATTATAATGTATATACATGTATCACACCTGTCACACAGGGATGTGTGTATGTTACTATACTTACTGTCCTTTGTTTATTTTGACTCTGCATTTAAATGAAAACTTTACATCATTAATATAAATGGAAAAGAAGGAGAAGTATCAGTGACCTTAGGTGGAAGGGAATTAGAAACATAACGCAATGAGAAGAAGACAATATTATTAATTCTCTGCCTTTTAAAAATGAGAGATTAGCAAATGTTAGGTGTTAGAGACATCTGAATAACCAAAATTAGACTTTCTCTTTTTTATCAGAAAGAATGAAGGAAAGTTGAAAAGAGTATCTTTCCTCCTGTGTCTGTTGATCTCATCACTGCTGTTTACCTGAAGACATCTGGCAGAACGCCTAAAACGGTGGCCGTGTTTTGTCGGCAGCTTCAAGAACCACTTCACTCTCCAAATCTGGAATCCCGTCTGTAATTTCTGGCCAAGTGATCACCAGGCCTGTCTCCATCATTTGCTCTGAAGGAAGCTCAGTCTTCTGACACAATCCACGCCAAGTTCTCTCTCTTTCGAGTGAGAAAGTCCTGGAACCAGGAGTTTGAGTGGGGTGAGAAGGAAGCGAGTCCTTCGCAGCCTGTGAGAAGACAAGATATTTCAGGCATATGGAACAGCATTTAAAAAGGCAGAAGGAGACAGCACGGCCTATTTTAGGGGAACTGCAAGCAGTTAATTCAGTGTGGCTGGATCCACATAAAATGCCAAAGGGAAGGCAGAGAGGGGTGAAAGAAGAGGTGGGAAAGAGGGAGGCGGGGTGCGGGTGCAGACCCTGGGGAGCCAGCAGGCCATGCTCC